>NC_085138.1:5104338-5474643 GCF_035046485.1 Aedes albopictus
CGGAACAGTCACGGAGATTCGATGCAAGCGTAGCCCCACATGAATGAACGGGGATCTATCTTTTCACCAAAAATATCACCTTACCCCAAACAATACTGAATACACTAACAAATTAGGCAATTTCATTGAACTTACCCTGGTTACAGTCGCGCACCCCGAACCCAACCATTTTCAAACCTTCACACAATTAAAACCACTTTTCACTTTCATTTTTAAAGCATTTATTCACAAAAACACTGATAACTTAACAATTAAACTAATCGCCATCTTCATTCCCATCCGTTGGTCTCAAATATCGTTCACAAACTGGCTTCACCCGTTCAGCCGTCCGTCGTGCTGCGCATACCCATTCACGCCTTCCCGCTCATCCATTCGTTTGTCGCATGTCATTCATTCTCGCCTTCCTTTTCTTCACATCTAGTCGTCCGTTAAAGCAGCGCGAGAGCTTTCCGAACGCGCCTCGATATCGTGTACTCGAAACCAAGCTCGAAACCTAAAGCTCAGGTGAAACGGGTAGAGCTGTGCGTTGTACTTTTTTTCGAAGTACACTCAGAAAAATAAAATAGTATAATCCATTTGACTTTAATAATTTAAGATTTTCTTCTGTCACCCTATATCACTACAATCGCCTTCTTCTCTACTCTAATTCAGTAATCAAGGTACATTTACAGAATAAGATTGCTTTTTTTGTAATAAACAAATATTAGAAAATAAATATGTACAATTTTGAAACCAAGAAATGCAATGGAGTGTACAGTTTGCCTCAGAAGTTGTGTCCCTAATTATGTTAGCTTTTCAATATTAACCAACCAATACTTCAGTTACGAAACCTTTTGTTTAAATTAAATTAGTCCAATCTAAAGTATGTACTACAACAAAATTTTGAACAATACAATACGTGAATGTATGCACAGTAAAGTCACAATAATAAACCCTAAGTTATCAGTACACTATCAAATTGAACTTTTTTTGTGCACTTTTTAAATCAATCATAGGACCTCTTTAAATGTAAATCTGAACTAAATAATTTCATTACTATACCAATCAATTCTGTGCTTGGAAACTAGTCAAAATAGAGATTGTTATCAGTTTTGAATATAGTTAAAAGAAATTATTAACCACTGCACCCATAAAGATGCTAAACGAAAGTATATGATTATTTTGAATTTCATAAATTCGAAAAAAAAACTATCAAATATAAATAAAGTATTGTTTGAAATTCCTATCTTTGTAGCCTAAATATAATTTCATTTATTTCTTAAGTATTCACATTTTTTTTTTTTGTTTAATTTTTACACGTCAGAACTAGCACTTTGATTTCCATCATTTTATGAAACTAATCACTATTACAATATCTTTTTGGGATGCCAAACTCAACAACTTTCATTCATGCATCAATATACGAAAGCTATTCTTTATTATGGATATTTTTGTTCATAAAAATAAAGAAACTGATATCAACAATTTGTTCACACGTAAAGCTTGCTACGCTGTAGGTGTTTTTCCGCTTTAATTTTCTTCACATTAAGTTCACATGATCTTCCATTATATATCAAAACGTTTGATCCTTTCTTTCCAGGCTCTAGAAATATCTTTTGATTTTAAAATTATATTGTCGTAAACATGAAAGCTATTTTTTTTACAAACCGCTTAAAAAAATCCTTTGGATTTTTTTGCGTGATTTCTCAACTTTACGCGTGCTTTTTTTATTACGCCCACACATCCATCTTTATTGTCTACATTTGTATAATTCATTCACACATTATTCTTTTTGTTCTTCTAACTCTTCTTGGCATAACTTCCCGACTGGGACAATTAAGTGTTCTATGAGCACTTCCACAGTTATTAAATAATAGTACCAATAACCATTTTGCATGTGCATATCGTGTGGCATGCATGAAGATTCTCTATACCCGAAGCAGTCAAGGAAATTTTCATTGCGAAAATTTCCTGAATCGACTGTGAACCGAACCTGGTACCCGCAGCATGGAAATGTCAAATACCCACTCCTTTACAGCTGTGGCTATATGGGCTCTCATTCTAACATAAGGTTCATTAAATTTTATCTTCATAAGTTACAAAAAGTTACAAACTGTTATCATAGACTAATTTCAATACCTCGATGTACCAAATAAAACCATTATTTTTTGTGTCCAGTCCGGTGCCCAACAATATTCATTATCGTGTATTATTTCCGTATAAATTGCATCTAGTGTAAATTACCCTTCTGACAGTAAAGGACTAATCTCGGACTAAACATAAACTAATTGTTTAACGAAGATTTTTAACAATCTGCGAACTTAACTGCAGAAAAAATCGCGACCATGACGCCGCTGCTGTTATTCTACTACTAGAATCATATTATACGAATCAAATAAAATCTACTTTCGCGACTACTTTTACCCGCAGTCAGAGATACGCGCGAGACAGTCGCCTAAGAAAACAGAACTGTTTTCAAATTTTCCATCATAGCGCTCTTTGATTATTCTTGAAAAAAGGTCGCCACATGGCCGGGTGATATAATGACTGCTGCGACTGCACGTGGCATTTGCACCGCGATTAAATTTTGTCCATCATTGAAGGCCTTGGAAAGTAGTCGCCATATTTATGTTTTTCTTGCAACGTACAATATTACTATATAATTAACAATTTTTCTACTACATGTTCCATTACATTACAATTGTATTACAATTTATTGAATTTTAAAACAGCCTATCTATGTTTTATTAATTTACTTGCTCTACTTTCATTATCAGACATTGAACAATGGTCATATGTGTAAAAACTACCAGACAAATAATTCTAGTCGTGTCTACCCTCAAGAAACTGCGACAGCAATAGCCAAGACTACTTTTGTGGGTATACACTCCGATTTGTGAATTTTGAGGTGGAACCCAAGAGAACGTCACAAATTTTTTTTGATGTCGCTTAATTTACATTTTTATATCAATAAACATCTAATTCATAGTCTATCTGGTGTGACTACTGCCTATATGGTGGATGCATGCTTCAATAAGTCATTACAACATCAAAATTAGAAAATTATAAACAAATATCTCTGCAAATGACTTAATACATACAAGATAAAAGCTTAGCTAATATTGCGATTGCTTTTATGGTTGGAGTTTGCAAGGCTCCAGAATGATCACGTTAATATTCGTCAAATTGAAGGCTGTGTAATGTCTTTGCTCAATTTTATTAAAGGTTATCTTCAATGTCAAATTAGTCTACCCAAGAAATGGAACTAGCTGAATAACAGTCTCTTGAGATAAAATTTGCTTAAAAGTGGTCTAAACCACTCCTGTACAGCAATAATGTTTGCTGGCTATGGTCTTACTATATTCCGAAAGCATTCGTCAATTGCCAATATCAGACACCCATACTTCAATGTTCGAAGATCTAATTGAAATATTTTCGCTCTACCAGGCTTCAAGTTTATATAAATAAAAAAAACAATTCAAAACAAAGAATCAGTAACGAGTTCCTCCATATTCAATTGAAACTACTTCCATGAATGAAACTTGCCAAGCATTGTTATATTCTATATAAAGCACAGCAACAGCAGCTGATCTTAAATCTTGAGTATGCTTTTATTATAAAGATTATTATGTTCCTAAAGTATCATCAGAAAGAAACAGTAATTAATCCTGAAGTTTTTCCGAATTCACATGCACTTTTTCCAAAATGAAGGACCACTGATCTTCAAGTTACTTTTATATGTTTAACTTATCATCATATTCTTAGGAGGTATAAACCAGGCAATGAAACCTTTAAGTTACCAACTAATTCTTCAGCATCACTTAGTTTATATATTGTCTGCAAAGATTCTTTACATGCTCATGATGATTATATTTTCATAAATGAATCAAGTATTCACCACGTATTAAGATAAGAAAGTCACGTTCGAATCGCTATATATATCCATGACTAATTTAATTTACATGTGTAACCAATAACAATCTGGAAAAACTGATTTTCAAACTGCTGAAATGAGTGGAGCCTAGCTCTGTTCAGTATGTATTGTCTATCCGGTTGGAATCGAGACACGACAATCAATCAAAAATTGCACCTGAGTCAATTGGTCCCCAAGTGCCGTTATTTTTTTTTTGCGACTAGTGCGCTGTGGACTGACAAGGAGATAAATGCGATAAGTGATTCCAAATGATTCAGAAATTTCGCGAGTTGGGTCACGTCGCAACTCAGTTGTGCGACGTCCGGTTTGGTGACGAAGCGATAATATTCATCAAGCATTAAATTAGGCAAGCGACATTCTACTACTTCTTATTACATAATTGTTGTATTCTGCCCTCAAGAATCAACTGAAACTGCCTGATACATGGGTTGAACTTGCAAAGCTTTAAAAGCCTTTTTTTTACACAAAATATCTATTCCTTTATCTTTCTCAACTTACATGCTATATCCTGAAGAAATTACAACCTCTTAACTTGATATTGCTATTTTGGTTGGAGTTTTTCATACTCTATTTCTAATCTTTGAACTTGAAAATAAAAAAAAATGACATACTCTAGTTATTAAAGTATGATGGTGTTTTCATTTCTTTTTTTATCATGGGAAATTTAATACATCAGAATATAAAATTGCTTTAAAGCTACCCCAGCCTGCCAGGCTCTAGAAGCCTAGAAGTATTCATGAAACATATACACTAATCAACTTATTCGTATCTCATAACTTTAGTTTTCTGCTCACAATAAAATTTCTGTTACTGCTTGCAAAGTTTAAAAAGTTTGTCATTCGCCTAACCAAAAAAACGACATATTCAACTTTCTTAATTTAAATGTTTTTTTAAGCTTAAATTCTTGTTCTCAAATAAAACGATTAAATACATTTCTTTCTTTTATCGCAAGTAATTTTGGCAACTAATCCAGTTTGGATTAAAATATCACTTTTCCTTACGGAATATATATTCACACGCAAAAGTGACTGCTTCGTTTGATTTGCACCGAAGGCATCACCGGTATTACCATAGACTAATTTCAAGCCAAAGAAAAACATTAAATTTTCTGTGTCCAGCCCGGTACCCAATAAATATTCATTACCGTGTATTTTTGTTTTCGTGTAAATAGCCTTTTGTGTAAATTATATTTAGCGTGTTACACCGATCTGACAGCTCTGACAGTAAGGGACTAAACATAAATTACGTAAAGTGGCTACCGAGGATTGTTCACAATCCGGAACTTGACTGCGGAAAAAATCGCGACCATGACGTCGCTGGTATTACCCTTGTTTTACATATTCGCCATTTGCGAACTGCTCAAGTAGTTTTACATTACTAAACCATTGCCTGTCCTATCCTTTTGCACACTACTCACGAAGTAGAAACAAACCATAAAGAAGCAGCTAAAACTGAACTTGATATTGCTACTCTGGGTAGAGACTTCATTGAGCTTTGTATATAATCATATTTTCATTTTTTTTTTTTTTACGTTTATATGGTTTACCGTTAACAATCCAAAACCCATGATTTTGAAACTGCCTAAATGGGTGAAGCTTGCCAGGCTCTAGAAGTGTCCATCAAGCACAAAAATCAAGAAATTGAAATACTCCTTCGTACCTCACTTTTTTTTTTCAAGCAACTACTAAGATAGCTTGCATAGATTGAGTTTGCAAGGTTTCAAAGTGTCAGAACAATAAAAAACACCAAATATATCTTGTCCTTTTCAACTTACACATGCTATAGAAAAACTGCAACAGCTGGTCTTGCTGTGTTGCTGTAATGTGTAGAATTTTACTGACTCCAGTTATTAATGCGCGTCTTTGGTAACATATTTTAACAATAGAACCAAATATATCCGATTATGAAATCGCTTGAATGGATGGAGCTTGCCAGGCTCCAGAAGTTTCCATCAAGCATGAACAATCAGGAAATCGTCACATTCATTAAATTTTATTATCTCCCTTAACTTTACGTTATACGACGAGTGAACTGCAGTTCTGCTGCTATAATGTGTAGTATTCCAAATCCACAGTCTCATGTTTTCTTCTTCTATTACTCTTTCTAGTTTTTCTAGTTTCTATGGGATGCTGCTCCATAGACCCTGTGTGGCGTTATACTTTTGTGATGTATAACTCTTAAAGAAGTTATATAATCGTATCATTACGAGATCCACTCGCTCTTTTTGACATGTTGTTGTAGTTTTGCCAACACTCAATAAGACACGTCACAATCGAATCACCGATAATAGACATGTTTATTTCTTTTTCTGTTTTTTTTTTTGTTTTAGTTCCTTCAGTGTTCAGACCTATTTCATACAGAAAAATTACACATCTACTGGACTATTAACACTAGTAGACTCGCTTACTTTACTCTACCATTCCTTGTATCTTCCAACTTATGTTAGACCTGACTCATACAGAGACACTACACAGAGTTATTGAATTTCACTCTATCTTTAATGCTCGTTGGCTAATTAACTTTCGTGAGAGCCAACTCACGCCAATGCTATACAGAATTTATAGTAAACTATTCACGCTTCTTGATTGCTCCTTGTTTTTTTTCTAATACTTCTGTTAGGCCTAACTCATACAAAGAAGCACACAGAAATAATACGAATAGCCATCATTTTCTGTACACAGAACCTCTGAGAATCCACTCTCTCCAAAATTCTATTTGTTATGTTGTTAAACTTCTTTGAAATCAAATAATTCTTATGGAGACGCTACACAGAATTATCGATGGACAACCATTTAATTCACTCTACTTGGTTGTTTTTTTTTATTCTTTTGTGAGACCCAACTCAAATAGAGACGCGGAAGCATTACGAGTATCTGTCACTTTTCATTTTTTTTCTGCATTGTTTATTATCTGTGAGACTTAACTCTTCATGAAGTACTACATACAATCGTCTATAAACAATCGTCTTCTATTTTCTTGGTTGCTCTTAGTTTTTTTTATACTTCTGTGAGACCTAACTCATACAGAGACGTTCACAAAACCCTATGCTTTCAATTTATCTGCTTTTCTCAGTTTTGTTTTCTATCTGTGAGACCTAACTCTTATGGAGACGCTACACAGAATCATTGATAGACAACCACTTGACTTTCCTTGGTTGCTCTTTGATTTCTCGTTTTACTCTCGTGAGACCTAATTCATACAGTGACGCTCACAAAACACTTCAATATGTCTGCTTTTCTCAGT
Source organism: Aedes albopictus (assembly GCF_035046485.1). Classification (NCBI taxonomy): domain Eukaryota; kingdom Metazoa; phylum Arthropoda; class Insecta; order Diptera; family Culicidae; genus Aedes; species Aedes albopictus. The sequence continues at coordinate 5,111,495 of NC_085138.1, forward strand.
ATTGTTTTTCATCTGTGAGACCTAACTCTTATGGAGACGCTACACAGAATCATCGATAGACTACCACTTGACTCTCCTTTGTTGTTTCTTATTTTTATTTTTACTCTCGTGAGACCTAACTCTTATGGAGATGCTCACAAAACACTATGAGTATTAGTCAATTTGTCTGTTATTTGTCTGCATCACTTTCGATCTGTGAGACCTAACTCTGACGGAGACGCTACACAGAATCATCGACAGATAATAACTCTTATCTCTTTGGTTTCTCTTTGATTTTTCTTTTTACTTCCGTGAGACCTAACTCTTATGGAGACGCTGCACAGAATTATTTGTTCGAACTTTCCAGCTCCGTTATATTTGTCTTATTTACGACGAAATACCACTTTAAAAAACTGTCAACGCTTAGAACATTTGACCAATCAGCAAAATCCACCACAATTTAATTATAAATATACCATCATTCCATTTTTCAAATAATTTTTTCATAAACCGGAAACAAATTCGTTTGAATAAAAACAGTACCAAAATGCAACCCTTTACTGTTTTTTTATTGTTTTACTAATATCCAATCTAAATATTATAAAAAATTTTACGTCAAAATCAAATTATACTCGAAACTCATAGAACTCAGTACCAATACAAAGATCTTCGAGCACTTAAGAGAAAGAAACAACCAACACGAATAACCACATAATGATCTTTTCTCACTCTATGCTACCAATCTATTTTATTTTCAAATTACCCAAAATTTAGTATCATTTTCCTATTCTAGTAAATAATTCATACATTCGCCAAACCACTATTCACGATCTAGATCACTGGTTGATTTCTTAACCTACTAAAGTCCAACTAAATGTTATCTTACTTTTCGCGCAACATTTATCAGCAATCAAAAATGTATAATTTTTCAACCTCAATATGATTCAAATTTATAAAAATAACTCAATTAGTAATTCCGCATTTTCCTTTTTTTTTTTTTACACACCACTCATAATTTGAAATCCCGGACCATCATTCGATAGAAATTCAAAGCTAAACAAACTCATACCGGCTGCGCCATGTCGTGTTCGTGCGCCGTTCGGAACAGTCACGGAGATTCGATGCAAGCGTAGCCCCACATGAATGAACGGGGATCTATCTTTTCACCAAAAATATCACCTTACCCCAAACAATACTGAATACACTAACAAATTAGGCAATTTCATTGAACTTACCCTGGTTACAGTCGCGCACCCCGAACCCAACCATTTTCAAACCTTCACACAATTAAAACCACTTTTCACTTTCATTTTTAAAGCATTTATTCACAAAAACACTGATAACTTAACAATTAAACTAATCGCCATCTTCATTCCCATCCGTTGGTCTCAAATATCGTTCACAAACTGGCTTCACCCGTTCAGCCGTCCGTCGTGCTGCGCATACCCATTCACGCCTTCCCGCTCATCCATTCGTTTGTCGCATGTCATTCATTCTCGCCTTCCTTTTCTTCACATCTAGTCGTCCGTTAAAGCAGCGCGAGAGCTTTCCGAACGCGCCTCGATATCGTGTACTCGAAACCAAGCTCGAAACCTAAAGCTCAGGTGAAACGGGTAGAGCTGTGCGTTGTACTTTTTTTCGAAGTACACTCAGAAAAATAAAATAGTATAATCCATTTGACTTTAATAATTTAAGATTTTCTTCTGTCACCCTATATCACTACACCCCCCAGAGCCGTGGAACAAATTTTCAGTATAAAGCGCTTTGCGACGCAAAAAACAATTTCGGCTGCGCCGCTATTTTCAACCTACGAATGCAATTGCTCATTACTGTTTACAAAATGTAAGTGTCAAATTAAAAAAGGTATCATTGACCGTTGAAAACCCCTCCCAGAGACAATTTCTGGCTACGCCACTGACGTACACGGTTAATTTATTCGCATCATAAAAAATGCCTCAAATAACTTAAATTACAGGGTATAACAGTGAGATGATTGAAAGGTGGAAGCAGTACTTTGATGAGCACCTGAAGGGCGCCAGTATACATATATGTATTTATAATCGTTAGGTTTGCTTGTATAGTTTTATCGCCACTTGTTGTCAAACACAAGCCTTGAATAGGTGTAAAATAAAAGATAAATATAGAACTAACAGCAATTTTGGTAATTGCCTCATAGTTTAGATTTGATGATATGTACATATGAGAAAACGGAACCAGTCCCTCTAATTATATGCACATATATTAGCATGTTCTAAGGCATACAACGAAGCATGTTCTCGAATCACGAATAATAACAAAGCAAACCTAAATTTGGTGCTCAAACTCCAACAAGTCGATACATCTGTATGTTTATCGAATCGAGAGCCAAAATTCCACTTAATGAATGAATGAATGACCGCATAGTGTGTAGTGTTGTTATCCATGTGGGACGAACCCACACCAACGTATCCATGTGGGCTTAAGTCCACAGCGAGTGGTGTCACCCTATGGATGGTATTAGTATAGTAAAGACACGGAGACACGGAGTATGTACATTTAGTAGCTCGCGCTTTCGCACTGGACTCATCAGCTTAATTCCAGATACAGATTCGTTGAAAAGTAGATTTTGTTGGCTAAGCTGGTCCGCTGCTCAGATTCGAAGTAAAGCTGTGCGAACTTCGGGGAATAGTTGCTACGTTACTCACTGTGACTTATTGCACCTCGGTCGTCTGGTGTGGTTAATTAATTAAAGCCCCCTGGAGTAGAATAGAATAGTGTGTCTGTGATCTTGATTGCCGAGTCATGACTCATGCAAAACATTTCGATCTTCTTTGATAGGCTTCCGGTCGTCGCGGGCCGATCACGGAAACCGGTTTCCCCTTCGCGTTCGAGTGTGAGAATTTTGGGGCTGCCCGTATAATGAGCACCGTAAATAACGTTCAGCTTTTGTGCATCGCTGATCCACAGGTAGGTTCGAGTGATAAGAATATGTAAAGCTTAGAGACGCCAAGGGTGTATCTTCTTCAGAGGTTGGAAAAGTGAGAAAAGTTGGAAGGAATAGTTGGTAGACACGCCCCATCACAAATCAGTGCGGGGAAATGGGTGTGAAAGGCACCTCGAAGGGAAAGGTTGATTTGAAGCTGCGGAATGTATCGTATTGCATAACAATTGAAATTCAATTTCAATTGTGCAAGTTGAAAAATTACGTGCAGTCTTTTTTTTGTTTCAATGTTTAACCTGGTGTTTAAGATTAAAGAAGTCGTCATTGACATAATAGGGTAAAAATGGAGTAGGGTCTTGTACCATTTGGGTAGGTGTACCTATTTTGGGCACTTGCCGCTATAACTAAGTCAATTTCAAACGGATTGATTTGAATTTTTGTATAGAGTTAGGCACGTACAGTATCTAACTCTATACAAAATCTCAAATCAATCGGTTTGAAGTTGACTTAGTTATAACGTCAAGTGCCCAAAATAGGTACACCTGCCCAAATGGTACAAGACCCTATGTACAGTAGGGTGGCCAACACTTATATGAAAAACAAAAATTTTGAAAAATGCCATGTCTTACCTTCTGAATTGGTTGTTTCGCACTTCCAGAAGCTACGTTCAAAATTTGAGCAAAATCGATTAAGCCTAAAGGTGCGCTCCAAAGTATTTGAAATTTGTATGGGAAAACGTGGTCAAATGTATGCAGAAATTCTAAGATTTTGATTTTTGCCGCTAGGTTGCGCTGTAAACGTTTAATGATAAAACCCTTTGGTATTATTGTAGGTGACTATATACCAGTGGTCACCAAACTGCGGCCCTCGACCAGGTTTTGTGCGGCCCGCAAGCTGATGCTGAAATGTATTTGCAAGTGGCCCAATCATAGATTTCATAATGAAAATCAGAAATTTCACTATATTTTAAAACTTCCATGAGGATTAATATTAACTACTGATTATCAAGAGTTTTTCAAAAGAAGTAAGATTTTTGAAAGTTTTACATACAGTTAAAGACTAATTTTTCGAAATTTGTTCCAAAAACTTTCAAAACTGTGTGTTTCGCTAGAATAATGAGATTAGGATAAATTTTACAGACACTCTTCCGTGGATTTCGGAGTTGTGGCAGAACTTGTCAGTAGTAATTTGTTTAATTTCACGAAAATAAAATTAAAATAATACCATTTTGTTTTTTATCGGTTGAAAAATTCCTTGTAAACGAAATAACGTAAAATTCCAACACTTCTACCAGGAGACTATTCAAAACCATTTTACAAAATTTTTGCCTAAATTCAAAAGGAAGTGTTGCCCAAACTTTGGGAATTTCGCTAAAAACTTCAAAGATTGTGCAAGATTCTCTTCATTCGCCTAGCAATAGTTTTGGAAATTCTTCTTAAAATATCTATTCTATATAGGCTACCCAGGTAACCAATAAGCATTCGAATAAGCAGTACATTCAAGGGGTTGGTCACTCGGCACATTGTGCCCGGCACACATGCCGGCACAATTCGGCACACATGGGCACAACAATAAAATCCAACGTTGCTCTATAGAATCAACCTGTCAAAATACTCACGATTGAAAAAAACCGTTTATTTACATTTTTATCAAGTATGCTGGGTTGGATTTTGTTTGTAAACACCAATCAGATCAACAACATTCGACAAAAATTGACAGGGTGCTTCATTAGCGCAAAAACATTCAAAGAAAAAAAACCCCACTGGGCACGTGCGGCACACTTGGGCACACATTGAAAATTATCCGGCACAGTTTTGGCACACATTGGCACACGCTCAAAAATAATGGCACAAACGAAGTGTGCTGAATGGCCAACCCCTTGAGTACATTAGTCTTCTATTTGCATTTCATCTGCTTGCAGACCTAGCATAGCAGTTTGACAGCTTAGACGCCTTTAAGTAGCATACAAAATGCAGTTCAAAAATCCCTTGCTGTTATGTTGCATTTCAATTGCACAATATGTTTTGGTTTTTAAGCATCCCAAATGCCATTTTAAAGCCACAAAATTGCCAGAGAAGTTATGTGTTGCTGCTATGTTTGAACAACTCATTTCGTTCATACTATTTGTGTCTCATTGTTGCGTCAATGTAAACCATTATCGACGTCTGGTGAGGTTACTTTATGTAGTAAAACAATTACTCATGCAAACCTAAACATGGCATAGGAAAAAGATGATTTTACATGATTCTGCATCCATTCTCAACTTCCTCGTTCAACATCGAATAAAAATCCGAAGCTTAAAATAGAACAAAAAATCAGCGCACTTCACAGTTTCATTTTCAGCCTATCCTGTAGCGCACAGCAGCTCCTTTCAACAAATAATCAATCGCAGGGTATTGAGATCGAGTCGCAGTCAGAGTAGTAATCATCAAAAAAACACCTACCAGAAAATATGCCGCAAAGAATGAGAGTGTAGAATTATCGAACGAGTGGAGGAGCGGAAGTAAGAGGGGTGAATTTACTATTTTGGTTTGTCTCATATGAGGCGTTACAGTCTGGTGTTACTATTTTGACAGTTCTTTATGAAGTTCCTGAAGGTCTAGCATTTAAGCAGCCGTATATTGGGCCAAAACCTGCATTTAAGTAGCATTAAAGGCGCTTATACGGCTGAGCGGCATTAAATGACCAGCTGAAAAGGCGCATATAGTGCTGAATTAATGCTAAATACAGTGCTTACTGGTTACCTGGGTACAAATACTTACACACATTGTTCAAAAAATCATGTTTGCTAGTTTTTCTTCATTGGCTTCCTAAGAATTTACGCAAAATAAACTTCAAAAAATCATCAAGGATTTCCACAACAGTATCTCCAGGCAGTTTATGTGAATTTCTTCCGAGTACCCTGAAATCCCTACAAATAATTCTGAAATTTCTCAAAATCCACGTGAAGTCTCAAAAAAACCTTACAGTTATAAAATTGCTTTTAAATAAAGGGTTCGATATACTTTTCAGGAAATTTCTAAGCTGCAGAAAAATACTCAGAAATGTTGTTAAGATCTTTACTCTTAATATTTAAAAAAAAAACGACAAATGGATTTTGTGTTGAATCTTGAAAATTGTTTAAAATAAACTCCTGAACGACTTGCGGCCCGCAGTCTCTATTCAAAATTCAATTTTGGCCCGCAAAGACAGTTAGGCTGAGGATCACTACCAAAAAACTTTGTCGAAGACCGCAAAGTGATCCGACGCCTGTGAGAAAAGTTATACCCTACACGGTAAAAAATCAGCACTGTGATATAAACTGATTGGCACTTGAATTCGCACTACTATTCAATCCGTTTGTTATCAATTACATATCATTTGACAAAGAACATCCAATGCCTCTTCAATTTCAATGTAACTTCACATCAATTCGTTGTTGACAATGTTTTGATTTCAAAACTAAAATTAAAAAAAAAATGTGTTCAGCCGCACCCAGATTCGATACCAGGACCTTTAGAGTCACGATCAACTATTTTACCACTACACTGCTTCACATCTGTTAGAGAGGTGCGAATCGAAGCGAAGCACTTTCTACCGCCTGTCATCTATACTTACTTTCATGCCCAAAACAGTCATTACCAAATCAACAACTTTTCACTTTGGATCGTATTGCTTTTTACAGTAGTGCAAATCGAAGGGATTTTCTGTTGATTTCTCTGGTGAGTTTGTTTTGGTCCTCAAATCAACACTGACAGCATTGCGATCTCAAAGGAAAAGCACTTCTGATCATGTTGATTACGATATTGAATGGTTAAGGGATTTTTCCCTTACATCTAGCGTGCAGAATTTTTACCGTGTAGGCAAAGTGAGCTGCAGTATTGAGATTTCATTATTGATATTACAGTGGGGATCCGATTTTGTCAGCCCCCGATTTTGTCAGCTTTTTGAACCGATTTTGTCAGCCTTTTTGAAGTAGAAAAATAAAAGTGTTTTTCATTGAGCATTTCAATTTTATAATCAATATTATTTCAGTTTATGTCTTCAGGGGTCATAAAAAACACGCAATGAACAAAGCTCGTGTAACTTTTGAAAAAGGACCAAACTTTTTTTGCAAACTAACACATTTATGCCATTCTAGCACCCAGTCCTAGCTAATGTTTTAAACAAATATCGTTTTAAATGGCTGAAAGATTCCCGCTCTCTCTCTCTCCTCAACGTAACGCTCAGCTTAGTATTTTATGAAAATTTTCACAATTATTAACTGAGATCCCCCACAGCCAATGTCTATTTTGCATATGTATATCTTATGGTAGTCTTGAAAATATTTTATACACAAGGTAAAGTAAACAGAACAAACAATGAACGCTGCCTGTTGTTGTGGTTACAAGTCTACCAATTTACTTATTCTTACCGGCATCTTTGGGATTCCTCTAGGTTTACTTGTTAGGATTGCTCCAGAAACTTATTATGCGGTTTATGTTGAAGATTTCCTACTTGGATTGCTTCAAAAATTGCTGTCGAAATTCTTCCAGGGATTTATTTATTTGAAACCCTTAAGGAATTCGAAGTGGGATTCCCCCAGAAATTCTTGTTGCGATTCCTTCAAGATTTTTTTGCTTCGTTTCTTGCTAGTATTTTTGCTACTATTTCTCCAAGAATTCCGCCGGAAGTTCTTAAGGACAGACTTGTTAGAATCCCAAAATAGCCGCTACAATGGCCGACTTTGACACCTCTTCGTAAACAAAACCAGCGCACCTGATCTTCTTATTTTTTTTTTCTTTGCTGGTGTCTTTCGACTCGGCTAAGACCTATGTAGATCCATTGATCTTCTTATTTTAAGCTTATTACAAGTAAGCAAGAACAGAATAATAAAACGTACTATTGTTTGAGGCTTGCTTCTTAGATTTGTGCGTCTGAAGTTCTGATGTGCTGTTGAAGCAGGATTTCTTTTTTTCCAGGCATTCCTCCTGTGATTTCTCCAGAAGTTTTTCTTGAGAAACTTTCAGGAACTCCTGCAAGGCTTCCACCAAAAATTCTTGCTGGTGTACCTGCAAATGGACTTTTTCCAAAAAAATCTACATGAAGTCCTACGTGTATCCAGGGATTTCTCCAATAATTCCTTCTACAATTCCTACGTGGAACTATTCAGGGGTTTTTCTAGAGATTCTTTGAAGAAATCCTGCTAGGATTTTTCCATACATATCTGATTTGATAGTCCAGGAACTTCTGCTGGAGTTCCCCCAATTTTTCTGGAAATTTCTAAAAGAACCCTTTCAGATATTTCCCTAAAAATTGTTCATGATACCCCCAGAGATTCCTTCAGGACCACCTGCTGAGATTCATCTAGCAATTCTTGTTGGTATTCCTGTAGGACTTTATCCAGTAACTTCTACAGGAACTTCTCTAGAGATGTATTCGGAAATTTCCTATATGAATTCTTCCGTGCATTAGTCCATGAATGAATCTACGGATGTCATAACATTCATCAATGAAGGACAACATACTCCTGGAGCTAACCTATTGATGAATAAATCTGGCAATTTTCCTTTGGATTTTTTTTTTCTTTCAAGAATTCCTCTTAGGATTGCTTCAGGGATCTTTCTAGAAATTTCTTAAAATGTTCCTCTATTAATGCTTTCAGTTATTACTAATATATGAATTCCTCTAGGGATTACAGTAGAATTCCTCTATTAGATTTCCCTCTTGAGATTTGTCCAGGGTTATCTCTTGGTATTTCTATACGAAAATCTCTTGGTTTTGCTTCTGAAATTCCTTAAGAAACTCTTATTGGGAATTCTCCTGAAATTTATGCTTGAATTGATCAACTCATCTCTGCTGTGATTCCTCCTTAAACTGCTCTAGATTTTCCCCAGTACTTTTTTCAGGGATTCTCCATAGATTTCTCAAGGAGATTTCTTCAAAAATTGTAATAGGGATTCTTTCAACGATGTTTCAAGAAATGCTCCAGGAATTCACCCAGAGATGCCTCTAGCGATTTCTACGGAGGTTGCAGTAAGGATTCTTTAAGAAATTACTTAAGGCACTTATCCGGAACTCCTGTAAAGGTTTTTGGAACGCCTTAAGAGCCAGTTCGCGAGAACCGCGACCCCCTTTCCAAAGGAAGTGGAATCGATGTGCTCCGATTGAGCTGAAATTTTCAGGGTATGGTTTTCCATATAAAAGATGATATCTGACCGATTTTCAGATTTTTCCGTTAGGGGGAAGTGGGGTAAAATAGCCCTCAAAGATTTCATGTCTAAAAATAGGTAAAATCACTAAAATCGCAATAACTTCCGCAAAAGTGAACGGATACAGCTGAAATTTTGCATGGACACTCTACTCCTATGGCACTTCCATTTGAGCCGAGCGTTGGATATTCTTTGATATTTTATTTGAAGAAATAGGTTATTTTCATAATTTTTTTGACGATTTTCAGGGCGCCTGTTTTCGTAGCAACAGAACTAGGATGAAAAACTGAGTACTACGTTTTGAAGGATTACCCAAGAGCTTTCATTTGATATGTGACCCAGATGCGCCAACTTAAAAACTTTCGAAAAAAAAATATTTTTCTCGGGGTATGCGTTTTACCCTATATTTTTAGCTGTCTAAAGAAGTGTTGTCGCAAATTATGACAACGTTATTTATCTTTCAAGGGTTTTTCTTAAATATTAATTCAACAGAAAAATGATGACTAAGAAATGCAATTATTAGATTTTTTTCATTTGGGGAAAGTAGGGTAAAACGGACTAACTCAACCTCCTTTCGAAATAACGTTTCTACGATGTTCTCTGATCGGACTCGAATTTTCAGAGTTCTTTATTCCACTCAAGAATAGATGCTTTATCATATATTATTTTTTTCTTGAGAAGATAACGGGGTAAAACAATTCTCAGAAAAAAAATGTTGAAAATAATCAAAATTTCAAAATTTACAAATGCTTTGGTAAAACTTTGCGAAATTTCATGAAATTAGAAGAAATTTCTTATTTCTTATTGCTTATCCAAAGGAGCAAGTCTGACAACGTTTTGACGTCGAGAAATGTCACAGATTAGCACGTGGTGTGTGATCCACCGGATTCTTTCTCGATTTTTCTTTCGACATGCATCTCCGGTTCAATTTTCTCTCTTTTTTTCTCGTGAAAGTTGCTGCAATACACACGCAAAAGATTCACGAGGAAAGATGCATTTAGCGCCTTCAAATGATTTTTTGGACAAATATGGTCTTCTACAAAGTTGTTCCCAAAAATAAGACCCTCTTTTCAATGTACATAAAAATTTGGGTGGTCCATATTTTCAAAGAAATTGGGAACCAAACTTTTTTATCTGCTAGAATAACTGTATACATTCTTCGAGAAAGTTGTAGATCTATCAATTTTGAGCAAGTTTCTTGAAAACACATTTTATGTAGCTTTGAAATTGACCGATCTAGAGATGTTTTTCTGAATAAGCTTAGGGTGGTTCAAGAAAAACCGGTTTTTTGGCGTTAACTTTTTCAGTTTCGATTTTTCATCAAAATCGCCCAAGAAACACTTGTAGAGCATTTGAAGACGCGTCGTTTCGTGCGCTGAGATGGTCGTTATCTCTTTTGGTTCAATAGTTACAGTTGTTTTTCCTAAAAAATCATATTTTTTTTTGAAAAGCTGATAGGAACGTTTGGTGTATGAAAAATACTTAAAAAGTGCCTATTTTTTTCTAGAAAATATGTTTTGCACGGAATGACGAAGCAATATTTCCAGCGCACGAAAATGTGCGTTATTTTTGAGTTCTAAAAATGGTCCGTAGACATTTTTGATGTGAAATTTGAAACAAAAAAGATAAAGATAAAGGGTGACGCTAGAACAAATCGTTTTATTGCTTTATCTTTTTTGTTTAAAATTTCTCATCTAAGTCGCATAAGAACCACTTTTACAGCTTCCAAAAAGCGCATTTTCGTTCGCTGAGAATGTTGCTATGTCATTCCGTTCAAAAGTTAATGATGATTATCTAGAAAAAATAGGCACTTTTCAAGTATTTTTCACTTGAGTTACTAAAAAACAGCCCTCTAATTGTTTGATATGTTTTGTAACAACGTTTCTCCTTTTGAATGCGGACAAAAGATAATTTTTATGATTGCCCCAACCCGTCATAACACCTTTTCAAAAAAACTATGCTCTACAAGTGTTTCTTGGGCGATTTTGATGAAAAATCGAAACTGAAAAAGTTAACGCCAGAAAACCGGTTTTTCTTGAACCACCCTAAGCTTATTCAGAAAAATACCTCTAGATCGGTCAATTTCAAAGCTACATAAAATGTGTTTTCAAGAAACTTGCTCAAAATTGATAGATTTACAACTTTCTCGAAGAATGTATACAGTTATTCTAGCAGATGAAAAAGTTTGGTTCCCAATTTCTTTGAAAATATGGACCACCCTAATTTTTATGTACATTGAAAAGAGGGCCTTATTTTTGAGAACAACTTTGTAGAAGACCATAGTTGTCCAAAAAATCATTTGAAGGCGCTAAATGCATCTTTCCTCGTAAATCTTTTTCGTGGACCATTGTGTACTGCAGCAACTTTCACGAGAAAAAAAGAGAGAAAATTGAACCGGAGATGCATGTTGAAAGAAAAATCGAGAAAGAATCCGGTGAATCACACACCACGTGCTAATCTGTGACATTTCTCGACGTCAAAATGTTGTCAGTCTTGCTCCTTTGGATAAGCAATAAAAATTAAGAAATTTCTTCTAATTTCATGAAATTTCGCCAAGTTTTACCAAAGCATTTGTAAATTTTGATTATTTTCAACACTTTTTTTCTGAGAATTGTTTTACCCCGTTATCTTCTCAAGAAAAAAAATAATATGTGATAAAGCATCTATTCTTGAGTAGAATAAAGAACTCTGAAAATTCGAGTCCTATCAGAGAACATCGTAGAAACGTTATTTCGAAAGGAGGTTGAGTTAGTCCGTTTTACCCTACTTTCCCCAAATGAAAAAAATCTAATAATTGCATTTCTTAGTCATCGTTTTTCTGTTGAATTAATATTGAAGAAAAACCCTTGAAAGATAAATAACGTTGTCATAATTTGCGACAACACTTCTTTAGACAGCTGTAAATATGGGGTAAAACGCATACCCCGAGAAAAAAATTTTTTTTTCGAAAGTTTTTAAGTTGGCGCATCTGGGTCACATATCAAATGAAAGCTCTTGGGTAATCCTTCAAAACGTAGTACTCAGTTTTTCATCCTAGTTCTGTTGGTACGAAAACAGGCGCCCTGAAAATCGTCAAAAAATTATGAAAATAACCTATTTCTTCAAATAAAATATCAAAGAATGTCCAACGCTTGGCTCAAATGGAAGTGCCATAGAAGTAGAGTGTCCATGCAAAATTTCAGCTGTATCCGTTCACTTTTGCGGAAGTTATTGCGATTTTAGTGAGTTTACCTATTTTTAGACATGAAATCTTTGAGGGTTATTTTACCCCACTTCCCCCTAACGGAAAAATCTGAAAATCGGCCAGATATCATCTTTTATATGGAAAACCATTCCCTGAAAATTTCAGCTCAATCGGAGCACATCGATTCAAGAAGGGGTTGCGGCTCTCGCGAACTGGCTCTTAAAGGGTTACGGCCCGTAATCCCTCAGGTAATCTCTAAAGGAATTCCCCCAAAAATTTCTACAGAGATTTCTCTAGAGATTATGAAGAGATTAAGCTCTAGACATTAAAGTAGAAAGGCAGCGGAAACGTAGCCAATTCGGGCAATATTCTATACTTGTCAATCAGATATTGGTTCATTTTCATTCGTTGACAGCTAAAGTTAAAATTTATGATTCAAACTGCTCTAACCAGTTCCGCTTCCACTAGGTCTTCTGTAGACCACAATTGCTGTAAGTTGGGAGAAGGCTGTGTCCCAGTAGGGTTATTATGACAAGGAGAGAAGGAAGTAAAGATTTTATGGTTCTGCTATAAAATGCAAAAAAAAACATTATGCCAGAGCACTGACTGTTAACTTTTAAATCCCATTTTTTTCTGTGCCCTTAACACCCGTTCGATATTTTACCATAAAAGGATCGTTCAAATATTACGTAACGCAAAATTTGGCAATCTTAGAACAGTTTTTCATGAATAAAAAAAGGGTTAAAAAAATGTCCCGATTTTGTTAGGTACCCGATTTTGTCAGCCCAAAATGCTACCAAGGGCTGACAAAATCGGGTCCTTACTGTACTGCCCATAACCGCATAACAGTAACATTCGACAACAGTAGGCATTGGAGAAAATGGAAACCAAAGTTGCAACTTTGAATAGTATAGGAATGAATTGAAATTTTAAAAATTTCTCATAAATTTTTCTTCAGTCGTATAGTAATCAAATTTTCTACAGCAGTTCCTGTATGCTGGGGGAATTGTCAAAAAATAAATCGGACCTCAGTATGATTGATGTCACGCTTTAAAGTCAATCTATTTTCCTAGTGTGACTGTTATGCGGTCACATTGCTCAATGAGACAAAATGACTTGGTATTTTTTTTTTTCATAAATCCTAGAACAAACTTCATTTTTTAATTCAGGTGGTCGAAAGCACTTGTGATTTGATGCTGATCCCCGATATTAACTCAATACTAGCAAAATATGCAAATGTTACAAATATGCGGTTATGGGCAGTGTATTCCTTTACATTATGGGGGCAAATTTGACCAATTCCACAGCAAAGGTGGTTGATGGAATGATTTCAAGCCTTACATTATCAAACACCGTATGTAACATATGTAAACTGTGGTGGGTTCCGTACTTGCTTATTGACAGTTCAATAAGTACCTAATGAGTTGAGTCCTATTCTTGGCCTACTTGATCAATACGCACCGAACTACCATATCTTCTTTTCCTAATGATGAAATGAGCGTCCGATATACAAAATGGCCGAATATTTTAGTTTCAGTCCTTCGTGAGGGACTTCGATTCTGTCGTGCCCTCACTGGACCAACTCGATGGTTGTTCGTGAGGAACTTTATTTTGTCATGCCCTCACCAGACCAACCCGAAGGTTGTCCATTAGGGACTTTATTTTGTCATGCCCTCACCAGACCACGCGGGACTTAATTGGGACTTCACTTTTGATCCGCCAGATGTGAACCTGGAGTTGGTAAATTTTGCCGCAGGTGCACTTGAACGGATGAATTCCTTCGTGGTCCAGCTGATGCAACTTGTAGAAACTTCCTCGCCTAGATCCTCTGAGTGTCCTTCTCCTTCAATTGATTCTTCGTTTTTGTTCATCTTCTCAGGGATCCGATCCTCGTCAGCCATTTTGTGGTTGGTTCCGTACTTGCTTCTTGACAGTTCAATAAGTAATGAGCTGAGTCCTATTCGTGGCCTACTTGATAATACTAAACTACCACATAAACAAAAAAGAGATTTTCACATGAAGCGCTGAATTTCGTTAAGCACTACTTGTATCACTCACTTTTGGGGATGATTTATGTAAAAATACCCGGAATATTCACATTTCTGAATTGCTCAATATATATGAGTTGCTATGGGATCAGCGAACTTCCCCTTCGATTTTCTCCGTTCATGGATTTTGTTAGATACGGTGTTTAGTAAAGCCAGGCTTGATTAACCATTATCAACACAGCATTGAGGCGGTTGAGCGTTAAATATTTGGTACCAACCCATTAACTACCACGCACCTCCTTCCATTGCTGCTGTGAAGAGATACATGGAGCACTATGGAGCCCCTTGGTATTTTATCTCAAAATGGCGGTGGGCGGTAAGTTGGCAGCTCCTTATAGAAGATTCTATTGTGACCACTTTGAAGCAGAAAAAACGGATGGCGTAGCACCACCAGTTTTTTCTACGATTCGGCGACCGACTTAAAAAACAGAACAAAGAAGACACGTGACAGACGATTTGAAAACGCTGCTGCTCAGACGCACAGCCTGCTATGATCTTTTAAAGTAGCATATTACAACATGTGCTGTTAAAGAAACCAAACATGGTAAAATAACACAAATACTATGTCGAAGAAACCCAAGGAACATTCACTCATTTAACCAACATTGCAATGACATTTTTATTCCACATTTGATTCAATTACAGTTTAATATTATTTCATCACAGCTTGTAATCAGGCGTTGTTCAAACAAAAGTGGAGAAGTTATTCAGCAATCTTTTCTGCAAGCGCGATACATGCTTTACAATCGGAAGTAATCTGTGTTATATCAGCTTTATATTAAACTTGTATTCAGCTATAATAACCTGCTGCGAAAACAAAAATAAATTGAAGTGCGAGGTGCAATCATGTTTATTTGTCGCATCTCAACGCATTTATAACACACAAGCTATTCTTAAAATTTTTGCAACTTGGGATTTGAACTCGTGATCTCCCAATCACCCGTCGCATGCCTTGCCAACTACGCCATCCTGGAATTGGTAAGTTGCTCGCTGAGAGTGTAACATCTTCGCAATGCTGTGAAAGATCAATTATCAGATTTATGGAAGGTTCTCGGGAAGGTTGTGAATATTTATTAAAAAAAAGTTGTGAAGATGACTGCAACTTTGAAATTGCTACGAAAATTATCAAATGTTTCGAATATTTTGCATTGGTGTGCAACAAACATCAATACATATTTAATAATGAGGAACGTTCCAGTACTGCTCTATTAAAATCACTTTGACCTGTTGTTCAATCGAAAAGTGATATTCGAACAAATATATCATAAACCCGGTTAAATAGCTTACTGTTAAGCCATTATTAAACGTTCCCAAAATAGCTGAAGTATTAACATCGCAAGCATTTGTTCAACTTATGTAGACCACAATAATCGGCTATCGGAAACTGTGGAACATAAGCTTTTTAACGCGTAGAAAAAAGTTCTTCTTCAGCTTATATTAAAACTAGTAAGGGTAAATCGAACAAACAAAAATTGCTGACGTTTGTTAAGCTTATAATTAAATTACTGTTCACATACGTGCCAAATGTTGCATTTTGGCTTATTTAAAATGTAAATAGCATCATTTCAGCTTATTATTCAGCATTTGGTTTTGTTCAGCTGCGGATGTTATAAACCAACAATAGTTCGACATGTATGCTTATTAATGACTTTGAATTGTTCCTTGGGAAAGATCATTTAACCCCAAGAGGCACCTTTTATTCCGCTTCTCCGCGCTTTTATAATCATTTCGCTTTTTTTTTTGTCGTATCATCGTTTTTCTCATCCCATCGTCATTTCAGCGGGCACTGGCGGCCAGTCTCGTCATCGAGGGAAACATCAAACACTTTCAGTACGCGCTGAGTTGTGGTGCCGATCCGAATGTGCGCGACGAACGCACCGGGTTCACAGTGTTCGAGCAAGCTTGCCAGCGAAGCGGTAGCGCCGAGTTCATTCAGGAATGCTTGGAGAACGGAGCCGATGAGCAGGCGGTAAGAATTCTTTGTGTTTTTTTTTTATTACATGTTACATACGCACGGACGCGGGACTCACAACATGGGCATAGTAGGCTGATGCAGATTTTGGAAGCTTTGTTGTTCTGTGATCAAATGTAAATGTACTAAATTCGAAATAAACTAAAATACTTTCATTTGCCTTACATTATAGATTTCCATGTCAACATCGTAATTTTAAATATAATTTAAAATGCTGTATACACAATTAATTTTTTTCGCCGAATCTTGGCAATTTTTCTTGCGTTTTACCGAGATTAGCATCGCCGAGCGCTCAGCAAACTTGTTTTTCAATGAGATCTCAGCAATCGTGTTGTTTGTTTGCTGAGGTTCAGGGAAAGTTTTGCCGAAATTCAGCTAGCAAACGAGATTCAGTATAAATATATGCTGAGCTACTGCGGTACCGGCGTTTGCCGAGCTTATCTTAGTGTGTACGTTCGGAAGCAATGACACATTTATTAAATGTTAATGCAAATTTGTAATTGAGTTCACAGATCATTCATCTAAAAGAGTTGATATTAGCGTTAGGCATGACCTCCAAGTTATGAAATGTAACTTGATGTCTATACCAGTAGCCGAAGTGTGATTGTGATGGTGCATTGTTTTCATCAGCAAACGATTTAATTAGGTTTGTGTTTTTTTATATGACAACGTTTTTTCCCATGCCGATCAGATCATTGAAGCGTGCAGTCAGAGAATCAGAGAACATTGAAGAATCACAGTAATGTTGGATTGTTCGGTGCTTGATAATCTATGAATGTGTTCTCAACATCTCAATTTCTATTCGAAATGTTGTTCAGCAAGAAAAAGTGATATTCTAAGATAAGTTGTTTGTCACAACTCACGTGGAACAACATCATACTGTACCATGATAACGATTGAACTACTCGTTCTGGTGATGATTGCGGAACACAGGCTTCAGTTGGTCATTATGTAGAAGAATATCTAAAAATGACCTCATGTTCTATTTAAAACACGGCTGGAGGTTGCCTTGTATATCTGAAGGAAAGTCTGGAGCGTTTTCGTAGATATTCTCTATCTCATTGATTAAATATTGCACTTCTTTGGTCCAGGGAACTAAAACAATACTAGAGATAATTCTGACAATGTTAGGTTTATATAGCCCCGATTTTGTTTATCGGTTGCCAAGGGTTGCTATGGGTTGTATCCATAACAAATCCGGTTGTCGATTGCTTGGATAATCTCCAAAGGATAGGAATAAGAAAGCAAAGCTTTTCTGAGGTGTTTAGGCAATTTTCATGCCTAGGTATTTTTTATTTTTTTGATATTAAATCGCATTCCTAAAAAAATAACAAGATACCAGAAAATGTGCATCAGCCTAATAAGCATAGTGACCTAGCATCTACTTTCATGTGCGGTTTTTCACGTGAATTTCTACCGAGCTTGTAAATAATCACCGCGATGACTAACAACTGTTTGGATTAAAAGAAGAATAAACCCCTAAAAATAGAACTCAATATCCGCTCATATTTTTCTCGATGTAGCAACACGAAAGTGGGCAATATCCCATCCACTTTGCAGCATCGTCGCTAGACCCGAACAACATTCGAGCGTTGCTGAAGTACTCTGCCAAGACAATCGATGCGCGTTATCAAAATCGAACACCGTTGCATCTGATCTTCGAGGCGATTGACGCAAGCAACTGGAGCGACGCTTTCGAGTGCGTTAAAGCGTTGCTGAAGAACGGCGCGGATATTAACATCCCCAATGGAGATAACCGGACACCACTAGGTGTATTTGTAAAGAACTCTAAAGGTTGGAA
Source organism: Aedes albopictus (assembly GCF_035046485.1). NCBI lineage: Eukaryota > Metazoa > Arthropoda > Insecta > Diptera > Culicidae > Aedes > Aedes albopictus. Next base: position 5,129,569 of record NC_085138.1, read on the forward strand.
GACGAACGGCGAGAATTGGAGAAAGGACGTTCTGGAGTACTGTCTGAGCCAGACTAACGTGGACGTCGACACCTTCCGGAAAGGGGAATTGAGGAAGAAGATAGGGGACTTCTTCCCGGACACCAAGATACCCTCCTACGTCATGGAGACGAATTTGAATGTTCTGATATCTCTGCTGAAGTCACACAAGGACGCAAAGTTCGAGGTGGCGTACAGGCAGTATAAGGATAAGAACCAACAAGATACAGTCCAATGGAGGAAGGACAAAACCGAGTTGGTGAAGGCTGCCGTCCACGCTGGATCCTTGGAAGCTGTGAAAAAGTTGTGTGACGACGAATACGTGTTCGACGCAGATTCGGGACTTCCAGATCTACTCGCCCGGTGCTGTAGCTTCGGGAATTACGACATTCTAGAGTATTTGCTAGGCCAAATCGGTCACACGGAAAAGGATATCAAACAGATCAACACGGAGCCGCTGCTATCGCTGGTCATCAAAGAGATTAACACCCTCAAAAATAAGGAGAAATGTCCGTTCCTAAAGTGTCTGAAATGTTTGCTCGCAGATCCACGCATCGAAATCGACAAAACAGATGACAAAGACTTCAGTGCCCTCCATTACGCCGTGAAATACAAAGTAGACGATGCAGTAGATCTGCTGCTGAAAAGCTCCGCCTACATTGGCAAGCTGAACATGTTCAAGGAGCTGCCCATCTGTGAAATGAGCCCCGAAGTTCTGGAGAACTACCTCGATTCGTGCCTTACCACCAACGATAAGCGACCTGGAGACGACGAGTATGAAATCAATATCGATTACTCGTGTCTAGTTCCACCAGAATACAAATCCAATTTCACCGGCGATAGAACAGCGAACGCAAGCAATATTGCCGACGAAATGTTACCGATCGTCTACATGTCCAAATCATCAGACCTAAAACACCTTCTGAAGCATCCGGTGATTTCCAGCTTTGTACTGATCAAATGGCTAAGGTTAAGTCTCTACTTTTACATCAACTTCCTGATATGCACTCTCTTCTTCCTCTCCTTCACGTGGTACGTGGTCGGATGCTACGGACAAGACAACGTCGATCAATTCCTCAAAGAATCTCTCAGACTGCTCTCGCTTGCGGGCGCCACCTACATGGCATTGAGGGAACTCGGCCAGATGATGCTGCACGTAAAGATGTATTTCACTTCGCTGGAGAACTGGATGGAGATAGTGCTCATCGTGGCGGCGTACACCGTCCTTCTGAAAGAATTCCATGCCGACGTCAGGCAGGTCATTTCCGCCGTAGTGATCCTTCTGTCTGCCGTCGAATTCACCTTACTGGTGGGTTCGCTACCGGTGCTCTCCATATCCACACACATGGTGATGCTGAAAACCGTGTCGAAAAACTTCCTCAAAAGTCTGATCCTGTACTCGATCGTGCTGGTTTCGTTTGCGTTCTGCTTCTATACACTGTTCAATGTGGGAAGCTTCAAGGTTCAAAGTAAATCGGGCACAACAGAAGAGGGGACAGAAGAGAGTGCAGGAGATGAGGACAAGTTCAACAAGTTTGCCGATATCCGTACGTCACTACTCAAAACCGTGGTAATGTTAACAGGTAAGAATCTGCTTTTAACTCTAATGCTTAATTTTATAGCGGATATGTATAAGTCCTAATATGAATCCTAAATCTCCAATGAACTCCAATGAATTCTATCAAAGGCCTTTACATAAGAGGAGTACTTACTTACCGATCAGACTAAGGCCGGGGTGGCCTCTGATGTACATAGTAGCCGTCTCCTTTCCACTCGATCCATGGCGGTTCGTCTCCAGTTCCGCACTCTGCGTAGGGTCCGCAGATCTTCCTCCACTTGGCCGACCCACCTAGTTCGCTGCGCACCACGTCTTCTTGTACCGGTCGGATGACTCTCGAGAACCATTTTAGTCAGGTTGCTATCCGACATCCTGATGCCGTGACCCGCCCACCGTAGCCTCCCGATTTTCGCGGTATGGACGATGGTTGGTTCTCTCAGCAGCTGATGCAGCTCGTGGTTCATTCGCCTTCTCCAAGTCCCGTCTTTCATCTGCACTCCACCGTAGATGGTACACAACACCTTCCGTTCGAAAACTCCGAGGGCGCGTTGGTCCTCTGGGCGTAGGATCCATGTTTCGTGCCCATAGAGGACGACCGGTCTAATCAGCGTTTTGTAGATAGTTAACTTCGTGTGACGGCGAACTTTGTTCGATCTTAGAGTTCTGCGGAGTCCAAAGTAAGCTCGATTTCCTGCCACAATGCGTCTCTGAATGTCTCTGCTGGTGTCGTTGTCGGCGGTCACCAGTGAGCTCAAGTACACGAATTCTTCAACCGCCTCGATTTCATCACCGTCGATATAAATTCGGGGTGGCGGGCGCGCTGATTTCTCCCTGGAGCCCTTTGCCATCATGTACTTTGTCTTCGACACATCAATGACTAATCCGATTTGTCTGGCTTCACTCTTTAGTCGGATGTACGTTTCCGCCATCGTCCTAAATTTACGAGCAATAATATCAATATCATCAGCTAAACCAAGCAGCTGAACGGACTTCGTGAAAATCGTCCCATTCTTGTTTATCCCCGCACTCCTTATACACCCTCTAACGCAATGTTGAACAGCAAGCACGAAAGACCATCACCTTGCCGTAACCCTCTGCGAGATTCGAAGGGACTCGAGAGTGTCCCTGATACTCGAACTACGCACATCACTCGATCCATCGTCGCCTTGATCAACCGTATCAGTTTATCCGGGAATCCGTATTCGTGCATAATCTGCCATAGCTGTTCTCGATCGATTGTATCATACGCCGATTTGAAATCGATGAACAAGTGATGTGTGGGCACGTTGTATTCGCGGCATTTCTGCAACACCTGGCGGATGGCGCACATCTGGTCCGTTGAGGCGCGTTCACTCATGAATCCAGCCTGATAATACCCCACGAACTCTCTTGCAATCCGTGATAGACGGCGGCATAAAATTTGAAAGAGTATCTTGTGGGCAGCGCTCAGTAGTGTAATCGCGCGATAGATCCCGTAGAAGAGAAGTACGGGTTGGAAATTGCCCATTTTAGCGTTGAGTTTCATGATCTATAAAACTTCACCAATTTTTACTGAATTATACAAATATTTTAATTATAATAATATTTGATGTCCCACAGGAGAGTTCGAAGCCGCCAACATCCAGTTCGACACCAACAGTACGAGTTACCTGATTTTTGTTCTGTTCATATTCTTCGTGGCCATCGTAATATTCAACCTGATGAACGGTCTGGCTGTTAGCGATACCGCGGTATGTTTAGCATCAATTAACGATGTCGATTTTCGATGTAAGTAAGCAAAACACGACTCTCTTCTCTTTCCAGGCAATCAAAGCTGAGGCGGAACTGATTGGAATGTCGCAAAAGGTGGAAGTCATTTCCAAGTACGAGAACGCGCTGAAAACGACGAAGATCGACGGTTTTCTGTAAGCTACTTATGTCACATTCTTTCAACCTCCTGACTCAATCCTCTCACTTCATTTCAGCACAAAATTCATCTTCCGACTATTCCCATCGAAATTCCTACAGCTGTTCCCGGAGTATCTGCCGATGCACTACGTCATAGTGAAGCCCAACCAGTCGAACATCATCCTCATACCACGGCCCTACTCCAACATCGACGCGGTCTCGCGCGTCGACGTCGAAAGTCACATCGAACTGCTGCCCCTCAACAAACAACCGGAAGAGAAGATCCGACTGACCATCGGGTGTTGCGTGCTACCCTCGTTCTCCCGAATGGATGGGAAAATCATGAAATACGCCAAGGAGATTTTGCATTCCCGGAACCGGAAGAGCCAGTCGACCGATAAGCTGCAACCCCTGGAGGCACGACTGAGCAAGATTGAACGGGATATCGATCGGATTTTACAATACTTGAGTCACTCTCAAACCGTTAAGTAACACGTGATTTCGTTTGTAGTGCGCTGCTCTTACTTTACGTTTAAGACCATAGTTTATTTATCTGTTGTTTGGATTTCATCGTTTCACCATGCATTTCTCTATGTTTACTATTACCTACGGTAACACGTTTGTTTCATTGATATTGAACTGAACCTAGAGCTGTTATAACTTTAATAAAGCATTTTATTTAAAACTACGAATTGTGTATTCAATTAATTCCAAAAGCCGTACTGAAAAAGTTGTGGTCTCAACTGATTCCATTACGTCTAATCAGCGAAACCAAACCGTAGATGGAAAATTTTATTCCAGATCTATTGGAGATCCTTTTGTGAAAGAAATTTACTTAGATGTCATGGCACTTACAGGTGAAAATACCTTCAAGTAATAACTGTAGACATGTTGCTGAGGCACACCAAGTGCTAATAAGTATGTGGATCTTGGAGAAAAAAAAACATGGACCAATAAGACGCAAGTTGCAATTCTCTGAGTGATATGCTGAGTCAAATTTTCGCACTGGCTATTTACCAATTAGGCAATTGATTGGTGTAAATCCCATTACGGTGAATCAGATGAAATCATTTGGGTAAATCACCAAATGTAAAGAGAAAAGGGTTAAGTTCCATTATTTTTCTTTATGATTCACCGTAGAGGCTTCAAATAGCAAGTCTCTACAAACCATCATTTGGATCACATGCGTATCATGAGAGTAGAATAACTAGCCACAGAAGTCCAATGTCGCGACTATTTATGTGACTAACATCTAGTATGCCACGCCCTTACAGCGTCAGCAGCGGTACTAGAAGTGTCAAGTTAAGTTTGTTTGCAAAACAAAAGGTCCTCTACAAGATGGCCTTTTAAAAATAGTAAGTTATTGCCCTAAAGTTTAAAAAAAAATTAAATGAGAAAAGTGACTACAGCGCCATTGGAGTTCTAGTGTATTTCTATTATCATGAGAGTTGTATTTAAATCATAGACAACCATTTTATACTGAATCTCTTACACAATCCATTAGGGATTAGGAAGTATTGAGCATTGGGAATTACTTTAAGGAAGGTTTCTTTAAGAGTGCCTGTAAACGATTTGATTTCTGTATGACTTATACAGATTTCTTTTTCGATAGCGAAAACAAATGAGTTGATCAATAATTACACATTATTGGTTATTTGGCACAGATGTTTTAGGCTTATCATCGCTTTTATTCTAAAATCATGACTAAGCACCTAATTAAGCATTGGCGCCGCTCATTAAAAGGTGGTGAGATAAGAAGTAAAATATTTTGCTTCGAGGCGAAGCCAAAAGTCAACAACAATATTTAACTGCAAAATAATCTGGAGACGTTCAAAGAGTTGCTCACATTGCAATGCATACAGGTGGTATCCGACCGATTATTTGTATCCTCTCCTCACATGGCACAGCATCAGTTTATCGATTATACATACTATCAATAAAATTCTTCTTTTCATGATTCCATTGATTCTGCTTACTCATACCCGGAACTATATATTTATAGAGTACCTACTTGTATTGTAACGTCCCAACTTATTGCAATGATATGGAGAAAAGTGTTTTTTTTTTTCTTCTGCAATCGAAAGCTCATGGCCGATGAATCTGAGTAAGCTCTCGATTTCTTTTCAGTATTTTTAGCTTGGGACCATTGCGGAAAACTGAATCAGTCATTGGCGTAACTAGAGGGGGGCCAGGGGGGCCAGGCCCCCCCCAGAATCCGCCAGGCCCCCCCCAGAAATTTTTCATGACTTAGAAAATTTTTCATGAAATTAGAAAAAATCTGAAAACCACTGTCGTGGTGACAAACATAGATCTATATTCTCAATTAAGTTGAAAATCGGAGTTTTCGACTAGCGTCCGTGCGTCGGACCTAACTTCGGAAGTGGTGCGCTGTATAGCAAACAGCTATACAGCGCACCACTTCTGAAGTTAGGTCCGACGCACGGATTTGGAGAAAAATCCAACTTCGCTAGTCGAAAAATCCGGGTTTTATCTGCACGTACAGTAATAGAAATTTATTTGGCATAATATGTGTTTAAATTGACAGTTATTGGAGACAATTCTCAACTTGTCACTCTTTACAAGATCATTGTCCAAAATGGTCTATGTAATTAGTTAGTTTTGTTTGGAAATATTATATAATCAGAATTTTATAAAAAACAATACTTTGTACATCTTCTTTTTTAAATCGCTGAGAAATTAAATCTAAATGATAATTTCCAGGAATTCCTGGATGGGTATCTTTAAGAATCTTTGAATTTTCTAGCAGCATTACTGCAAAATATGGTTAAGTGCTCCTTTATGGAAATCAAGTATCATGTGGAAAAAAAACTCTGGTTGAATTTGCAATGGAATTCCAGCAAAAGTTTGTGAATTCCTAGTGAGAATAGATGTACGTAGCTGAAGCGTAAACGCGAGTGTATTCATTAAAACCATGCTGGAGGTGATTTCTAGTTGGTCACTATTAATTTCTGTTATTTCGTGGGCCAGGGGTATTTTTGCGCCTATCAAACAACGCACAAATTCAAGTGGTCATTGAGGAAGTTTTAATATATTTAAAAGCTGGTGCTACAAGATGTAATCGTAAGTTTGAAGGTATTCATGATTGAACTTGTAAACGACTTGGTATTCATGAGATAATTGTGAAAGAATTCCTGGATGACTTCTTGAAGAATTTCTTGGCTTCTATGTGCCTCTAAAATTATCTAAAATAATTGCAATACAAATCGCTGGAGGAATTCCTCTAGAAATCCTTCAAATTATTCAAAATATCTACAAGTAATCCTAAAAAAACCCTGTAATTTTTTAAGTAACCGCTGAATAAATTAAAAAAAAAAATCCCGATAGAAATTTCGGAAGAAATCATTACAAGAATTCTCGGAGCAATATCTGCAGGAATCCCTGGAGTAATTTGAGAAAGTATACCTGGAGAAATCCCTGGAGGAATCCGAAGAGCAATTATGCTAGGAATTTCAGGAAAAAAGAATCTGAAGAATCCGCATCAGAAATCCCTGTAGAAATTACTAGAAATTTTTTTAGATGAATCCTTGGAGGAATTTCTGGATGCATTCCTGGAGGAATCCTTAGAGGAATTCTTCAAGAAATCACAGGAGTTCCTAGATATATTTCTGGAGGATATCCGGGAGAACCTTCTGAAAAAATTCCATGCGGAATCTCTGGAAAAGTTCCTGGACTAATGCCTGGAGCATTAGGGGATTTTTTTTTATTATCGTACAAATTGGTATGAAGTTTCTGAAGGTTAATGAAATTAGGTAGGGATCATATATATTTGAAAAACTAAATTGAAAAAAATCAGGGTCGCCTAATTTTCCGGAAAACTCCAGTGAAAATCAAACATTTTCCACAGACACCACCTGCTTTGAAAAATCATAGAACGAAGCATCATAGGTACATTTTTTTGTGAAATCATAAGCAAATTTTCTCAGCATTTCCAAGATGGATTTCTGGAGGAAATCCTAGAAAATTTCTTGGACAAATTTCTGGAGGATTCCCTGGAAAAGTTAATGGATTGATTGATTGATTTGTCTTTTTTAAAGAGACTTTCAGTCATTGGCTCCAAAGTTAATGGATAAATTTCTGAAGGAGGCATCTCTGGAGAAGTTCCTGGAGTAATGCCTGGAGTAATGCCTGGAGCATTAGAGAAATTTCTGATGAAATTCCAAGATAAATTTCTAGAAGAATTCCCAGAGGAATTTCTATAGGAATTCTTGGAGGAATCTCACGGAAGAATCCTTAGAGGAATCCCTGCAAGAATTTCTGGTATATTCTTGGAGGAATTCCTGGTGGAATTTCTAGAAGAACCCGCGAAATAACTCCTGGACGGATTTCTAGAGGATTCCCTGGAGTTGAAATTCATGGATTAATTCCTAGAGGAAACTTGAAAGAATTTCCGAAGGAATCCCTTGGAAAAACTCCTATAGAATATCCTGAAGAATCTCCTGAAAGAATATCGGAAGCAATTTCTAAAGGATTTCCTACATAAATTCCTGTAGGAATGCTGTAGGAATTTCCGAAGAAATTCCTGGAGGGATTCCTGGATCAATTTCTGAAGAAATTCCTGTAGGAGTTTTTGAAGAAATACCCACGGTAAATCTTGGTGGAATTTCTTAAGGAGCCCCTGGAAACACTGCGGTAGTAATTTCTGAGGAATTTCCAGAGGAATTCCTGAAGGAATTCCTATATGAATTCCTGAAGGACTTTCTGAAGGAATTCCTGGGGTATTTCTGAAGAAACCTCATAAGGAATTCCCGCAAAATTTCTTAGAGAAATTTCTACAAAAATTCTTGAAAGATCCCTGGAGATATTCTTGGAAAGAACCCTGGAGAAATCCCTGAAACAATTTTTTTCCGGGCAAGTTCCAGGTGGAATTTCAGGAGGAATTTCTGGACAAATCTTTATAGGAAATCTTGGGGAAATTGCATGGAACTATACATGGATGAATTTCAGGAGGAATCCAATCCCTTAATCAATTATTTGAGGAATCCTTCAATGAATTCATGGAAGAATCTCTAGAGGAATTCTGGAAGGAATCCATGGAGAAATTTCTGAATATATTTATAGAGAAATTCCTAAAGAAATTCCTAGAGAAATTCCTAGAGGAATTCCGAGAGGAATTTCTAATGGAGTTCCAGGAGAAATTTCCAGAGGAATTTCTGGAGGACTTACAGGAGCAATTTCAGAAGGAATTTCTGGAAGAATTACTGGAGAAATCATCGGAGGAATTTCTGGAGGAATCCATGAAATAATTCCTGGAGGAATGTGCAGAGGAAACCGCGGAGAAGAAATTCCTGGATTAATTCTTGGGGGAAACCCTGGAAGGATTTCTGGAGGAATTCCTGGAACAATTCCTGAAGGAATTGCTGTACGAATCTCCGAAGAAATTCCTGGAGGAATTCCTGGATCCATTCCTGAATAAATTACCGAAAGTATTCCTGAAGAAATACCTGGGGTAATTTTTGGTGAAATTCGTGGTAGAACTCCTGGAGGAGTCCCTGGAGAAATGCCAGGAGGAATACCTGGAATAATTCTTGAATAAATTCCAGATAGAATTTGTGGGGAAATTTTTAAAATAATCCCTTGAGGATTACTGAAGAAATATTTGAAGGAATTCCTACAAATATCTCAGGAGAAAATCATTCAGGAATCCCAGGAAGAATTATTGGAATATTTCTTGAAAAAACTCCGGGAGGAATTCTTGGGGTAATTTCTAAATGAATCCCTGGAGGATTTTCTAGATAAATTCTTGGAGAAATCGTGGAAGTAATTTCTGAAGGAATCCTGGATTAATGCCTGGAGGAATCCCTATAGAAATCTCTGGAGGAACTTCTGGAGGAATGCCTGGAGTAACCCCTGGATAAATTCCTGGAGACATGTCTGTATCAATTCCTGGAGGAATCTCTCGAGAAATTCCTTAAGAAATCCCTGGAGGAAACCCTGGGGAATTTCCTTGAAAAATCCCTGGAGAAATTCCTGGACTAATGCCTGGAGTAATCTCTGGATACATTTCTAGATGAGTTCCTGGTGGATTTTTCAGAAGAATCCTGGGAGCAATCTAGTGGAGTTTGGAGTTTTTAGAAGAATTCCCGAAGCAATCTCTAGATGAATTGCTGGAGAAATCCCGGGACGAGTCCATGGAGAAACTCCCAGGAGAAATTTCTAAAGAAACCTCTTGAAAAAATCCTAGAGGAATCCTTAGAGAAATTTCTAGAGAAATTCTTGAAAGAATCCCTGGGAAAATTCTTTAAAAAATCCCTGGAGGAATCCCTGCAGCAATTTCTGGAGAAACCTCAGGAGGAATGCCTGGAAAGTTCTGGACAAATTCCTGCAGGAAGTTCTGGATAAATTCCTTGCGGAATCCCAGGAAGAATTCCTGGATTAATCTGTAAGGGAATTTTTGTGGAAATTCCTTGGAACTATCCCTGGATGAATTCTTGAATGAATTCCTGGAGGAATCTCGAGAGAAATTCTGGAAGCAGTTAATGGAGGAATTTCTGAAGAAATTCCAAAAGAAATTTCTGAAGAAATTCCAAGAGAAATTTCTGAGGAAACTCCAAGAGAAATTTCTGAAGAAAATCCAAGAGAAATTTCTAGAGGAATTCCCAGAGAAATTTTTGGAGGAATTCCAGGAGGAATTCCTGAAGGAATTGCGGTAGTAATTTCTGAAGGAATTGTTATGGGAGTTCCTGGATCAATTCCTGGAGGACTTTCTGAAGGGATTCTTGGGTAATACAGTGCGAGAAATAAGTATAAAGACAGAGCCGTTTTCCATACTTTTCAGATAAAGACACTTATTTCCACGTTTTCATGGATGATGATTTATATTTCTAGCCAAAATTTTAGTTATTTTAAGTTTGCAGACAAAATTCCATAACAATCGAATTGCTAGAAAAAGAGATTTTGATCCCTAAACAGGATTATTTTGTATGGAAAACGGCTCTGTCTTTATACTTTTTTATCGCACTGTACTTAAGTAACCTCTTGAGGAATTCCTGGAGGCATCCTTAGAGGAATTTCTAGAGAATTACTTGGAAGAATCCCTGGGGATATTCTTGCAAAACAAAAACTGGAGGAATCCCTGAAACAACTTCTGGGAGAACCTCAGGAGGAATTCCTGGACAAATCTCTATAGGAAATCTTGGGGAAAATCCGTGGAACTATTCATGGAAGAACTGCAGGAGGAATCCCTAAATGAATATCTTGAAAATCCCTGAAGGAATTCCGGAAAGAATCTCTAGAGGAATTCTGGTAGGAGTCCATGGAGAAATTTCTGAAGGAATTCCTGGAGAAATTTTTAGAGAAATTTAGAAAGGAATTTCTGGTGGAGTTCCAGGAGGATTTTCTGGAGGAATTACTGCAGGAATCATCGATGGAATTCCTGGAGGGATCCATGAAATAAATCCTGGAGGAATGTGCAGAGGCAACCCTAGAGAAGAAATTCCTGGAAGAATTTTCGGAGGAATTCATGGAAGAATTCCTGGATCCAAACTTTAATAAATTCCTGGAGTAATTCCTGAGGAAATACCTGGGGTAATACCTGGAGAAATTCTTGGTAGAACTCTTGCAGAAGTCTCTGGAGAAATGCCTGAATGAAATCCTAGAGACATGCCAGGAGGAATACCTGGAATAATTCTCGAAAAAAAAATCCGGGAGGAATTTCCGAAGGAGTTCCTGGAGGAATCTCAAGATTCATTCCTGATGAAATACAAAATTCGATTTCTGAGGGAATTCCAGGAGGATTTTCTGAAGAATTCTCATGAGAAGTACCGAAGAAACCGCTGAAATTCCTGAAGAAATCCTGAAATGCTGGATCAATTCCTGCGGGAGTTTCTGAAGGAATCCCAATAAGAGTTCTTCTAGAAATGTTTAAAATAATCTCGGAATTCGTTTTTGTAAGAATAGCAGAAGAAATTTCCGGTGAATCCCTGGAGGAACTCTTGAAGTAATTTCTGAAGAAACCCGATGAGGAATCCCGGAAGCAAGCCCCATTAGGAACTCAGGAGAATCTCAGGAGAGCTTTCTTAGCGAATACCTGGAAGAATTTTTTTTTTCTTTTTTATTTAGGGATTTTTTGCCGTAGGCAGGTTCATCATTTTGTAGGAATATTCCTGGATAAAAAAAATGAAGAAATCAATGTCTGCAGTAATTGTTGAAGGAATACTAGGATTCCTAGTGGAGCGGACCTAGTGGGATGGTTAGAACACTTGACTGTCACGCCGAGGACATGGGATCGAATCCTACTCCCGACAAACTCGCAAAATGTGAGTTCTTCCTTCGGAAGGGAAGTAAAGCGTGGGTCCCGAGATGAACTAGCCTAGGGCTAAAAATCTCGTTAATACAGATAAAAAACTAGGATCCCTAAAGGTTTTTTGTACAAATTTTTCAAACAATTTTTGGAGTGTTTTTAAGAATCTTTAAGTAAAATTTTCTAAAAGAATTTCTGGAATACATTCCTGCAGAAATACTTCGAATCATTTCAGATGTAATTATTGGAGCAATCTCTAGTGGAATTTTGGAAGGCATATATGGAGAAATTCCTGTAAAAATCTCTGAATACCTGCAGAAATACTTTTTTGCAATTTCTCATCGTAATAGGCTGTTTTACCTCACGCAAATCTGGCAGGAAAAGGCCTACTTTCCCACACCAAATTATCAGTGCTGTAATGGTTCATTACAGCACTGATTTGCGTTGCGTAATGAACCATTACAGCACTGTTTTCAGTTTTGATCAACTTCTTGATGCTTTCTGGACGCAGGTTTGGAAAATTGTGACAACTGCACAGTATAACCTGCTATGATCAGACTTTCTTAAACATGGTTTGGAACACCAGTGTGCAGTTTGATGAAAAAGTTTTGTTAAAAACTATCCTCAAGTGGTAATTTATGAAATTGCAAAAAACGTTGCACGCATTTCGGTGCAGAACTCGATTTTTACAGCACGAGTTGTACACTTATCCAACGAGGCTTGCATTCTGCACCTTGTTGCGTAAACTACTATAACGGATCTCTGGAGAAATTCCTGAAGGAAACTTCGAAAAAAGCACTGGAACAATTACTGGAGGAACCTCTAAAGATATCCCAGGACAAATCCCCGAAAAAATGTCTAGTGGAATCCCTAGATGAATTCTTGATTAAATTTCTGGAAGAAGCCAAGATGGAATCACTGAATTAAGCTATGGAAAAAAATCTTCGAGAATTGTTCGTACTCATATAGTTTACAAAACTATGAACAAATCTGAAACAGTCATTTTGATTACTCAAAACTACACAGAATAAAATATGTAATTAAAATTCAGCGAGAAATCATGCACATAAAGGGAATGCTAGAGTTAGTGCATTTTTACATGAGATATAATGTAAAATTACATTACCATCGTGTAAATTTCCACCAACCATCGCGAAAATCATCATGGACTCCAACTGGTTACGTGACTATTAGCGGAAATTTACACGATTGTAACGTAATTTTACATTATATCTCATGTAAATATGCATTATCTCTAGCATTCCCTTTATGTGCATGACTTCTCGCTGAATTTTACATGAATATTTTTTTCTGTGTACAATACTGATTTGCATATTCACATATCGGGCGCCCATCCCGCTTAAAATTCATCTCAGGTCAGGCCCCCCCTGGGCCCCCTCCAGGAAAAAATCCTAGTTACGCCAATGGAATCAGTATCTATATGATCTGCATAAAACGTATCTTGATGCGATTGAGCAGATCGACAGAGAATGTTTCTTTCAACCTGTGTTAAGGGATCATTCAAATATTACATAACGCAAAATCAGACAATTTTAGACCCCCTCCCGTAACAACTTTTGTATCGAAGATTTAAAATTTTGTATGAAGCGTAACACAGCGCTAGACCCTCTCCCCATTGCGTTACGTAATATTTGAATGAGCCTCAACAGGTGTTAACGGAGCATCGCTACCTACTGGGTTCCGACATGATCGAAATTTGCGGATTGTATGGTCAGTTCCGTTCGACTCCATCTATAACCGTGTCAGCAGAACTTCAGACAACGTGAGCAAGCAGCAGGACGACTTTCCGCAGGTATTCGCTAAAAGCCTTGGCACGGTAGATTTTTTAGAGCAGGCGGCTCCGATTGTGGTGGTCCGTAAGACGAATGTTCAGCGAGTCCGTTCTTTTGTATAGTTTGGCATGAAGTTTCGTCTGCAGATCGACCACGATTTCACCATCGAATACGTGCAAACGGAGATACGCCAGCTTCATGGAAGACGAAAGTCGCTATGCACCATTGAGGAGTGGTTCATGTTTGGAGAGGGCTTGGTGGCTCCCGAGAAGCATCGACAGTGGTGTCTGCACGGAAAATCCAAACTTCCTAATATTTGGGTCGATTTTACTCAAAATTGAGTATATCGAATAAACTCGTCACCCAAAATTAGGTTGTTTTCCCTCTCTGGCTCACCGATGTTGTCAAAAACAAACAAAGATGCATCTACCCAAAGGGGATCCTTGATCCTAATAAGCCAATTTTGGGTAAATGTCGGTTTACTCAAAATTGAGTTGAATGAGGGGGTCTTAGGTTGAATTTACCCACTCTTGAGTATATTTTTAGCTAACTATGGAATTGCGTCAAAAGAACTCAATTTTGGGTAGTTTGGCAGTTCCGTGTGTGGCAGTTGCACCGGGAGTTGTCTGTGCGAAGGTGTACAGCACCCGACAGGACCCGACTGTCTTCTTATTTTTCTTCTTCTTATTCTTCTTCATGGCTCTACATCCGCACTGGGACTTGGCCTACTTCGTTTCAACTTAGTGTTCTTTGAACACTTTCACTGTTATTAATTGAAGGGCTTTCTTTGCCTGCCATTGCATGAATTTGTATATTGTGAGGCAAGCACAATGATACACTATGCCCAGGGAGTCGAGAAAAGTTGCCCGACCGGAACGGGAATCGAACCCGCCGTCTCCGGATTGGCGATCTATAGCCTTAACCACTAGGCTAACTGGTGACCCCAGGGACACGTCTGTAGTATAGTGAAAATACTTTTTGTTTGGATGTGGTACTTAACAAGAATGACATTTATTCGAGAGTTCGAAGGTACGCTGCTGCCACCTGGAAAAAGTTTACTGTATGCGTGAAGGACCGATTTTTTAGCATGGGGAAGCATAGGAAGTCAGTTTTCAAATGCTTCTAAAAAAATCAAAACAATATTTAATTAAAAGCGAGTGGGTGTACGTGGTGAGAAATTCAATTAGCAAACTTTTTAGCATATAATTTTGAATAAAAAGTTTTTTCCCAGATTAGGCACTGATTGTGTAAACGAAGATTCTTAACCCGTACATCAATCCGTTTTTAATTAAATAATGTTTTGAATTTTTTAGAAGCATTTTAAAATTGACTTCCTATGCTTCCCCATGTTAAAAAATCGGCGCTTCACGCACATGATCAACTGTGGTAATTTGCTTCGTAGTCCCCAATTATCCAGTTCAATTTCATCAGCCTACTACAACAATAGAGGCTTGCAGCAAAAACCTAATCTCATCGAATTTTCATATGATTTGTAAACATTGCCCTCATTTTTTTTTTAGGCAAGGACGGCTTTATGGACCGACGCCAAAGGACAGAAAGAGAAGGAGTTAATGATGACGTCAACGTGCAAGCGCTCATCTATTCAAGTATCAGCCTACTAGGGTAAAAGGGTATAATACCCACCGGGGCAAAACGCCCCCCTTCATTTTCTAGAGATTCAAGTGCTTTTTGCATGCGTGATCAATTAGAAAACTTTAATATTGAAGAATAATTGCCATCAAGCTGGTCCGTTAGTTGATTGGTACAGAAAAAAAATAATATTATCAAAAAGTTTGAAATCGAGGCTTTTGGCGTAATATTTTATCTCTTGTAAGCTAACTTCATTGCAAACAAAGCTAGTTATGTTCGCTTGTGGTATTTCGCAACTTTTATGCAGTTAAACACTAGTTAAAAGACCCTCCTAAGATAAGCATGTGGTGGAATTATCCTCTGGGACAGTTTTATCACAGGGCTGGACGTTTTTGTTTTGGTGGGGCGTATTGCCCTGTTTGTTTTGATAAGGCAAATTTTGGAACGTTTTCGAAAAACGTTTCAAAGCTTCCATAGCCGCCTCACCAAAGGTAAAGTTCTCATGCAACACTTCACTGACTGTAGGGACAACGATTTGCAGTGAACAATAGATGGAATAAGGCAGCAGTTGTAGATATATTGCCATTTCTGCTTAAGGGGGGCATATTATACCTGTTTACCCTACATCTCTCCCTTTCTTCAAGCTGTAGTTACATTGATTGTAAAGAAACTTAAGATAGAAAAAAAATAAAATTATAAACATACCTAGTACTAAAAGTATTACAAATAGCATTTTGTAAATATTATAGTGTTAGCATATTTTTAAAGGTGATATTCCGCTTAATACAATATTTGAGTTGATATGGATCCCTAAATAGGCGCGAGTGATCATCTTGTGTATCCTTCTGGTATAGCGATTGCCCCATAAGGCAATCTAGCGTTCATCACCCTTCTCTCTCAAGCAGCCACAGAAGATAGCAATTTTGTGTTTAATATTTTCATAGGGAAACGTTTCCGTATGAAAACAAACCTATCCTCCTCGGCAGCGAAACAGAGAAAGATGATCAAACGTCAGATAGCCTTATGGGGCAGCTACATCCAAACAGGTGATCAATTTTTTTTGCGTTAATTTTTTAACGTCATGTCCCTATTCGTACGGTTTATACCTTAAATATATGTACAGTAGACGTTCGGTCGGTGCAAACGGTTTAACTGCAATGCTTTCTAACTGCAAGTCCGGTAAGTGCAACAAATTTGCAGTTATCGCACCGCTTTCCGTCAAAACGGTGCGCCAGGTTAGCCCGAATGAACAGTCGAATGAATTTTACGTTCATTTTACGTCAATTGATGGGTTGTTGACGCCAATTTGACGTTGCAGTTATCGAATTTTGTTCGCTAAGTGAAACGTAAACATGTTGCAGTTATCGAACGTCTACTGTAAAACACATCATGAATACTTCTAAAGTCTCCAAACTCCTTGGAATTCAGTCCTGTTGAGAGTGTATGAAATGTTGCAATCAGACAACCCTCATATCGAGACGACCACTATGTAATGTAGACACACCGTGAGTGTGTGTTTTCGAATGTTGTTAAGGTGAAACGGGACGCCGTGTTATTTTTCCTATCTTGCCTCTCTTTCTAACAATTTGACTCGCGATTTTGAAGATGGTAATCTCGAGTTCTATCGCACTGAAGATGCTGAAAAACAATCAGCATATGCACTCCAAGTGAGCATACACAGTGATAGGTTTTTGTTGCAAAATATGAAGTAGAATCTGAGATTACCATCTTAGTAGCAACAGAGCAATGGCGGATATTTCCCCGATCGTCCCGTCCGCCCTTAATGTTATTGTAAATATTGTGAATAAATTAGTCGTTCGAGTACTGTTAGAAAGTACACCGGTGTTTTGCTTTCGTCCCGGTCCGTGAATTCCGTCCGCCGTTGATTTTCCGTCCGCTGTTGAAGTTGTCCATTGTGCGATATTTCCAACAGGTTGTGGGTCCCAGGCATGGACGAGAAAATTAAAATCGCCGCGTTCGACGGTACCGGCTTCCACAATTGGAAGTTCCGGATGGAGACCGTACTCGACACGTATGATTTGCTGGATTGTGTGCACCGGGAAATTGATGAAATCGATGATTTGCGAATGATGGCTGACGATACGGCTGATGTGAAAGCATTGAAGAAAAAGCAAATGGTTGTGCGAACTGGTGCTGTGAAAAAGTGCAAGGCGCTAATAATTTCGGCCATCGCTGATAATCAGCTCGAGTTGGTGAAGGATTGCGTGACCCCGAAGCGAATATGGGATACGCTGAGGGCACTTTTTGTGAGAAAACAGCTCCTTACCTTGCGTTACGTTGAGGGGGCGGGTGTTAGTTTGCCGGAACACTTGTTGCAATTCGATAGGCTGATTCGCGAGTTGAAAGAAAGTGGTGCAGCAGTAGAAGACTCGGATGCGATTTGTCACTTGTTGTTGACCCTCCCGTCGTCGTTCGATTCGGTGGTGACCGCGATTGAGACGCTTCCTGGTGGTGTTACGATGGCTTTCGTAAAGAAGCGGTTACTCGATGTAGACTTAAAAAGAAGAAATCTTGTGGAGAATGATGGCGATGGTGACGGCGTTGCCATGGTGAGCAGGCACACCAGGAGGAAGATTACGTGTTTTCGGTGTGGCAAATTCGGGCACAAGCGTGCCGATTGTCGTGTGCGGCTGTTAGCGGATCCCGATCCGAGTGAGCATAGGCAGAGAAGATTTAGAAACAGTGAAGCGAATGTAGCAGATGAAGAAGACCGTTGCTCGGATCGTGCGGATGTTGTGTTTTTCGCGACGAAGGAAGAAGAAGAGCTGGGGAATGCGGAGTGGATCCTGGATTCCGTAGCGACGAACCACATGGCGAAGGATTCCAGTGTATTCAGTGTGATGCGAAGGCTGGAACGACCCGTGGATGTGCTAGTAGCGAACGGCGAAAAGATGAAAGCAGATTATTGTGGTGATGTGGTCCTGTACGCGACAGTAGGAAATAAGAAGAAGAAATGTGAAGTTCGGAATGTGTTGTACCTCCCCGGATTGAACTGTAACATACTGTCAGTGAACCGAGTGACAAGAGCGGGATTGGAGGTTACGTTCGTCGGCGACAGGACACACATAGTGAGAAACGGGACGACGATGGCCGTTGGACAGCACAATGGAAAACAGTATGTGTTGGATGTTTTGTGCAAGTGCGAGAAAGATAAGGAGGTTGCAGCCATGCTGGCCAGTACGAGTGCATCGTAAATGGAGAGCGAGAGTTATAAAGAAGAAAGAAGATGGCTGGCAGCATGACGTAGCGATAAGAAAGCTTTGTTACCTCTAGCGAGCAGAAACGGTCGAGTGAAGAAGAATTGTTTTTAGACGTTTGATGCCGTAAATGTGTATTGGAAGCTGTGGTATATTTTGTAGACGTTGACAAGACTGAAGTTCAGATGATGCAACGAGCTTGTGAGAGACCAAGTTTTCGATTTTTTTTTGTTTGTGTTTGACTGTCATTGACAGATCTGTGATACAGAGACTGTGACTTGCTGTGATAAGTACTCGGGTTGTCGACTTGAGGGGGCGTGTTGAGAGTGTATGAAATGTTGCAATCAGACAACCCTCATATCGAGACGACCACTATGTAATGTAGACACACCGTGAGTGTGTGTTTTCGAATGTTGTTATTGTTATTGTAAATATTGTGAATGAATTAGTCGTTCGAGTACTGTTAGAAAGTACACCGGTGTTTTGCTTTCGTCCCGGTCCGTGAATTCCGTCCGCCGTTGATTTTCCGTCCGCTGTTGAAGTTGTCCATTGTGCGATATTTCCAACAAGTCCAACTATATCTATAAAAGTTGTATCAATATACACGTACAGTAATTGTGATCTATAGATGCTATTTTTGTTTAGGTATATGTTTTGAAGCTTCCCACAACAGTTTTACTATTTTGAGTTCCACGGATGTTCTAGGTTGTCCCAAAACTTCATGAAATGTACATACAGACTTTACAAGAGAAACTAGTGTTCTACGAATGATTACTCTATACGCCACAGACCAATGACCAATTTAACATGTGAATGGAGTATTGTATTGAACTGTATAGATAGTACAGATCTTCCAAGAGCTCCATAGAATATAAGCCTTTGTATCTACAAGCAGGCTTGTCCGTACTGAGAGCATGACAATTCTGCTCTTTGGATCTTTCCATTTCAACTGATGTTGAAATATCCTCAATGTCATTTCGAGCTGTCAAAAAACTGATCTCATTTTTTGAGGAGTTTAAGAAATTTAAATAAACATTTTTTTCTATGTAACAGCGCTTATCTGCGTATAAGTATGTATTTCTGATCCAATTTACAAAGTAGATTCCAATTCGGTAAAAATTAGGTCGCTAAGGGATCCAAGACCAGATTTATATTCTACTATGAATAATTTACCCAGAAAAGCGATTATAACGATCGAATGTAATGCCATAGGGCAATAGGGTGATTTTATTTTGGAATAACTCAATCATCGCCGACAACTTGATTGGAATTGCAGAATAGCAGCTATTAGCAGCCATTTTTGTTTTCAATGTCTCCCAGCGATCCTTAAGAAAGACATAGAAGTAGTCCCGAAGCGAACCTTTGCGAACCTTTTTTGTATGGAACGGTTTGTATGTCGAAAATTTGATTTTTTTTAATGTGGCAACATTTAATAGTTTTACAATCAGCATTTCTACGTCTGATACATCATTCGAAATGTTTATAAGCAAGCTTTTAAATACTACTTTAAAAGTTTAACATTTTTCATTTAAGCCGAAGATATGCTAAGTTGAACAGTTCATTCATTTTACCAAAAATTGCCAATGGTCTCATTCATGGTCTCATTCTGCTGCCAATATCTCGATAAGCATAGCGATTAGCAAACAAATATTCTAGTGTTTACTGGTTAATTGACTCACTTGATCTACTTTCAACTACCGAACTCACCCAGTCAACCAGTGATCGCATAAGATGTTAAAGTGGAGGCGATATACGTACATTTTACATGCGCCTAAATTGAGGCATGTACTCATATGGCCTCCACTTTATCATCTTATGCAACATCTTATACGAATTCTGGTTGTCTGGGCAATTCCTTGTCATAAGTATTCTCTTGCACATCGTAAAAAAAACATTTCCTGATGATGATGATTAACCTGGGCTTGTTAGGGGAATATCTGTAAGTAAAAAGAAAATCGGGTACTGTTCCTTTGAATTCCACTAAGAATTTGCATCCTTTGACAGATACGTATTCAAGATAGAGTCGAGTCAAGTACAAGACACTGAAGACGACCTTACAGTTGAGGTCGAAATACGTATCTGTCAAAGTATGCAAATTCTTAGTGTTCAAAGGATCAGCATTTCCTGATAACAAACACAAAATTCGACTTAATGAACAAATGAAACAATTTGTACTCCAATTGATTACTATACACAAGTTTTGTGTTGATTGGAAGTTTAATCGGGAGTTATGGTATAGTTTTGTTTCTCAGTGAAAATTGTTAGTGACAGAAAAACGAATCAATGAGTGAAAAAATTAAAACGAATTTTGTTTTCATGCCTCAGTTGAGAATTTTAAAAATTCACGATGATTTCAATCATTGAAAATGAAAATTTTAAACTCTGGTCGGTACACTATCAACCGAATGCAGATCAATAATGGTTTGACCTAGAAAAAAAATGTTGGAAGAAGCAAATGCAGCTTGTACAATAAGCAAGTATCATTTGCTTCGTCCAACATTTTTTTCTTTTTTGTAGGGAAAATATGCAATTTGGTGTTTTTATTTCTGTAAGATGAAATTTCAATGTGACTTTGTAATTCAAACCATTTTAATTGCCCATTCACGCTATATTCAAAGCATAATTTTATTCCAAGTTCTTTTAATGAAAAAATATTGCCTGGGATCATTTGTTGGACCTACAATTCCATAATTGAAGCGGTCCAACATAATTCATACCCAGTGAATCAAAATTCAACCATCGCGCAACAATAATGACAATGTCGCAACCTGTATTTGTTGCGACGATCCACCCAATGCGACATTAGTTTGTCCCAACTTTAAAATAATAGGATAAACAACGTACACTACGAGTTTAGAGATTTTCAAGCCTTGCATTGCGATTTTTTGAACAGTAACTTCGAGTCGGTAAACACTGCAACTCTGTTGAAGATATATCATCAAACAGTTTCCGACTTTGGGTTAGTACAGTATGCGGCAGGAAAAAATGCGAAAGTGTTTTTCAACTTCAAACATCGTTTTCGTCCATTTGACGTCAACCAGTCTATGTTTCAACGTTCCACGATCTCTAATAGGATAGTTTTCTGAAAAGTTAATTAAAAATTTTCCCATTTTGGTCACTAATCTTTACAGTGCGGCGTCTGAAGCTGAAGACAATCAGAATTTTCATACCGCAAAAAAGTACACAGGTCGCTGAATTTCATATCTGATAAAACAAATTTTTTAATTTCCTCTACAATATCATCAAATATATGTATTTATTTCATCCAGTATGTGAAACTATATGGCTCTGGATCAGTGTGGTCTGGATGTTCATCGAATTTAAGCTAATTTTTTTTACTGTTATAGTCATTTTGTTTAATGACCATTGGGCGCGCAGTTGATACCCGCTTATTAGGTTTACATTATCACATATTAAACATTAAATATGATCATTTTTATTTTGCAGTGCTAGAATATAGACATTGACTGATACACTGTCATAAAAAAAATAGTCATATATATTCCATATTTAACGTGTGATAATGCCTAGAACTTTTCGCATTTTTTCCTGCCGCACCCTGTAATAATTGATTATTCACGAGTTGAAAAGTACGCAACAAATTCAGCTTTCGTTTTGTCTGCAACAAAAAAAAATCGAGATCATGTCATAATCTGTTACCAGAAGGGAAAGAATAATCGTCGCGCCTTCTTTGTTGCTTGTTTTGTGCCTCTTTTGTCTGACAATTCTCTTCACTGTTCATATCCAAACCTGGATTATATTTGGAATAAATAGCTGTGATCCCGCGCAACAGTCGGAAAGTAGCAGTCATAAGGCGAACTCCTCATTATAAACCTTAAGTTAGACAGTTATAATGGATAAAACACTGAAAATCATGTACATTTTGAAACTATAGAAGTAATACTATGAATGGAAAACTTCTGAGGAGATTCAGTTTTAACACAAGATTCCTTTAGATATTTCACGCCAATAAAACAAATCCTATGAATTTCGTCAGCAAATGTCCTTAAAGTTTTCGAGTCACGATTATTCATATTGTTGTGACTCAAAACATTGGATTGTTGTACAGTCGACTCTCCACATGTCGATGTTCTACATCTCGATATCTCTCCCTATCTCGATGGTTTGGTCGGTCCCTTCATTCTGCATACATTTTACCTTTCTACATGTCGATATCTCCTTATCTCGATATCTCTCTATCTCGATGCGATCTCGTTCGTTTTTGTTCTAGATTTTCTCTCCATATGTAGATATGCCCGTTTTTACAGGTTGCTAGATCTAGTTTCTTAGATGCAAAACATTCTAGGAAGGCGAAGTGACATCTGTTTGTTGACGGTTTTTCCTAGTTACGGACGATTTTCCAATCTAGTGTGCATTACAAATAGGTTCTTCAGTTCGATCTCTCCCTATCTCGATGGTCCCTTGAATATCGAGATGTAGAGAGTCAACTGTATATGTATTGCCGGGGCCCGTGGCGTAGTTGGTCACACGTTCGCTTCATATGCGGATGGTCATGGGTTTGATTCCCAGCCCCGGCACTTGCAATTTTTCGTCAGTTGCTTTTCCCCCGAGAGCAACTGACACTGACCCTCTTCTGAGCCTCATGGCTCAAACGAACCCGGATACCTTGACATCGGCGAACTGCTACTCATAATGGACCCCCAATCGGACTGGAAAGGAACAACGGCCATCCATCATCATCCTTGTGCTCATCATTCTACTAGGTATAAAGTAGAAAAAGTGAAAGCAGCAGAAAGGCAACCAGTTCGATAAAGTAGAATAGAATCTAGGCGCTGTACAAAATGTAAGTGCAGCTGTCAATTGAAATTGCTCACGTAGTGCCCCAGTGGACAATAGAGCTGTAAATTAGGTTAAGTGATTAAGAATAAAAAAAAAAAACTGTATATGTACCAATACTGTTCGTATAGTATCCTTCCCGGATGCGTGTTTGCCGAACCAAAGCGTATGCCAGAATAACTTTTTTTGGCTCTAACCCTCGAGCGATCACGCTGTTGTATTTCCTTCAACATGATTCTTGATGATCTCATATTCCGAGCCTTTATCGGTTTCCCCAAACTTTTCGACTGGGTGGCCACCCTGTAGTTTTTTTTTATCTGTATTAAGGGGGAATTGAGTTTGGATTTTCTAACACATGCTTGCAAAATTTTCTCACATGTGTGAGTTTTCAATTGAATATGTAGAAATACTCGAATTTTCACCACTATCTGATATCGAGTTATTTTAAAATTTGCTTCAACGCTTGCTCAGGACACTTACCTTTTCATTGAGACCAAGAAACACAACATTTTCACAATATTTCACTGCAAAACTGCTATTTTATAAATTGTGCGCTATCTTTTCCAAATTCCCCCCCAACGCACACCAGCTCGCACCATTTCACTAGCACTATCTTACCGGGAACAGTCTCACTTTTTAATTGCCTCTCGAAACGTTATTGCTTCCATAATCGAAGCGTAAAATGTTTCACCGGCTTCAGAAATGGAATAATATTCACTACATCACGAAAAAGTCCGCGGCGATAGCCACACAATCGCGAAAACTGCACAAAATCGTTTTTCACTTTCCAACCGGCGCGGTATTTACTTCCATGTAGTGCACATACATGGTGTGGCTTCCTTGATTTGCTGTTTCTTTTATTCTCCCATTGCCTATGCGTGCATATTTCTTGCGTCATATGCACAGCGGTGATAAACTAGTTGAAGATGGGAAAGAGACAAATGAAATGCACTAACGAACCTGCCTCATCTGCACATCCGCGTGCAGGAGTGTTTGTTTACTCTCTGTAAAGTCAGTAGGCGCTTTCACCAATACTTATAAATTGTGAGTTGAACCTTAACGAGATTTTTAGCCCTAGGCTAGTTCATCTCGGGACCCACGCTTTACTTCCCTTCCGATGGAAGAACTCACATTTTGTGAGTTTGTCGGGAGTGGGATTCGATCCCAGGTCCTCGGCGTGATAGTCAAGTGTTCTAACCATCACACCAGGTCCGCTCCACCCTGTAGTTATTTTAAATGACTAAATTTGTTCTTCTTTAGTTATTTTTTTTTCTGCCGTGCAGTCGCTCCAATCCAACATCAATACACATATTACAGTATAAATTATCACGTTTTAATTTTCTAAAGTACTATGAACAAAGGAATATATGATAACAGAAAATAGAATCAAACATAATAAAAAGAGTAGGTCAGGAAGAAATTGAATCAAAGAAAAGAAAATGATAAGAAATAAAACAATAACACAAAAATAAGAAATAAGTAGGATAGAGTTCACGAAAAATCGTTATGCCAAAAAACTGTTTCAAGAACATTTCTGGAACCAAATAAGAAATATATAAGAAAACTGTTTGTAAGCATTGTATTGCAGGTCAAAGCGTTTCATTTTTTTTAAATAAACGTACACGTAATAATGCAAAACACAGTTTTGCAAACAAGAATATATTCAAAGGAGATTTCTCCGTGCAGTAAATAACCATCATCACCAACGACGACCACGTGCTTACAGGGAGGTATGCTCCAGTCCAGACGATACCTACATAGACCAGCCTCCCCCACCCACCGATGGGGCAGTTGCATGGAGCAGTAACGACCGGGGTACATGTAAACAAATCCTTCGAATCTTGCGAACCACCCGCTTCGGCATTCAGCTGTTGCTTCTCGTTCGGCAAAAACACGTTTGTTTACAATTTATTACGCATGCGTTCCGGATCAATCGGAATAATTCGCCACGGATTCGTGTTTTGCATATTTTCCAGTCTACTTTCAGTGTTCAAGTTTTATGCAGCATCAGAAACTAAATCCAAATTTTGAACCTCAAAATTAATCAGTTTTTTGTGCTGGAAGCACATTTTATAGTGTTCTAAGTAAACTTTATTCTCTAAAAAGGTGAGAAATGGTGAAGTGAAACGGCGAGGATCGCAATTGGCGCTTAAAATCCGAAAATGAAAATTGAACCTGAACGCCCATTGTGAGCCATCTTGGTTTTTCCAATCAAGTTCAATTTTTCCCAATTATCTCCAAGGGTACAGAGTGCAGATTATCTTTCCCAGGTGAAAATCTGGGTGCAAAACTTTTCTTCGCTGTAGGAATTGAATTTGAATCTGGTTATCTGTAGAATAAAAAGATTGTTAGTTTAATTTTTCAAATGAAAAGGGCTGAGACCCTCCAGATTTGACTTTTCCGAGAAGGGCAATCAATCAAATCATGCCAAGGATCAACAATTGGGAGGGGGGTTTGAATTGATTTTACACACTGACTGCATGCATACATGTAGCCTTGAATGTGTGTTGTGCTGCCATCTGGAAAAACGATGAGAGTGATGGAAATTGATGTTTTGGAAATTGCAAGCATGGCCAGGCACAGGGAGTGAACTTGAAAATTGATTAGGAAGTGTAAGAGATTGACTGTTAGTTGGTGTACGAACGAAGTGCCTCGGAATTGAATTAGCAAGCTCGCATGCAGCTGCAGTTTTAGGTTCTGTTATCGTCCTCGAATGACACGCGCACTTTTTTTATCATCTCGAGCATTTTTTTTTCACTATGCGTTTACAGATTGGATAGCCAATAATTTGTTCTGAAAACTTGTGTAGGATAGATAATAGTTCATTGCGATGCCAGTCCGTAACATGGTTATATCAAATCGAAAAGGTATGTTATTGCTATTGGTTTAGGGTTGTCGTTCAGCCCTCGTTTCTTTTGTTTCTGTTTTGTGTTTTCTAGTGTAGAATACTGGTAGGCCCCTGGAGTGAATCGTTTTTATTTCACGTATTTTAGTGTAGCATTGAATAACATGTACATGTTCATATAAAAATTGGTGAGCTTATTTCATATTAATTGCTCTATTTATTCTATACATTCATTTCTTCAAGCATCAATTTCTTGTTTTTTTTTGTCAGTAATATTCTCATGAAGTGACCAAAAAGTCCTACAATTGTACATGGTTGGTTTGTGACTCGCGAGTACAATAGGAATCCGTGTTGTAGGGATTGCAAAGCATATTGGGATTTGCATAATTTGGGGTTTGGATGAAAATCCTTAGCAAATTCAAAGATACTTTATGCTTATAATGTTTGAAGAGAACTACTCATTTTGCTTAAAGAGGTGCTTCCTGACAAAAAAAAAAACATCTACATCTGATTCATTTGGAATGGTGGCATCTTTCGCAAAATGGTCAAGAGCAATGTAGCCATGCACCAATAAGATGGTTGTTTTACTGCTAGGCATAGGGTAAAAATACGAACTGCTGCATGTCATCTCATGGTTAAAAGCAGATTGACATGTCGTGTCCTTGCCAAAGTACTTCAGGAGCACTTGTACAATCAATAAATAAGTTGGTGACCTTGCTGTTAGGTGGTGTGCTAGTTATCTAGTAAAATTTGAACTACTGAATCTTGAACTGTTATATATGTGACGTGTTTGTAAAAGTTCATTAGAATATTGTAGTGAAGGAATCGGTGGTGGAACTAGACGATGAATTGATTCGTTTGTTGATTTCTGACTATTCAAAGTATAAATATCTAACTTTGAATTAGCTAACTGCAATCTTCTACCACACAAATATGCTCCGTCTAGATTAATGTGAGAACCCCTGAACCTATGTTGATATTGAGGTGATTATATGTATGCAAATTACATTTATTTTAAAGCTGAGCTTTTACCTCGGATTTGGCCAATGCTGGTTAGCTTTCGTTGTTTCCCAGTTTCTCAATATAACTCTCGCGCTTAGTATCATACGGGACAATGATCGATTTCTCTAAATCGATTTTCTCTTTGATTAATAATTTGGGCGACAAATCATTTTCGGTTGTTTTTGTTGTTTTAGATGCTAGTCCTAGTCGTCCTTCACTGAAACGCACCGAGAGATCATCAGAATATTGGTCGTATTCCCCGGATTAATCCGAAGAGAAAATCGATGAAGAGAAATCGATCATTGTAGCCTGTATGATCTAAACGCGAGAAATTTTCCTTCTTTTTGCCTAGATCTAAACCAGTTGATCTCATCCTGCGGCCCGCGGGCCGCATGCGGCCCTTCAAGCCTTGATATGCGGCCCGCGGAGTACTTTTCGACGCTCAGAAATTTTTGAACGATTTTTTGGAATAACTCGTTTAGTTTCTTAAGAAATCGAAAAAAAAAGTTTTGCTGATCAATTTTCACAGTGTTAAACACAAATAAAATGTTAAAAATACAAAAAGAACAATCCGTTCCGGTAAGATTCGAACTCACGATTCCGAAATATTCCGGCGTCGTATAGCTAAGCCACAAAACCAGCCACGAAAAAATAGTTCTGGTGCCACGGTGCCACTGTAGCTGAAATAACTCAAACAACTTGAGAAGAAATTCCTGGAGCAACAAAATATATTCTGAAAACTACAAACAAGATTCCAGGATCAATTGCAGCAACGCCTGAGAAAAATCTGAACATTAATCTTGAAGCAACTTTAAAAGATAATTTTTAAGAAACTGTCAGAAATAATTGTAAAGAATCTCAAGCAGAAAAAAACCGGAGCATCTTTAGGATGAATTTCGATAGCAGCATAGGAGCATTCCTGGAGGCACTTTGGGAAATATTTATGAAACATTCTGGTTTATGTTGAAGTTCATAGAAAACTTCAAGATATTTTTAAAAGACTTTAATAAAAATCTTTGACTGCAAGTCCAGAAGAGACTTATGGAAATACTTCACTGAAATTTTCGAGAAACTCCAGGAAAATTTCAAGAGAAGCTTCAGGAAAAATCCGGAAGCTATTCTAGAACAAATACTTGGAAAAGATTCATGAAAAATTTGTGAAGTAACTTCTGAGCAATTCCAAAGGTAAATCCAAGAAAAGTTCTTGGAGGCGTTCCAAGGGAATTCTAGAAATACTAAAAGAAACTCCAGAAAATTATCTGAAATTTAAAAAAAGGCGGTTAAAGAAATTGCTTGAAAATCTTCTGGACCAACTCCAGATGTTCAAAAGAAGATCCAGCATTTTTGGAGCGATTCAGAAAAAATCATATAAAAGTTGCATGAGAAATTTCTGAAGTGGCTTCAAGGTAATCTAGGGGCGACTCCTAAATTGTTTGTTTAAATTTCAATTTGAAACTCAAACATTTTTATAAAGCAAGCTTATGAATCTAAATTATATTTTGTTTTCCTTAAAATACAAAAGAACTTAAAGTTCTGCTAAATATATTGTAGAACCACAGTTATTAGTCAATTTTTGTCACTTCGAATCGAAGAATGAAAACTACATGAAGCATGTTTGACCCTTACACAAGTTCTGAACGGTTTAGATTTTCAGTAAATGTGTTGTAAAATGGTTCTTTTTGTTGTTTTTGTTCATCGATATTCCTTGCAGCCCGCCGGTCGATCCCGAATTGTAAATTTGGCCCGCAGTATCCTTCAGCCTGAGCACCACTGATCTAAACGCATCAAGTAATCTAGCATTAAGTTTACCTAATCTCATTCAGCACATCTTATTTTAACTATGCACTAGAATACAGACTTCAAAGACTTGAATTCACAGCTAATTACTCGACTAAGTGCAATCAATTCAATTTTTAGGAATAAGATCAGATAGTTGTAGGTAGCTAGAGTGGTAAACTTTATTATTTTTCTTTATTACAGAGATTTTTCGCCCGGGGCTAGTTTATGTCGGGACCCACGCTGTACTTCCCTTCCGAAGGAGGAACTCATATTTTGTGACTTTGTCGAAAGTGGGATTCCATCCCAGGTCCTCGGCGTGATAGTCACGAGCTTTAACCATCACACCAGGTTCACTCCACAATCTTTATTTAAGTAACAGGGGTTTCAGGGGCATCACATGGGGTCTCAGAAGTTTTTAGGGGTAATCCAAGGGCTTTCCGGCGCTCCACCGGATTTCAGGAGTTTCAGAGGCGGGGATTTCTGGGGATTTCAGGGGAGTTCCAGGGGCTTCAGGAGGCTCCAGAGGCGTTCTAGCAGATCAGAAGAGTTTCAGAGGCGTTCCCGGGGGTTTCCAATGGGTTTAAACAGATTTCAAGGGCGTTCCCTAGGTATCAGGGCCGTTCCAAAGCGATTTCAGGTAGTAGCAGAGGGGTTCCAGATCGTTTCATGGGATTTCCAAGGCATTCCATTGGGTTTCAGGGACTTTCCAAGAAATGCCGGAGTTTTTAGAGGGTTTCAAAAGTTTTCGAGAGCGTTCCAGGTGGTTTCCAGGACGCTTCAGAGGCGTTCCAGGGGATTTCAAGGGCTTTCAGAGGATTGATTGAGTTACATGGGTTTTCTGGGGATTTCAGAGAGGTTCTAGGGGTATTCTAGAAGACAGGTGGTTCCAGCGACGTTATTTGAAATTTCAGAGGACTTCTATGAAATTTCATGGGATTTCAAGGGCAATTTAAAGGCACTGCGTGGGTATTACTTTGGCATTCAAAAGGTTTCTTATGGCGTTTCACGGGTGTACTTGAGGATTTCAGAGAGTTTCAGTTCCGGGTTGTTTCAAGGGTTACCAAGGGCGATACATGGGAATTCATAGTGTGTCAGGGACGTTTCAGGGATTTCAGAGGGATTCCAGGTGATTTCCAGGGCGTTTCAGAGGTCTTCCAGGCAGTTTCAAGGGATTCATGGGGTTTCTGGGGATTCCAGGAGATTCAAATGCACTCCAAAACCTCCTGAAACCAAATAAAATGTCTTGAAACCAGTGCTGCGGAGTATCAGTCACAGTTAACGTTTTTAAGCCGAAAAGTCGTTGTGTGACAGAATCCGAGAGCACAATTCATGAGCGATCCAACCAAGTACCATTCTGAATCATCCATACACGGCTCGTGCTGACAAGTCATACGTTTTAAGCGATATAAAGTGGGTGCCCCATACCGAAGACTACTTTATTTTTATCTAAATCAAAGGGGACGACATCACTGTAAATTTGCGAAGAGACTCTATGAGGTTCAGGTCCGCATACAACGGCCTGATTGAAAAACTAAAACACAAAGCACTAGCACCAATATGACACCGAACGAATGAACAGAAAACAGAAACAGAAGTGAACAAATGGGCAATAGATATACAGGGGGTGGCCAAAATGTTTGGGATAGGCAACTTTTTTTCTCCCACAAAAATGTTCAACATGCTGTAACTTTTCATAGAGTGCATCAAAAAATCTCAAATTTTGACTGTTTGTCAACCTATTATATGTGCATCATTGGTACAAATTTGGGCTCGATTGAATAATTTTTCGCGAAGTTAGAACCGTTCGGGTAAAACACTATTTTTTAGATAACTCATTTTTGAGCTTTCATATCTCGGACCCCAGTGAACCGAATTGAATGATTTTTTAACGTTTATCAACAATATATTGATACTTAATACAACGTTATAAAATGTAATAGTTCAATTCAATTCAATTCACTTTATTTATGAGATTTTCAGCCGTTGGCTGGTTCATCTCATTATAATAATAAAACTAACAATGTATACTATATGAATTTAAACCTAATTTACATAGTTGAGCTATTTGAAGAAGAAGTCCGAAAATACTCGATGCTGATTTCCATTAGGATTCGTGAGGCCCTGGTCGTGAGATGTTGTCAAATATCGCTGTACAATGCTGCGTCCTTGAGGAAGCGAATCAGTGATACTTCCCTATCCGGATCATTTCTCAGGGCATCGTGGATGGATCCGATGTCGTAATGATTGCGAAGGTCTTCAAATTTTGGACAGACACAAATAACATGTTCAACAGAGTTCCTTAGTCCGCAGAAATCACAGTGCTTATGGAAATTTGAACCACTGGTCATATTGTGAGAAATTCTCGTATGCCCAGTTCGAAGGCGTGAAAGCACCCGTTGGTCCTTCATGTTCTTTGTATCGATCCATTTATCGACGTCTGCTTTAATTTTACGTATGAAGACGTCTCTTCTGCTATGCCACTCTTGTGACCAGGCGTAGCGAACCGTATTATTTATCCATTTTTTCACATCTGCTCCCGGGATTTCCTTGGTGAAGTGTCGTCTTTTGGACCTACCCAGTGAGGCAAATTTGTCTGCCGCCTCGTTTCCGGGAATGCCGCAATGGGCAGGGACCCAAACGAAGGTGGTGCTGTTGCTGTGGTCCAAGATAGCTTGAATGGCTTGAATCCAAGGGTGTCGGGAAGAAGGTGAACTTAGGGCAAGTATAGCACTCGCGGAGTCTGTAAGGATTACGATAGGAGTTTCGGAGGGATGTGAGGTGGCAACAAATAGAGCTACAGCCTCTGCGGAAAAAATAGAGTAGATTTGTGGAAGGCTATGATGAATTTGGACATCTTGTCCGGCAATTCCGATTCCGACAGACTCGTGAGTTTTAGATCCGTCAGAATATCGCTGTGTGTGATATCGGTACTTGGTAGCTAGAAGCTGAGCGACGTGTGTTCGTAGTGCTGCAGAGTTGTCACCGGCCTTGAACTGTCTTTTTATGGAAAAGTCCAAATTTGGGGGAGAAGATCGCCAACTTCTCGCTCCAGTCCAGTGGACCTCAGCAACTGGTGGGAGACTCTGGTTGGCTACCGATCTTAAGAGTCTGTTAGCCTCTTCGAGGATGAAGACCCTTGTGCGGCAATTGCGAGTGTTTTCCAGAAAACCAACAGCTTTTCTACTAACAGCAGCAGCTAACTTGTAAAAGAAGGGAAGAGAACCGACTTCTATGCAGGCTGCATCCGCTGGAGTGGAGGGTAGTAGGCCAGACACTATCCTGATGGCGTTATTGTAGACAGGAGCTAGCGTGTTAGTTAACGTTTCGGAAGATCTACATGTCAGTTCTGTCCCATAAAAAAGTTTGCTCTCTACAATTGCGCTAGAGATTCTGAGCCGAATGTTGCGATTGTTGCTCGCATGCTGTTTTGAGAGAGTCTTAAGCAGGTTCAACCTGGTTCTGCAATCCTTTTTGACTTCCTTACAGTGATCAATGAATGTTAGTCGGCGGTCGATACGAACTCCAAGAATGCGCACAGTTTTTCTAAATGGAATTTCAATACCGTGGATGGTGACCGCTTTGCGCGGTGGGCGGTGATTTGTTAGACAGATGTGTGTTCGGGCGCTTTTTTCAGCTGACAAATGGAAGCCAGCCAAGTCAGCCCATTTGGAAACTGCGGTTACCGCTGCTTGAAGCTTCCTCCTTAGAGCAACAGGATGTTTCCCAACGGCTACAAGGACTACGTCATCTGCATACACAAAGATGTAAATGTCTTTTGGCAACGATTCGAAAATACCATTCATTGCTACCAAAAATAACGTGACAGCAATTACTGATCCTTGTGGGACTCCGGTCTCTTCTTTGGTTATTGCTGAACGATGGTTCCCGATAAGTACTTCAAATGAACGATTGGAGACAAAATTTTTAATGAAGTGGAGTACACTGCCACAAAGACCCCATTCCGCCAGTTTTTGGATGATAGCAGGTGTCCAGGCCCGATTGTATGCCTTTGCGAGGTCTAGTGTAGCAAGTTCTACGTGACTGTTATTTCTCAAGGCATCATCCAGCACTTGGCCTAGAGTGGCGAAATATGTACCCGTTCCATGGCCGGGCCTGAAGGCGTGCTGTCGGTGGTCTAAAAAGTTTCCTTCGTTGAGATACTGTATCAAGCGGCGATTCACCATTCTTTCTAGGACCTTCGAAATACAGCATGTTAGCGATATTGGCCGGAAGCTGTCTGGTTCATTGGCAGGCCCTTTAGATTTTGGTATGGGAATAACCAGACTATGTCTCCATTCAGAAGGAAGAGTATTATTTATCCACTCCTTGTTCAAAAGTTTGAGAAGATAACGTTTACCCATCTCCGGAAGATTTTGCAACATTGCGTAGCCAATATCATCTGGGCCCGAGGATTTACCCTTTCCTTGCTGAAGTGCAAAGTTCAGTTCTGAGAGGGAGAAAGGAATGTTGATTACGTGATTATTGTCTGGTGGGATTTGAATGTTGTTGATCGAAGTGGGTAGCACATTATTGGCTCTGATGAAAGTACGGTCGTATTTATCAATAGCGGAGAGATTTGCAAAATAGTCGGCGAGGACATTCGCTACTGTTTCGGGGTCACGCGTGTAGGTTCCTTGATGCTTGATGACCTGACCCGTAAACCTTCTTTTGCCGTTCAGGGCGTTCACTTTTTTCCATAATTCGGCTGGCGTTTGTTGCTCATTGATGCTGTCCAAAAAGTCAGACCAACTCTGATATTTGGCATCCCTGATAGCTTGCCGACAAGTGTTCCTCGCTTGTCGGTACATGGTTAGAGCATCCTCCTTTTTCGGATGGTCGTGAGGTAGCCGCTTGTACCGTCGTAGAGCTTTCCTTCTAGCTTTAACAATTTTTTTAATTTCTGGCGACCACCACGGAAGAGCCTTACGACCGGGGCTAGAGCTGGTTTTTGGGATGGTCTCTGTGGCAACTTTATGTATTGAATCCATTAGGGAAGAGATGTTGGATGGTTCGGATTTGTCTAGAATGTCATCTATACGGTTTTGGTAAGTCTCCCAGTCTGCTAGCTGGTAGACCCAGCGGGGTCGACGGGATGTTTTCGGTGGCTGGTCGTTAGTAAGGATGGTTATAGGGATGTGGTCGCTACCCAAGGGATCGTTGCCTGAAGCCCAGAAGAATCGGTTTGCGATGGAAGAGCTAATCATGGAAATATCGACAGCAGATTCTCTTCTGCCACTAATGTATGTTATGGATCCGTCGTTGAGAATAACAGAATCTGTTGCTTCGGCTGCTTCTACCAAGATTGTTCCGCGTAAATTTGCGGAAGGACTACCCCAGGCTGGGTGGTGGCCGTTACAGTCTCCGAGGAAGATCCTTGGTTCAGGGATTTGTTTCCAAATTTCTTCAAGCTGCTCGGTCAGATTAACAATATTTCCGCAGGGAAGGTAAAAGGAAATAATGGAAATAGGGAATGGATAATCTATGCGAATTGCAATTACTGGAAGGGAGGTATTCAGTTGTATTTGCTGGAATGGAATGTCGGCTAATATCCCGATGGCCACCGAGTGGTAAATGTTCTGATTGGTTTTCAGCGTCCATTTATACGCACCAGACAACGACTTACCCATTCCCGTTGAATTTGCTCGGTGAACTTCCTGTAAAGCTATCACCGTAGGTCTTATGTCTCTCACTAACATCCCCAGGTCCTCCAAGTTGTTGTAGAACCCGTTTATGTTCCATTGAAGAGCAAAAGCGGTTCCTGTCTTACCGTCTTGTGGGGAAGAGTCACGCATCGACCCTCCAACCGATGACGGCAGATCGGCATTTCGTCCTGCCCTGGCCTTGTATCCCGCGTGGTCCTGAGGGGGAGAGCTCGGCTTCCCTCGCATCGACCCTCTATCCGAAGACGGCAGATCAGCATTTCCACCTGCCCTGGCCTTGTATCCCGCGTAGTCCTGAGGGGGAGAGCTCGGTTTCCCTCGCATCGACCCTCTATCCGAAGACGGCAGATCAGCATTTCCACCTGCCCTGGCCTTGTATCCCGCGTAGTCCTGAGGGGGAGAGCTCGGTTTCCCTCGCATCGACCCTCTATCCAAAGATGACAGATCACCATTTCGTCCTGCCCTGTCCTTGTATCCCGCGTAGTCCTGAGGGGGAGAGCTCGGCTTCCCTCGCATCGACCCTCTATCCGAAGACGGCAGATCAGCATTTCCACCTGCCCTGGCCTTGTATCCCGCGTAGTCCTGAGGGGGAGAGCTCGGTTTCCCTCGCATCGACCCTCTATCCGAAGACGGCAGATCAGCATTTCCACCTGCCCTGGCCTTGTATCCCGCGTAGTCCTGAGGGGGAGAGCTCGGTTTCCCTCGCATCGACCCTCTATCCAAAGATGACAGATCACCATTTCGTCCTGCCCTGTCCTTGTATCCCGCGTAGTCCTGAGGGGGAGAGCTCGGCTTCCCTCGCATCGACCCTCTATCCGAAGACGGCAGATCAGCATTTCCACCTGCCCTGGCCTTGTATCCAGCGTAGTCCTGAGGAGGAGAACTCGGTTTTCCTCGCATCAACCCTCTATCAGTGAACGATGAGTAAGTACTCCGATTTCCCCTGAATTCGTAGCACCAAGTTGGCCAAGAAGAGCTTGCTTGTGGGACGGGAATCCCTCTATTGCGAGCTTGAAATTCGTCATACAAGGATGCGTTATGCCTTGTTTCTACTGGAATTGAAGAAGTCTTTCGATGGGTACAAATCACAGTTGTAGGAAGTTCATCAGAGCTGGTATCGGAAGCACGTTCTAGTTGTATGTGCGCTAATCGACTGTGCTGACTCGAGGTTCTGTCTTGTTCGTGTTGTTGAGGTTGAGTGTGGGAGCAAGTAGTGCTGTTAGTTGTTTTCTTCCCAGCCGTATTGTATTCTAAAGCATTCTCCTTCGAATAAGGTGGATCGAACACAGATTAATTAGATCTAGAATTTCTGTGGGCAGTTTACAGGCTGGGAAAACTGGACTGTTACTTATGCTTTTGGAATTCCGTCGATTATTATTTCGTCATTCGACGAAATATCATAGTCGACTTCAATTACTTCTTGGAATATTTGCATGTTATCGTCACTGTCGGTTTCCGAGTTACGCGAGGTTTCATCATTCTTTTGACGTTTGGTTTTCGGGCTGTCCTGTGTGGGTATCTTCTTCTTGATTCCGGAGTTTGTTGGGGTATTGAGTTCTGCAGTATCTGGATTCGAGTTGGCTGGTTTCTTCTTACAACCGCCATTCGACGTACGCGTCTCTTTCTTATCGAATTTTGGTACGATTTCTGCCTTCGTTTTGGGTGTTGTGGTAGGGGAAGCTGTGTTGACTATTCCTGGGGTGTAGACCTTGCGGAGTGTAGCGATTTCTTTATTTTTCTTTGTTAAGTCCTGCTCCAGATCTTTGACCTTACGGAGAAGGTCTTGGATTGTTCCATATTCCTTCACTGTAGATAACCTTTCTTGTGGTTCTAGACGTAGGAGTGATTCAAGTTGTTCGATCCTGGCGTCGCGTTTTTTTATTTCTAGGTCCCTGGCTTCAATTTGCTGGATTAGAGCGTCAATCTTGCTGTCTTTGCTGGTCATATCCTGCTGGAGTCTGTCTAGCTTTGTGGCCAGATCTTCGATTTTTTTCTCCTGATCTCCTTTTGCGACGGAGGCGTACGTGTTCCCTTTTCTCTGTTCGAATGTCCGCTTGGCCGCTGGATAGGAAATTCCCAAATCAACGCGTAGTCGTTGAATGTCTTCTTCGACTTTGTATTCTGGGCATTTTCTTGAGCTCAGAGAGTGTTGAGAGGATTGGCAGCGACTACAAAATACAGCTTCATTGCATGGGGTCTCACGATCACTGTGGTGATTTCCAGAACAGTTACCACAAACAGGTGTTTGTTGCTGACAGCGTGCCTTTGTGTGCCCGAATTTGTAGCATCCGAAGCACAACATTGGGGAGGGATAATAGGGCCGTGTACGACATCTCAACCAACCCACCTCAATGTGATTCGGTGCCACCGTGCCGCTGATGGTCAAGATGACCGTTGCAGTGTTCACTCTTTCTCTGCCGTCCAAGCGAGTGATTCGGCGAAGGTCGACGACTCCTTGGTCCAGGAGCTCGTCTT
The DNA here is from genome assembly GCF_035046485.1 of Aedes albopictus. NCBI lineage: Eukaryota > Metazoa > Arthropoda > Insecta > Diptera > Culicidae > Aedes > Aedes albopictus. Next base: position 5,166,451 of record NC_085138.1, read on the forward strand.
TGAGCTCATCATCCGTGTAGCCGACTGTTTCTTGGCAGCTTATAACGACCTTGGTTTTATTGAGCGTGGGGTGCTCAGCAATTTTGATTGCAGTTCCATCCGCTAGCTGATTCATTTGCTTCAATCGTTCCACCAAGCGATTGTTACGCAATTTCAGCACGTAGGTAGTTCCCTTTGCTTCGGGGAAAGCCCCGTCGATGGGAACGCCCAGGTAGGCTTCTACCGATTTCCTAAGTAGGAACGGCGCCTTCGGTAGCGAACCTGTTGCAGCCTCCATCCTTAGTACGACCAGGTTACCACTATTCCCTTCAGGGTCGCCCCACTCAGGGAAAGTGCGGCCCGTGAATTGACCTCCCAGCATGTTTAACGGTCCCGGGCCCCCGCAGGGGCCGGGATTACTTCCCATGTCTTTTCGACTTCCTTTCGTCGCGTGCCAAATTTATTCGCGTTAATTCCCCTCTACTATCGAAAACTCCACCGTCCGTGTTGGCGCTACCGGGCTGTATCTATCTATATAACAGCGCTTCTTTGTTAAGCAGAGGTAGATTTTATTGATGCGGGCACTATAACAATAGGTTCACTGAGTTGTTTATCACTTTGAATGCAGTGTGCAGACTATCGTTCTGCGAGAAATAAAGAAACACGACTGTTCGTCACGAGACCAACTGTCGAACTGAATGTAATAGTTTCTCACGGGTAATTACGTTACACCGGGTTGAAATTTTTACCCATATAGAGGAAAATAAGTCAAATTTACAATACCACACAAAAATTACTAAATGTGTTCTTCCTTTAATCTAAATAGGCTCCAATATATCTAATTAGAGATAACTTGAGAACAGAAGTGGAAAATCTTTGGACATCAACACTAAAATTTATTGACATTGACTTAAAAAAATCACTCTTTTTCGAGAAAAATCCAAAAATTGTCAATCCATGATAACTTTTTTCAACGTTAAAAAAGTATTAATGTTTTAATAGTTTTTGAAGCCTTTGCATATTGTTAGTGTACGTTCAAAATTTCATTCAATTCGGTTCACTGGTTTCCGAGATATGGCAGCTCAAAAATGAGTTGTTTAAAAAATTGTGTTTTACCCGAACGGTTCTAACTTTGCGAAAGATTAATCAATCGAGCCCAAATTTGTACCAATGATGCACATATAACAGGTTGACAAACAGTCAAAATTTGAGATTTTTTAAAGCAGTCTATGAAAAGTTATAGCATGTTGAACATTTTTGTGAGAGAAAAAAAGTTGCCTATCCCAAACATTTTGGCCATCCCCTGTACTTCTGCCCCATAACGTGTTAGGTTTTAATATTATTTTATATAAATTACTAATATAATAAACATTTAAGGAACCACTGACGATGACCGAAAACGAAACGTTCGGTAAATGTTGGATTTTTAACCATTTTTACCGAAAAAAGCCGACGAACAAACCCGCAACATAGTAGTATGTAGATCACTCTCACTATCGTAAATAGTTTCACCCTCATCCGTGCACTAAGGGCATTCAGGTGGCCAAAAATCGAAAATTGACTTTATTCAATTTGAGATTCAGGTTCCGTAGTTGAAAGTAGACCACTTGGACCAGTAAACCCTAGAATATTAGTTTGATAAACCCTATGCTTATCAAGATATTGGCAGCAGAATGAGACCGTTGCCAATTTTAGGTATAATTAATGAAATGTTCAACTTCGCATATCTTCGGCTTAAATGAAATAGGGTGACGATGGGTATTATCGGCAGGTTTGTTCTCTTCGTCATGGGGGGTTTTTGTGGGCCGAATTGTCTGAAATTTGGGCATATAACTCAGCTTGGTTGGGAAGAAATTGAGGCCAACTCTGAGACCTACAGGTTTCAAAAAACCCCTCATGACGAAGAGAACAAAACTGCCGAGAATACGTAAGTTCCCCTATGTCAAACTTTTAAAGTAGTTTCTAAAAGCTTGCTGGAAACATTTGGTCGTCATGGCCGCTTTACTTGGTAGATCAATCATAGTGCAGTCTAAATCTGATCTTCGATCTCTTAGCGAAGCGTGCTTTTACGAATTTGAACCCATTTCGTAAATAGGAACAGAAATCCTTAAACGCCTAAAAGTATGCAATGCCCTTGTAATTTTATGCTGTTTGAAACTGACGTGATGAAACAACCCGTTCAACGTGTTTTTTTTTATATTTTTCAGGCATAAACCCTACTAATAGGAGCAAGGCATTATAAAATTAACGCGAAAATATTTTTCGCCACTTGTTTGTATGGAGCCGCCCCATAGTGCCGTGGAGTGCGCTGCTTAAAGTGTTTCTCGATTTTCATCAGTGTTGTCAGTCTTCTTGATAAAGTGGTCTTTGCCTGAACGCAACCACGGTACTATGGGGCTGCTTCCTCAGGTATCAGAAGGCCGGCTCCAGAAATGAAATGTAGGTAAAGGATCTACATGCGAAACTAGCATCTAAACTAGGGTGGCCCACACTTATATGAAAAACAAAAATTTCGAAAAATGCCGAGTCTTACCTCCTAAATCAGTTGTTTTGGACTCCCAGAAGCTACGTTCAAAATTTCAGCAAAATCGGTTGAGCCTAAAGTGGCGCTCAAAACGCTTGAAGTTTGTATGGGAAAACTTGGTCAAATGTATGTCAAGTTTTCGAATTTTGCCGCAAGGTGGCGCTGTAAGCATTCAATAATCAAACCCTTTGGTATTATTGTAGGTGACTAAATGCCAAAGAACTTTGTCGAAGACCGCGAACTGATCCGACGGCTGTGAAAAAAGTTATACTCTAGGCAAAGTGAGGAAAAATATTGTTATTCGAAACAACAATAAAGTTCATCCTCACTTTACCAAGGGTATAACTTTTTTCACAGGCGTTGTATCACTTTGCGGTCTCGGAATCTGATATTTTCGAAAAAAGTTAATGATGATAACTAGTTTGATAATAATCAACATATTTGGTGATTTTGCCGCCAGTTAGCGCTAGCTATCAGATAAACCTGTGAACTACAATATCTCAGAATCCAAAATGTATAGACAAGATGGTGATCAGTGCATTTGCCAAATAGTGGTGATTTTGCTGCTAGGCAGCGTCAGCAATCGAGTTTTAAAGCTTAACTTCTATGATGAAGGATCAAGAGCAACTAAAAATGTGGCGGTTTTGGCAAGGGCGTTTTTATGGTGCCAGAAGATTACTAGCTACTGATGAATTAGTGATTAACACGACATAAGTCACAGCACCAATACAAGGAGAAACAGAAATTTAATTTGAACACGATACAAATCGCCAACTTTCGGCGAAATCGTCAACTAACTGGTGTATCGCTAGACTGGAACTTAAAAAAAACCTTCGACAAGAAGAATCCGTATTTTTATCTGCGTTTGACCATGAAATATAAAAATTCTAGGTTTAACATGAGGATTGTCTTCCTATCGTCTCCTATAATCAATGATGAATCATTCAATATCGTCTACCGAATTCAGTTGCTCAAGCGTGTTGTGTAGAATGAATTCGTGTAGTAGGAGTCTCGACATGTTCTAAAACAATGCCTATCTACTCTCGATGACCAAAATAATATCAGTGTTTCTCAACTGACTAGTACCTAGTATATTGAATTTTATTGTCACTAATCTATATCGTTTTCTATCTTTTCCCAGCCGAATTTTTCTCGACTATGTGATCTTCTTATAGAGTAGGGAAAGCTAATCAGAATGTTGAACGCCTATTCGGAGTCACAATCTGACGTCGAAAATGAACAAAACGTTATTGGAACCAAACAGAAACCACGCCCAGTGGGCAACCGATGTCCGGAGAAGCGCAGCTCGCTCGTTAGACGCAGTGTCTCGTCTGCCAAGAACCACAGACGACCCAGCGTCAACAGCGTGTACAACGAGGGCCAGTTCAGCGAGTCGTGCAGCATGCGCAAGAATAAGGCAAATAAGGCCGCTGGTTCTGCTTCGTCCTCCAGTGGGACTACGATGGAATCGTCTGGAAGCAGCTGTAGCGATGGTGACACTTCATCGTCCTACGGGGAACCCAATCTTCCGTACCCAGGATTTGCAGAGTATTCGCTCAAGTATCTCAGCCAGGATACGAAACCGAGAATTTGGTGCTTGCAGTTGATAACCAATCCATATCCTTTTCAAAACATAATTGTTTGTAGTCTGCAGTAATTCTTTAATTTTCAGTTGAATCTTTTTGTTATTCAGATTCTGTCTACAAATTCTACAATCATGAATAATTTTCCTTAATTATCTGAAATACATGGTTTGAGCGAGTCTCCATGCTGGTGATCTTGCTGAACTGCGTCACGTTGGGAATGTATCAGCCATGCGTTGATGACGCCTGCGTTACGAATCGTTGTAAAATATTGCAGGTACGTGAACAACTTTCAAATTTACACCAACCAATTGTTGAATCACCAACTCCTCCTCCCCTTCCAGATATTCGACGACATCATATTTGCGTTCTTCTCGCTCGAAATGACAATCAAAATCGTGGCGATGGGCGCCTGGGGCAAGGGAACCTATCTTGCGGATTCGTGGAACCGGCTCGATTTCTTCATCGTGCTGGCCGGAGCTTTGGAGTACTGCCTTCAGGTGGAAAACCTTAACCTTACCGCAATCAGAACCATTCGTGTGCTTAGACCACTGAGGGCAATCAACCGGATACCGAGTAAGTATGGAGTGTTTGACTCAACAGGACATCATAAAAGAAAGCTATTCTAAGGCTTCCAAAGTTACTTGATATGATGATGCAGAATTTAATGCCACAAGCATGCTTACTAGACCAGAGTTTGTGTCTACACTGAAATAAATTTTGTTGTGGAAACTACCGATTCCATAGTAAAATTACTAATCATACCTATGATTCTCAACCGACAACAATTTCCAGTTAATTCCACTAAAACACTGTCGACTTAACTAGCAGTGCAGTTAACATTACCAAAAATAATCTTAATTTAACAAATGAGAATTGTATGTTTAACCATACTGTGTTGTAAAATGCGTGTCCTGGAAAAATTAACAATGTTTTGTTGTTGAGACGACTAGACTATGTTTATAGTTGAATTTACTACAATGCATTGTAATTTCAAGCATATTTCAGTTACCTTAGCAGATTTTGTTGTCGGTTGAGAATCATAGGTACGGTTAGTAATTTTACTATGGAATCGGTAGTTTCCACAACAAAATTTATTTTAGTGTATGCAAATTCTTAGTGAATGGTCTGTGATGAATTTATGATAAGGCTTTTTGAGGGTTTCTACTGCACTTCTATCTGACGATATATTAGATGATTTTTAAAGTATTTTCTTATGCGTATTTAACTTATTTGCCAATTCTACTCTTGATTAGATGAAGTTATGGAATAACTTGAAGTCCTTGTTAAGGCGACTTTTGGATATCTTTGGAGTTTTATTTTGAGAATCGACCTTTTAACTAGATTTTTATTGGATTCCCACTGATATCGCCAAAGTTTTCGTTTGAGAACGTCAGGCGAACAGGAATTTCATTAATATTTGTCAAATCAGGATCCCAAAGAATTCTCAGAATTTTTATTATTTGTACTTATTTTAACCCTCCTAAGATGTTACGCTAGGCGCACCATTATGGCGTAATGCACGTTCAGCGAGCCTGTCTAGATCATATTGACCCCAACATGTTACTAGGATTGAGAACAACTTCTATACGTATTCTTAGCAATCCCTGGAATTACTCGGATAGCTCATAGGGATTTTTAATTATCGTACAAATTGGGCCGAAAGATCCCAGACTTTCATGAAACTTTTGCCACAGGCAGAGCTCATGGATATTATGAATAAAAAAAACTGAGAAAAATTCAGGGTCGCCTATTTTCCCAGAAAACTTTTTCCCTATTTTCCCAGAAAAGATTTTTTTTTGTTTTCCCCTAACACTACTTACTTTGAGAAATCATAACTCAAGAACGAAGCATCGTAGAAACGCAGTTTTTTTGAGAAAATGAAAAAAAAAATTTCTTGGGAATCCAAAAAAAAATGAAGTTGAAAGTTTTCCACAGTTGAGAAAATTCGTAAGGAAAAGTCGGAAAAACTATGCCCGAGTTTTTGGAAAATTTTCAAAAAAATATGTTTGACAAGGTAATTTCTGAAATGCACTTTTTTCTGAATTTTTTGGAATGCACTTTTTTTCGTTTTTAGTTATGGCCAATTTTGTGAAAAAAAATGTTCGAATGTGCTATATAAGCCTTTTCTTTGAAAAATCATTACTCAGGGACAAAGCATCGTAGAAACAAAGTTTTTTGTGAAAATAAAAGCAAATTTTGAGAAAATTCATGAACAAAAGCCGGGAAAACTATGCCCTGAACTCGCGCAAAATTTTCAAAAGAATATTTTTGAGAAGGTTTTTTCATAAGCTGAAATGTTCGGAATGCACTTTTTTTCGATCCTGAGTTATGGCCAATTTTGTGAAAAATGACCATACAATATAGGCTAAAAATATAGAAATGAAAAAATCTCATGCAAAATTCCTAGAGCAAATAATTATCTCTGGAAATATTACGTTTAGAATTCCAAGTCTAATTTATGGTTAAATAACTTGAAACCTTCAATGAAATGAACAAATTTCAGACCAATCTATTGGATACTTTCTTGAAAAATTCTTGGTGGAATGTCGGGATTTTATGATTCCTAATAGAATTGCTTTATTTATAAAATAACCTTGTTGTTTACGATTCGAGCTTAGAATAATTTCGTCCCGCTTCATTGGGTGGTGGTTTGATTGAATTCATAACAGGGTTCGCAGGCACGGGAAAAGTGCTAATTTATGACTTGCTGGTAGCATCTAGGCCGGTAGCTCTTTCTAGGATTCCACAGAAATTCTATCCGGAAATCCAACCAGGAATTGCTTCGCGGTTTCGTCACAAAACACTTCCAGGAGTCCACCCGGCAGTTACTTTTGGGATTCCCATGGTGTTCTTAATAAGCTTCTTTCGAGGGTTTATTAAGGATTCCTTCGGAAGCTCCACCTGAGATTTATGCAGACGTTTCTTCGGAGATTCATAAAGCGGTTCCATCTGAGATTTCTCCAGGAGCTTTGCCAAGATTTCACCAGGAAGTGCACTGGTGATTCCTCCACAGAATCATTCAGGATTTCTAGGATTACTCAAGGAATTCCTTCCGTAGATTCTCCAGAAATTTATTCCATAATTCTTCTAGGGGTTTCTTACATGATTCATCAGAAATTCCGGGATTCTCCTAATAGTTTTTTTTATGTGTTCAGAAGTTTTTGTGTGATTTTAGGAAGGAATTTCTGAAAAAAACTGGTTCCCGCAAGGAGTTATGAAAGGAAAGCAAAAAAAGGCTCAGGCGGAAATTTATTGCAAAGTTATTAAAGGAGTTCCTCAAGAAATGGTAAGCGACCTTCATAAGGAACTCCTAGAGTAATTCCATAAGGAATCCATGAAAACCTCCAGGAGGAATTCCATAAAATACTCCTGGAGGAATTCTCTAATAAACTCCGAGGAGTTAGTAAAATCTGGGAGCATTTTAGAATGAACATCCGAAGGAATTTTAGAAAGATTCGCGAGGATAGAGTTTCCGGAGGAACGCCGGAAGGTGTTTCCGGAGGAATCTCGGAAAGATCCCTAAAGCAATTCCGGAAGAAGTTCTTGGAAGAATCCCGGAAGAAGTTCGCGAAAGAATTCCACACCGAGAAAATTTTCTACTCAGTGACTGAGTTGGTCTTACTCAGAAATTGAAAAATCCTTTGTATTCTTACTCAGTTTCCGTTAAAAGTGGGACAACCCATTGGCACATTTAACGGAAACTTTTTTCAAATTTTTGTCTGTGCAGAAGGAGTTCCCAAAGGAATCCCAGAATGAGTTCCCGAGGGAATCCCAGAATGAGTTCCCACTGGAATCCCTAAGGAAATTCCTAGGGCATTCAGGGAGCAGTTCCTGCAGAAATGCCGGAAGAACCCAAGTATCCATATAGCACTATTATTCGCCTTGCGTGCCAGTACAGTGCTAGTGTAGAACTGATCTGCTCTATATTGGCCGTATAATAGCCCTCCCAAGTAACATTTTGTAGTCAAATAGACTACAAGAGGTTCTAAGAACCATTATAAAACCAAAATAAAAGGTATGAGGTTTTATGACGGTTCTCGTAACCTCTACAAGGCTAATTTTCCTTGGGCTAGAAGGCCAAAAAGGTGAATAATAGTGCTAATGGTTACTTGGGAAGTTCTCGAAGTAATCCGGGAAGTAGTTCCTGTAAGAATCCCGGAAGAGGTACTTGAAAGAATCCTGGAAGGAGTTCCCGGAGGAATGCCGAAAGGAGTCCTTGAAGTGAAGGAATCTTGGAAGTTACTGCTAAAAGAATCCCGGAAGGAGCTCTTGCAGGTATGCCAAAAAAGCTTCTTGGAGGAAAACCGGCAGAAATTATTGGAGAAATACCGGGAGAAGGTCTGGAGGATTTCTTAGATGAATTTCAGAAAGAATTCCTGGGAAAATCTCAGAAGAAACGCCTGAAGAAACCTCCCATGAAATTCCTGGTGGAATCCTTGAAGGAATCCCGAAAGGAATTTCTGAGGCAATCTCAGAAAGAACTGTTGGAACTAGTCTAAATGCACATAACATAAGTGGAACTCTGGCTCCAAAAGTTGATGCCTTTCTGAGTTCGTCACTGGTATACAGGGCATCGAAATGTCAAATGCATTATAACATTATTGCCATACTATTTTTCTGCTTGTATACCATTTTTCATTGCTGTGAAGTTAAACAAAGACCTCATAGATCTAGACTGGTAGCACGTGAAGATCTAAAATAGGACATAAATTGTAATAAAACTTTGTAAACTCAATTCGGAAGTACGTTTTATGACTTTAAATATAAAGGGAGATCGATATGTTGAGCGTGGATGTGTTATTTCAAAGATTTCAATTAATTTATGACAACATGAATAAGTGGATTTCCAGCAGCTAGTTTTGCGCATATCTCAGATGCCAATCTTCGTTCCTGTATTCTTTGCCAAAACTGGAATACTGGTTGGATCAGATGTTTTTTTGTTTATCAAAATAAGTGACAGTTCGACGCCTTTTATGAAAGATATAACAGTTTCGCGTGCTGGAAAAGGATACAACTTTTTCCTTCGCTCTGACCATGGAGTTCCACTTATGTTATGTGCTAAATGGAAACACGGTCATGGCGAGCTCTGTAGATGACCGTTTCCAAATCAAAAATAAAAAGAAGGAAGTAGTTACCTTCCATCTAACTGGACTGCTGCCGACCGATACCTCAATCAGCAACCGCCACTCTTTATTCGTTCCGGGTATATACACTAGGGTGGCTCAAGCTTGTATGGAAAAACCACATGTCGAAAAGTTCGAGAAGCACCCTTGTCATTTCTTTTTATATGACGCCACGATGCTCTGGTAAAATTTTTACCTCAACCCGTTTACATTTGGGCGATGTTAAACTCGTTTGAAGTTTGTGTGGGAGTTTTATCTTGAGAGGCTCTAATTTTTCTTAAACCACGTAATCGATTATATAGAACAATAGCCTAGGACACACTGAAATCTTTATCGATCAGACACTTTTGAAAACAGTTGTAGGCTAGACAGTACATGCTCAATCAGTGAGATATTATTGTTATTGTTATTCCTTTATATGTTAAATGTTAAGCATTACCATATGGTCTGCAGGTAATATATTTTTTCAAAGGTTTGAAGGTATTTTGCGGTCTTCGACAAAGTTTTTCGGCAAATATAAAGCAATAGTTTTAGCACAGACAAACAGACGTAACACTCTGATCATTCACGTCGTACACCGATTTAACGGTCTTTTTTAAAATTTGATAGTTGGCCAACTGCCCAACCGTGGCGCTCGCATCGTTTTTGTTCGAGTTTGACGTTTGCTCACTACCGCCACCTAGTTGGTGATCGGCCAAACATAGGCCTTTTAGCATTGGGCGAATATGTTTCCGTGACTATGATTTGAATCGAAAAATGTTCGAAGTGTTACGTCTGTTTGTCTGTGGTTTTAGGGTATTGCTTCCCTTATTAAGCATGTGGCTCCCATTTTCATACCACGTAAAAGAAAGGATTGAAGCGCTGTTTGTTTTGTTTCTTATTTTTGTATTTTTTGTTAGAAGTGAGCACCCATGAAAACAAAAAGAACGGAGTCAATCGGTGCCGTAATCGCTTGTTTTCGAATAGGATGAAAATGGGAGCATGAGGTTACTGATGGCACACATACCCTATATAATCGGTTATGTGATTTAAGAAAACAAATTGAGCAACTCACGAGAAAACTGCAAAAAACTATCCAGTATAAACTCCTATACAAACTACAAATGAGTTTAGCACCGCCCAAATGTTAACGGATTTGGCTGAAAATTTGACCATTATGGCATCATATAGAACGAAATGAAAAGGGTGCCCATCGAACTTTTTAACATGTGGTATTTTGAGCCACTCTAATATACAATTTATCAATCTTCACTCATAACACTATTAATCTCTGCCATATATCCAACAATACTGCCGAAACTTCACACTCGCACTTGAAAGTCGATGCTACCTTAGTATTCAACCAAAGTTCAACGCTACCTGTTTTCCAGTAAGAACTTCGGGAGGAATCCTAGAAGAAGTCACGAGTAACATTGCTAAATGGATTCCGGAAGAAATCTCCATAAGGAACTATGTCAGGAACCCTTAAAAGTACATCTGAAGAAGATCTATAAAGAACTTCTGGTGGAATTACAGAAGATAATCCTTGAGAAATCCCGGAAGAAACTTCTGTAGCAATTTTGACAGGACTTCCTGGTGGAATCCCAATTTGAACCTGTTTTGAAATCTATGAAGAAGTTTCTGGATGAATTTCAGATGAAACTTCTGAAGGAATTCAAACTAAACCCCAGGAAGCATCTCATTAAGAACTCCCTGGGAATTCCAGAAGAAACAGTTTGAGGAGTCCTGGAATAAATTTGTGGAGAAATCGCAAAGGCATTCCTGGGGGAATTCCATTGATTACGTAAGGAAATTTTCACGATTTTTCAACACAACCTGTACATCCATGCGTTCCACCATAATTTTTTCTCAGAATTTTATCAAAAACCTAATGTTTAGGAAAGCCATAATTACTCGTTATTCCAGGTATTATTTCAGAAACTTTTCCGAAAACAGCTTAAATGATCTGATTCCATAGTAATATCGTCTATCGCTTGTTTTTTTTGAACGATCCAGTAATTTCCTGTGGTTGCTTTTGCAGAGCCTGAAGTCAAAGAAAAAAACTGTGTTTTTTAGTGTTAATGAATATAATTACTAAAGATTTCGTTTCCGAATTTGCAAAAATTGCTCATTCTTTCTCATGTTTTCCCTCAGGTATGCGGATCCTTGTCATGCTTTTGCTAGACACCCTGCCCATGCTCGGTAATGTACTGCTGTTGTGCTTTTTCGTGTTCTTCATCTTCGGAATTGTGGGCGTTCAGCTCTGGGAGGGCATCCTGCGCCAGCGCTGCGTGATAAAGCTTCCGGACAACGTGTCGGCTCCAGAGTAAGTAGAGGACCTTTTCCGGTGTTCTTCCGAACGAAACCCGATAGATACGTTAGTCGATGTGTTTCTTCCCTTTTTTCCGGTTCAGTACTGTACATTTTTGCTTCCACAATTAAATCTGTACTGCATAAAAGCAGAACCAACTCTAAACTCTCTCGAGATGTAATTATACTGTTATGCTTGTTTCCCCTTGTTTGAGTTTATATCATGATCTGCGCTCGAGGTGCTGTAGAAACGAATAGATTAGTTACGGTCCGGTAACATTTTTCAACTCTGTTGAAGTTTTAAAGGACAAGCTAGGAACAGGTAGCAACATAGGACCCAGGAAATCTATAACCTGTATGTAGTTTTCGAAACTTCGCAGTCCGAAGTAGAATACCATATCTTCTGTATCCCAATGTATTCATTCCACTCATTTCATATTTAGCATTTTCCGAAAAAGATTGGGACACTCTCAAATCCCCATTTGATTTGTATTTTTGAACTGTTAGAGATTTACTAACTTTTACTTTTGCATACTGTTAGAGTGGAGAAAGTTGTCAAAATATTAGATTTGAACAGCTAAAACTGTATCACAACCTAATCGGAAACAAGCAGTTATAACATATTTACGCTCGGCTAAAATAGTCAACGCTGAACTTCTTTTCCTTTTATTTCATTAAATTTTGTACATAGTTTGTATTCTTGAAATTTCTTTGTAGCACATTTACACAGCGTAACCTTTACTATAGAATTGTGACCCAAAAGCAAAGGAAATCTGAGTAACGATTCGTTTCTAGCCTAATTGCTCTCTGGCGATAACAGCTTAGTTTCACTAATCACTAATAGATAACCCGAGCAGCGAATGAAGCACCAACATTAACATTAGCGTTAGAGAACAGTCTCCTATTCGAAATGTGCTACCACTTAACGTTTAACAAGTCTTACGTTCTTTCGATTTTAATACTTTCAATGTGCTAATTTGTGATGGTAAGAGACTATTTTCTCCTGATCTGATTACCATGTTTTATACCATAATGACAAAATTGTCCTTTTGATGATGACTAGTTTTGTTACTAGCTTTTTCTTTAAAAAAAAAGAATAAAATAAAACGTGGGAATCTGTGCTGACGGGGAAAATGTCTTCAATTGCAGTTCAGGGAAGAAGCTAGCTTGAAATTATTCGAATTTGCATACTTGTTTTTGAATAGAGTGATAGTATATTGTACTGTACTGTGTTTACGAAAAAGCATAGAAAGGTCTTCGTTGTTGATATTCCTAACAAGCTGATTTGAATAAAGTCCATCACTACGCTACATTATGCACATCAGTGATCACATGGCAAGCGACTACACTAAAAACAGCATCCATGCGCGCAATATTGTATCCAACATGCAACACCACGTACAGCACATACTTATCAACTACAGAAAGCCATACCGGAAATGAAACTTGTTGAACCTTTTTTCCTAACCGATGATCCATGGATAGACAAGATTCGAACGGGCGACGATATGGCCTAATGTTACGAACCTATTTCTTAGTTCTATGATTTCCTTAATTTTGATTTCGAGAAGATTCCTTTTATGGCATCAATCAGAAGCTATCATTTTTATTTTCATGGAACTGCTGCTTACGTTTCATTAGTTTTTCCGTGCCTAGTTACTATCTGGATTGAACAAAGAAATTCAGTATTGTCAAAATTCACCAAACAATCCCAATAATTGCCGTCTATTACAGGATTATTCCAGATGAATACAGAGTTCGAGTTCGTGTTAATTCGTAAGAATCTAATATTTCATTCGTCGGTGACATTTTCCTCGTAACGGTGTCTTCCTAGATACATTGTTTAGATGTCTTCTATCAACTGTCATATAATTCTTATTGTATATCTTAAGACCCATCTATAAAGTAGCTTTTTTACAATTTGAAACCTGCTGAAAGCACTCAACTAGAGTAGAAAGAGTAAATGTCTTCGTGTTGTGAATCAGAATTTTGTTGTCTACATTTAGTTTCCCAACCATTAAGGCATAGTATCAACCTTGTTTGCCTATTCTGTTTACTTTTTTATTTCGAGTTCTTATGTGGATTTGATTCAACTGCATTATGTTTCAAGGTACAACAAGGATGGCTCACGCATGGTAACACTTTCAAGAAACACTGTCAATCCAAAGCTTATACCTTTGAAATACAAAGCCACCATATATCACAAACAATACATGAAGTTTCACAAAAAATAATAAAGATGTTAAACTACTTCGTACAAATAATTCAATAGAGGACGAACAACATAAATGGTTTATCCTTGGTATATGATTAAAATCTCAGAACTTAAATTCTTTATAAGGTAGAGCAAAAGTTCGATCATAATCCTGCATACATTTTCAACATTTCAAATGTTCGGCGCGAGATTTTACGCGATTCAAACTATCATCCCAACGTCTTTACTGGACAGAAATGTCTTGACATTTTTCCCATACAGATATGCTAAGAAAAATGTTTTCTCGTTTTTTTTTAGGGAAAGAGCCACAGCGTACCGTCTACCCCCGTTGGTTTGACCGCATGTAATCTGAACACTTTTTAATTGGACCCCCTCTAATCTGCACATCGTTCAAACAAAAATGGTTCAAATGTCATTCTGCCCATGGAACGGGGTGAAACGGAACGCAGAATCAAAACAAAACAGCAAATACAGTTACCAGCAGTGTGTTTTTTTTATGCCAACAGGGTTACTAAAAGTTCAAATTAAAAATGAACCCCGTTGGTTTGCATGAGGTGTCGTTCAAACCAATGGGGGTAGACGGTACTACGAAACGGCGCATTGTCAAGAGCACAAATTGCAGACACAAAACATTGAAACACGCTGAAAATCTTATCGATTAATAATACTCAATGAGAGATCAATCGTTGCAAATTTCAGCGCAAGATGATGTTAGGTAGTTACAATTTGTGCTTTTGAAAATTTTCTGCTTGGCTCTAAATATTTATTCAAATGTTTACCTACTTAACTGTTTAAAAACCGACGCTCTGTTTGGAGAAGCCTTAAAGTTTCCGAGGCGATCACAGTAGGCCCTGCGTGCATATGGGCAATGTTTTTGAGATTCCACGTTTCAATTCTTAACCTCTGTACTACATTATGACAATAAATCTTCATCGAGGGCAATGGATTCTATTGCCTGGTTTTCTTGATTTCAATGAAAAATTCTCTCCAAGGATTTCTGCAGGAAGTGTTTCCGGAATTCCTTCTCTAATTCCTGCCAGGGTCTTCGCCAGATTCTTTTTGGAAAGGCTTGTGGGATCCGTCTTTGAATTGTCCCGCAGCTTCTTTCGAATTCCTAGCAGGATTCTTTCCTAAATTTGATCTGCGATTCCTTCAAGGACTTCTTCCCGAAATTCTTCTTTTAAAACCTTCCGGGTTCCTGACCGAAGTTTCTTCCGGGATTTTTTCAATTGTTCTTTCGGGAGTTCTTCTGGAGTTCCTCGAACAAATTATTCTAGATTTTTTTGTAAACTTCTCAAAGGGTTTACTCCTGGATTCCCTTAAGTTCTCCCAGGATTTCACTCATAATTTCTCCCTAGATATGTTCAGGAGTTTTTCCGGGGATTATTTTTCTCATATATTCTCCCGGAATTGCTCTCAAAGTTACTCAAGGGACTTATGAAGTTGCTCAAATGGTTGTTTCCCGGTACTGCACTCGTAGGTTCTTCCGGGGTGTCTAATTAGTGATATGCATGAATGAATAAACGTGATTCCCCTTATCCCTATCTACTATCTAGCGAAACAAAAGCCAAGGCAACAGGCTTGGAAACACTAGCGGAGAAAGAAGACCCTGTTGTGCTTGAATCTAGTCTGGCTGTTTCCAAGGGCTTCTCGGAATTGCTCCAGCAGTTCATCCCGGAGTTGCTGTGGAAATTTCTCAAGTGATTCATCCTAGGGTTTCTCCCAGTACAACACTCGAAGGAATCTTTCATCTGGGGTTTCTACAGTCGTTCTTGCAGTAATTTTATCTAAAGGTTTTCTCGGAATTGATCCAGGAGCTCATTGCGAGATTTCTGCCGGAGTTTTTACCAGGACTTCCTTAAAAGGTTAACTGAGGCTATTTTTACAAAGTTTTCTCCGGTAGGCAAAAGTTCTTCGTGAGATTTCTTCAGTAATTCCTTGTGGCATATCTCCCAGAAATTGTCGTGAAATTTCTCCAAAACTTCTTCCGGGTTTTATTTTGCAGAAGGAGGATCCCTTGGGATTTCTCCAGAAGTTTTGCCAGTCAGTGATTGTTCCTAGAGGATATCTCAGAATTTCTGCAGAAGATACTCCTTGCATTTCTGCATAATGTCTCACAAGATGTTTCCAAAAGTTTGTTGTTTGTGGGATATCTCCTGGAACATTTCGCGAGATCGCTCCGGCAGTTCTTCCCAAAATTTACTTCAAAATGCTTCGCGGTAGTCTGCCCGATTCTGTCTGGATTTCAACCAGGGATTTCATCGAAAGTTTTTCACGGGTATTCTTCGCAATATTTTACTCCCGGAGTTTTTTGTAGGATCTCTTCCGGAGCTCTTGTCAAGATCACTCTGGAATCCCTGCCTGTGGGATATTTCTGGAAGATGCTTTTGAAATTTCTTTCAGAATGTCTCTCTGGATTTCACCCAGATATTTCATCCCAAGTTTCTTTCAAAGTTTCTCTAGGGATCCCTCCCGGATTTTTAATCGGGAATTCGTTTCGTTTCTTCTTGGAATTACTACCAAAATTCCTTCCGGCATTGAATAGTTCCTATCGGGAGTTGTTCCAGTTCCTTGCAGGATTTAAACCGTATGTTTTTTCGAGATTCTCATGGAATGATTGATGAATGCCGTGAATGAAGTTTGTAAAGCTAAATTAATTCTGCCAAGATTTTATTACAAGTTTTATTTGTGTGTTACATATGCTCTTTTAACTTGTAAATATTGTCCCTGGTTAATATAACATTTATAGTGCTCTGGCATAATAGAGCATCATGAAGAAAGCCTTGTTAAGATCAAATGAAATTCCTGGAGGAAGTTCAGGAAAAAAAGTACTAGGGTGAGCATCTGGAGTAATTCCAGGATGAATCACAGCGGAAATGGTTCGATAAATTTTAGCATGAGTTTCAGGAGAATTCCCATCAAGAGTTTCTGAATGAATTTCGGAAGCAATACCAAGAGATTTTCGTATAAGCATACCAAGAAAAATCCCAGGAGGAACCCCCGGGAAAATCTGTAAGGATTCATATAAAAATTTCCGGAGAAGTTCCTGGAATAATCAAATCCATCAAATGATCCATAGGAAAATGCCTAGAGAAGTTCTTGAATAAATCTACGTGGTAATTCTAGGAGGAACTATTGGAGAAATCCTTAGAGAAATCCTTGGATACATCGCTGTAGGGTTCATGAAGAAATCAACTTTCAACAGAAAGTCATGCAGTAATACCTTCAAGAATTTCTGAAGGAATCTCAGCAGGAATTCCTGAAAGATTCCCAAGAAAAACTTCTGGAGGAATCACAGGAGGAATCCTGGAAAAAAATCTTGGGGAAACATCTGAATGAATCGTTATATAAATCCGCGAAAGAATTCCTGAAAGAATTACCGCGGAATTCTTGGAGGAACACCTAGAAGCAACGAAGCAAAAATTCCTGAAGTAATCTCAGCAAGAATTTCTGGAGGAATCGCATCACAAATACCTAAAGGGTTTCTAAGATAAATAAATCCCTGGAAGAATCCCGACAGCAATTGCTAAATCAATCCAAGGAGGAAATCTACAGTATAAATTACATCATAAATTCCTGGAGCAATCCCAACAAGTATATCTGGAGGAATCCCAGAGATGCCGGAAAGAACAAGCAAATTGATAGACTTGTAATCACAACAACAGGCAACACAGGACAACATTTTTTTTGTCTCAATAGCAAACTTAAGTGTCTCTGACAGATTTTGGGCCACTGAATCCGAATTCGAGCTCAGATTTGTTCCAGCATGTCATAGCTTTGAGCTGTACCTCAATTTATAGGGCAACATATGCGTTTTTGGGCTTTTATGATTGCAAGCTATTGAGCATGGACATATTTTTTTAAGCAATCAAAGGGTAAATTGGTCAATTAACATCTAAATTAAAGACTCATGCAAAATATTTCGTTTTACCAAATCAAATTTGAAAGATTTAAGCATTTTATTTTGTATGCGAGAACGTCCTATTTTGCATTTTCCTAATAAATTGATTTTTTTTTCGTCTAGAAGGATCTAACCAATGACGTTAAAGTATAGCCTAGAATATGCCGAAAAACTTTGCCGAAGACCGCAAAGTGATCCGACACTGAAAAAAGTTATAACGTACAGATTGCCCGGTGGTGCTTAACATTTAACATGTAAAGGAATAACATCAATAATAAAATCTCAATTTTTGGCCTAAGTTACCAGGCGAATAACTATTTTCACAAGCGTCGGATCACTTCGCGGTCTTCGGCAAAGTTTTTCGACATATCCTAGGCTATACTTTAACGTCATTGGTTAGTTCGTTTTAGACGAAAAAATTCAATTTAAGAGAAAAATGCAAAAAAGGACGTTTTTCCATACAAATTTCAATCGCATTGCGGAATACGGGGACGCAACCAATCGCTCCCAAATTTTGCACAGTTGTTTTGGACGCTAATATAGGTTAAAAAAGATTTGTTCCGGGTTGCTACTCTAATACATACTTATGACGTCATCGACGAAGTCTTTTAGAAAATAGTAACTGTTGGATCTAGGATTTTCTTTGGGCAGTAACAGGATTTTGAAACGAGAGGCAAGGTATGGAAATGTTTGAATAAAACTATTGGCAAATTTCTAAACACTTTGACCTACCAACAAATTATCTGAAATAACAATAATGAAAATGTACATTGTTCATTTGAATGTAAAAATTAAATTATTTTTTGAGAGCTCTACAAATCCGGAACTTCACGAGAAAATCGAGAATTTGGCGTTAATCGTAGGATTCGCTAAAAAGGAGTAAATTCTTTACAAAGCTTCAAAGCTTTTATGTTATTTACAAAAAAAAAAGAACCCGAAACTTTTGACTTTGTTTATCTGGTCAAATTTTTTTTTTCAACTATTTTTGTTGTGTCTTGCCTACGTTTGTCGATAAAAATAGAAATTTAACTTCTCATCACAATTTTTTAATTTGAATTTTTAGATTTTTCTACGAATTTGTGTTGTTTACATTGATAATGTTCCAGTTGGTTCATTTAAAAACTCCAAAAAGGATTATGGTAAAGAGATGCCAGATTGTTTTTTTTTTTTTAACAAAAATCTGTATCAATACAGATTATTCTGCATCGCCGTATTTGAGAGTATAGCAGACACCAAGAGTACTAGATTTCAATTGAAACTAACAAAAATGTACTTCTTTTTGCCGGTTTTAATTTTTTACTGGTATATACAGGGGATGGCCAAAATGTTTGGGATAGGCAACATTTTTAAACTCCCACAAAAAAATTCAACATGCTGTAACTTTTCATAGAGTGCATCAAAAAATCACAAATTTTGACTATTTGTCAACCAATTACATATGCATCATTGGTACAAATTTGGGCTCGATTGATTAATTTTTCGCGAAGTTAGAACCGTTCGGGTAAAACACTATTTTTTACACAACTCATTTTTGAGCTGTCATATCTCGGAAACCAGTGAACCGAATTGAATGATTTTTTTAACGTTTATCAACAAGATATTGGTACTTTTTACGACGTTATAAAATGTAATATTTTTTCACGGCAAATTAAGTTATGCCGGGTTGACTTTTTTACCCATATAGAGGAAAATAAGTAAAATTTACAATATCACACAAAAAATATTAAATGTGTTCTTCCTTCAATCTAAATAGGCTCTAATATATCTGATTAGAGATAATTTGAGAACAGAAGTGAAAAAGCTTTGGATATCAACACTAAAATTTATTGACATTGATGTAAAAAAAATATATTTTTCGAAAAAAATCCAAAAAGTGTCAATCCATGATAAGTTTTTTTCAACGTTTAAAAAGTACCTATGTTTTAATAGTTTGTGAAGCATTTACATATTGTTAGTGTACGTTCAAAATTTCATTCAACTCGGTTCACTGGTTTCCGAGATATGACAGCTCAAAAATGAGTTGTCTAAAAAATAGTGTTTTACCCGAACGGTTCTAACTTTGCGAAATATTAATCAATCGAGCCCAAATTTGTACCAATGATGCACATATAGTAGGTTGACAAGCAGTCAAAATTTGAGATTTTTTGATGCGCTCTATGAAAAGTTATAACATGTTGAACTTTTTCGTGAGAGAAAAAGAAGTTGCCTAAGGACTGTTCAATTTATAAAACGGACAACTTTACAAGGCTATAAAAAGAAGATGCGTAGTTCAAATTTAACCACCCTTGTTTCGTTGTTCAGTGCGTCATCTTCCAATATATTAATCATTTTTGAATCGAATAAAAATAGTTTTATTTCATAGAAAATCGGCCAGGTGTTAAATGAAGTGAATTTTTCGATTGCTGAAAATTGAAAATATATATAAAATTACTGTTCACATATGGTATATCGTTTTTAATACCAGAAAAGTATGTGCCATGCTGCAGCAGCATGAGTTATAATCATTCTGGCAAAATTTAAACTCAATTGGAATATTTAGTGTTGAGATATTAAAGTCTCAAGTGAGATTCGATTTTTTGAATAAAATTCAATTGTAAAGCAAAAAGGACATGAAAATATTAAATAATCAATTTTTTTATGCATCCAGTCGAAAGTGGGAATAATGTGGTTTTAAATGCAGAAAACTGCGTCTTAATAGCATTGCTGGTTTGGTTACTGTGCGCCATTACAGACACAGTTATCAAAACAGTTTCGTTCTCTGAAGGTTCTTCCAAACAGCCATGCAACCTAATGCAAATTTTACATAACAATGATGTTGGAAATAAAAACTTTGCACCTGATTATTATTAAAATAAGGTGTAAAATAACATAGGACCAACTTTGTTGAAAATGAATAATAACAAGACTCGCTAGAGTCGAAAATCTGCATCAATGGAGCAAAAAGTATGAAATTTTTTAATATGACCATCTTAATGGATTAAATTGTTGATGAAAAATGCAATTAAAAGTAACTTTCTCTTCTGTATCATTCAGAGAGCAATATTCTACTACTCTGGACACGTTTTTAGTAGAATCCGTGGTGCTATTGCAACACAGGACTTAAATGAACATTTTTTAATAATTTCTTTGAAAACAAGGCAACTCGCTATATCAAGCTGGAGAATGCTTGGTGCATTATTACTGACCAACTATGGAGCTTTACCTTTAGTAGAATAGTATATGATTCCAATACATTGAAAACTTCATGAAAATGTGCATGTTAAGTATGTGGAAAGTTATGTCGAATTTTGAGAAATGGGTTTTTATTGATGTTTTACGAAAATCGCTTCAGTTACACAATAAAGAATATTTTGCTTAATGTTATATTTTTCCTACATTTGGGAATAGCTATAGAAAGTTATGCAAAAAACTGATAGTGATTTTATTGAAAAATAAAAAAGATATCGCACACGAAAGTTGTCCGTTTTATAAATTGAACAGTCCTTATCCCAAACATTTTGGCCATCCCCTGTATTTCTCTAAAACATGTTAGAAAATGTACAAATTTGCATAAGTGCTTCAGAGTTTTAGCAGCAATTTATAAAGTTTTCATTAAATTTATTGAAAATAACATAAAATGTTATGTTCCAAATGCTTTCTGGGGAAATCTGTATCACATTTTAAATGATCTGTATTTTTATGTACTCTGTATCTTATCTGTAAAGAAGGTCAAAAATCTGTATAATACAGAAAAATCTGCATCTCTGGGTGACAATGACAAAATGGTTACATGACAAAAATTGGTTATTCGTCTGAAAACTTTTCTTTCCATTGCTTAACTTTTGCAAGAATCAAACAGGTATTTTGAATGAATATGTATATAAGCTTCCTAATTGCCCTGATATTTACATTCAGGTTATGTAGTTTAATCAAGTAATTTTGTAGTTTCTCAGTCTTACCATTCTTTCCTATACTTCTGAAAATTCTCTTACCTAGTTCTTCTATTGTTAATTTGCAAACTTAAAATCTGCTTTAGCAAAACTATATTTCTGTACAATTTATAATACGTCGGCGTCTCACAACCTAATCATTGTAAACTGTAATTTACTGCTTTAAACTAAGTTCGATACGCTTTGCTGAAACTGTCATCTACCCATAATACCAATCTCAGTCAGCATGCCAAGTCGATTTTCGCGCCTAACTATGTGTTGAGACGAGTAGAAAAAAGTAATTTGGAATATTAAACTCACCAATTGTTGCGCCCCGACAGCATATCATTTTACTACGAGTTCTCGAAAGAACAAGACTACATCTGCTCGAAGCCGGACGACTCGGGAATGCATCTGTGTAACAATCTTCCTCCCTACCGGATAGGGCCACTGGTTTGCAATGGTAAATTGTTTGGATTCTTTGCTAAGTCACTAAGTTGCACAAAATGAGCATGTTTCTACTTTTGCAGCCTCTGCCATACCCTTTTCCAACAATTATCCCACATCTCGCTCTTGCGTTAACTGGAATCAGTACTACACGAACTGTACACAGCTAGGGAATAATCCTTTTCAAGGAACAATATCCTTCGACAACATCGGATTGGCCTGGGTTGCTATATTTTTGGTGAGAAAAAGACCATATTTAAATTGATGCATGATAATAAGTGATCCGGGTTATTCTTGAAACAGGTCATATCACTCGAGGGTTGGACTGACATAATGTACTACGTCCAAGATGCACACAGCTTTTGGGATTGGATCTATTTTGTACTACTAATTGTGGTGAGTATTTACCATGATCAATAACCTTCAATATTTAAAAAAGAAGTTAGTTGTCCTAATTTTCGACTCATTTCTTCTTCACCAGATTGGATCATTCTTCATGATCAACCTTTGCCTAGTCGTTATTGCTACGCAATTTTCCGAAACCAAAAAACGAGAGATGGAGCGTATGCGCCAGGAGCGGGCCAGATTTACATCAACCTCCACGCTGGCATCCAGCACAAACAACTCCGAGCCGACGACTTGCTACGCCGAAATTGTCAAATACATTGCCCATCTCTACCGGAGGCTCAAGCGCCGCATCATTAAGAAGTTACGACAGTATAAGTATGAATGTCTCGTTGTTATTCTCTTTGACGCACCTCCCATAACCCATTCTTGCACCCGATTCCCCTCGTACCTATCTAAGAAACCATTTGCTTTAGCATGATTGATTCGATTCAGTGCATTTCAGATGCACATGCCCCACGCATTAGACTAAGCTTCCTGCCATAATCTTCAAAGTTTAAACACACAAAAACGTGACTGTAACAGTTTTATGCCTAACAATCATTAACCACGTTGAATATTCTAGTTAGTGAAGTTTCTGCGTTTTTCTTGTCAAGTTAAAGCACGCTGTTCAAATGTTTCACATGCTTAAAACATGCCACGCAAATGTAATATACTAAAAAGTTATTCCTCAACCTCTTGTTCGCACCGAAAATCCTTACAAGTCAATCTACTGACCAGAACTTCGAATCCTCAATCATCCTCTTGCAGATACCAATACCAGAACCGTAAAGAGGGTTTGCTACCGCACACCCCCGAAACTCTAACACTGTCACCAAACAAGATCAAAGTGCATCATCCAAAATGTCCGAAAATGAACGCTCTGGCAGTCAGCGGAGTGCAGCACCGTAATAATCAGGGCTCAAACACACCTTGCGCCATCATCCCACGATTACCAAGGAACGCACCCAGCACCGTGGGAACGGAGAAGCAAATGTCCTCACCGGACGTTTCCGAAATGGTTTCCGTGGAGAACATCAAAAACAACGCACTCAACAATTGCACCAACTATTCCAACCTGGACGACAAACAGAAAATTGTTTTGCTCAAGATTCCCAATAGTGAGAATGTAAGTAAACGGTTTGTTCAAGGTATAGCCGGAAGTTCTCTATTCGAGATCATCTTTATGGGTATTGCAATCCTTTGGTACTTTCCCTAGCACGGAACCAATGAACCAATCGGTTTCACATTGCACAGTGAGCAAATCATGATGAACCAAGCAAATATGTAAGGGAGTTGGATTTGTGGAAACACACCTCTTGATTATGATGAGATGCGAACCCACGACTCCGTATCGTTAGTACGGGGCTTTAACTGACTAAACAACAGAAAAGGTTATGATTCTTTGGTATAGAAAGTCAAACTGGATTTGATGCGCCATTCCGATCGGTTCAACTTAATCTATTGTTTGGCTTTTCAATCATATTTCAATAATTCATTCATTTATTTAGCGTTACATTAACATTACAATTAAATGCAACTGAATCAACGATTCCTCGTCACAACATTCGGTTCATGGTTGCAGTGCAGTCCTCCAGGTTCGGCCGCGACCCACATTTACCAGATCTTTCTGCACATGGTCTGCCCACCTTTTCAGGGTTGCAATTCGGCATTTTCACAACATACCCAGCTCATCGTATACTTCCAGCTTTAGCCACCTTTCGGATGCTAGGTTCGCCGTAGAATGCAGCAAGCTAGTGATTCATTCTTCGCCGCCACATACCGTTCTTCTGCACTGCGCCAAAGATGATCCTAAGCACCTAATGCTCGAAAATTGCGGGTGCTTCCTTGTCCTTCTCGAGCATAGTCCAGGTCTCGTGCCCGTAGAGAACCACTGCACTGGCCTTATCAGTGTTTTTGTACTAGGTACATTTGGTGCAAGTGTGAATCTTTTTCGACTGCTTTCCAAATACCTACAAATTCAAAGCTTGATAGCTTATCACCTCTCTAAAGAAAGGTCGTATGAGACGGAGACAAAGATGGTACGAAGAGGAAGTAATGACCTTAACCCAATTACCTTTCCCTCTAAGACCAAGGTTCGATTGAGGAACCATCATGAAATAATCTATCCGAGTCAATTGGGTTGTTTAGCGAATAAAATATTGCTATTTTCTATAGCCTAATCGAAAGAGCTCATTTTTCTGAGTATAACGTGACTTTATTGGATTCTAATACCTTTGTTGTGATGGTTAAATTAACAAAACAGTTTTCATTTTTGTGGATAGAATGACAGTTCAATCGATTAAGTGACAGTTCGGCCCGAACAAAAAAATTTCCCTATACAAACTTTAAATGCATTTTAAAAATAGTTCCCAGACTCCGAAAATTATGAAATTTTGGATTTCGACTAATTGTAGGGCGGAGAATCCGATTTTGAAATAATCCGGATACCCCTAAAGAACCCAATTCCGTATCAAGACAAAAACATAAGTTTACATGCAAGAAATGAGTAAATGGGTTTATTAAAATTTTGACTTACGTCTTAAACCTAGTGTTGTGTGGCGTCAGTGTCCTAGTGCAGCGGTTTTCAGATCGTGCACCGCGGTGCACTTGGTGCACCGTGAAGCTTTGCAAAGTGCACCGCGTGTCTTCCAAATATGTTGCCTTCACAATAATGATTAGTGTGTGTGTTTAGTAATTAAATCACTCAAAATATATCTTTTAGTTACATAGAATATAGGAGGCCTGATTTAACCATCATAAAACCAGAATAAAATGATTTGGGTTATATCACAGTATTAAGTATCCCACAAAAGCTTTTTTTAACTAGAAATTGTAGTTTATTCACTGGACCTTCAATGTAAGATACTATTTTTTTTATACAATTTAGAAAACTTCAAATAAATTCAGAATAAAGCGATCTTACGGTGGAACTGTAGGAAAGTTTCTGATAAGACCATAGAAAAATCACAGTTCTAGAGATCTAGAGATCTTTCGATACTCAAAAAACTACGAGGAAAATCTACAATGGGTCGCGTCGGAAATCAAATCAAGTTTTTATGTTGAAGTAAGGAGTATATTTTCAAAAACGCAAGATGGGATATCTGTATCAATTCACATGGAATTTACCAAGTTGATCTCAGAGAACATGCTCATTATTTTCAAAGGAAATTTTATCGAATATTCTTATAAGTTTGACAAATACTAAGGGAGATCTTCCAAAAATCTTACCAGTTCTTATATTTTTTTTATCTGTATTAACTAGATTTTTAGCCCTAGGCTAGTTCATCTCGGGACCCACGTTTTACTTCCCTTCCGATGGAAGAACTCGCATTTTGCGAGTTTGTCAGGAGTGAGATTCGATCCCAGGTCTTTGGCGTGATAATCATGTGCTTTAACCATCACATCAGGTCCACTCCACCGGTTCTTATAAATATCTTCAGTAATTATGAATAATAGTCTTAGGAGCTATGAAATAAATCTGTTTTGTACAGAAGCAGAACTTTACCGAGTCTTTCACCAGGAGTCCTTCAAAAAATGTTATTTTTTAGGATAGAATTCAGAGATCTGCTGAGGATTTCGCTGAGAATTCTCAAAGACCTGGACTGGAATTTCGAAAAAAAAAAACCACCAGCAGAAAAGTAAAGGTGGACAAGTAATAAAGAAATACAATCATGTCATAGTCATGATCGGTGAAAGAAAATCTTTTCAACGGCATGTCTAGTGTATGTACCAGGAAGAGACATCGAAAAATACACTAGAGTTTTGTAACAAACAAATAATAGTTATTTATGTAACGAGTTGAAAAAATTTGTTTTTTTTTCAGCACGAGTTTTGCAACGAGTTTCATACTAGTTATTTATGCAACAAGTTCCATACAAAATTTTATGCAATGATTTTTTCATAATGCAACTCATTTGAGTTGCATAATGTTCATAATGCAACTCAAATGAGTTGCATTATGAACATTATACAACTATTTTTCATTATGCAACTCATTCCAGTTGCATAATAAACCAGTTCGGAAAAAATGCTTATTATGATACCGAAATGAGTTAAATAAAATATAAATTATGATACAGAATTGCATAAAATAGAAATTATAATACAGAATTGCATAAAATCTATTAGAAATTTTGAAAGAGTGCACCGCGCGACGATTTATTTCTAAAAAGTGCACCGCGAAGCAAAAGGTCTGAAACTCCTGTCCTAGTGCATCCCACGGCGACAGGAAATCAAAAATCTGTCCGGACAGAAGAACAGACCGGCTCCATGCCAGTAACTCCACAGCAGATAACACTTCCTGGCCTGGCGGTACACCAAGGCATTGAACCATACCGTGTTGACTCACAGATCCATTGAATTTGGGTTGAAACGAAAGGCCTGCACAAAATGGACAAGAAAGAGTTATGTGACTTTAGTATGATAAAGGCACTTCGTTCGCACAGGAATGCACAGTGGCTGATTTCGTCATTTTAGCGCGCTTAATTAATAACTTTTTTACTATGAAGTTTAGCGTCATGGTGTCTTCGGGAAAGTTTTTCACTATAATAAGGAGCTTCTTTTGAGCTTCTGTGAAAAATGATCAATCCCCCTAAAAGTGAGATAGAAAATTTATTTTTTGAATTTTTCAAGATACGAGGTTGGTGTCTTCACAAAAGTTGTAAAAAAATGTAGTTTGGAGCAACTTTGCTGAAGACACCAAGTTTGTAACTCCGTTACTTTTCAAGATACGTTACGTTTTCTTTCATCAGCCCCTTGAAAAAGGTTTTTGCGCAATAACTTTCTAAATATTGATTCTACATTTTTCTCATGTTCTACAAAGTTATAGATAATGGAAAAACACACAACTTTGCCGAACATGACATCCCGCTAGTTCCAAAATTAAAATAGTTATAACGGTTTTTATAGTTTTTGGTCCATATTTCAAGCATATATACAGGGGATAGACAAAATGATCGGGACAGGCAAAATTTTCACTTTTCAAAAAATATTCAATTAACTGTAACTTTTCGAAAAGTGCATCAAATATTCTCAAATTTTTACTGTAAGTTCTTCAACTAGTTGTGTATCAGTGGACAAAATTTGGAAAAGATCGGACAATTCTTCACGAAGTAATAACGATTTTTGAAAAATGTAAAATTATCCGATAGCCAACTTTGAGCTGTTATATCTCCGGATTCAATGGACCGAATGCAATGAAATTTTGACCATTTAAGACTTATATAATGAGCTATGAAAAAACATTGACTTATCTTAATATTCTTAACACGGAAGAAAATTATAACGATTAGATTATTTTTCTAATAAAACACCAAATTATGCAAAACATCAACATCGTTACAAAATTCAAGATGCAAATTATAGTTCATTTAGTTTCCCTCTAATTGACTTATATATAAATGCGTTTTGAAGTAAAGTAACAACATAGCCGCCAATAAAATGAAAAAGTAATGAGATGCATATTAAGAATAGACCAATTTACTAAAAAATCGTGAAAAAAATAAAATCGCTATAACTTTTTCGCTTGTTAAAAATTTCAAGTTGAGTCAAATGTTTTCCAGAGTTCATTATATAAGTCTTAAATGGTCAAAATTTCATTGCAATCGGTTCATTGAATCCGGAGATATAACAGCTCAAAGTTGGCTATCGGATAATTTTATCTTTTCCAAAAATCTTTATAACTTCGTGAAGAATTGTCCGATCTTTTCCAAATTTTGTCCACTGATACACAACTAGTTGAAGAACTTACAGTAAAAATTTGAGAATATTTGACGCACTTTTCGAAAAGTTACAGCTAGTTGAAGATTTTTTGGAAAGTGAAAATTTTGCCTGTCCCGATCATTTTGTCTATCCCCTGTAACTTAGCTATAGGCAATTATATGCAAATTTCCTTTTACGCATGTGAAAGTACATGTAATTGCCTCTCTTAGAAAGCCAAAATCATCAAACTGTAAGAAACTGTAAGATGGTTTTTGTATAGAAACTTACATCCATATATGTTACTCTACGTGGAGCATTGTGAGTTAATGAGAAAATAGAAGTAGTTGGGGGCCGTCCATATACCACGTGGACAGCTTGGAGGGGGGAGGGGGTAAGCGAAAAGTCCACGCTTGTCCATGAAGAGGAGGGTGGGGGTTCGTCGAATGACCACGTGGACAACATTGACATATAAATTAGGAAACAAGAATCAAAATTACAAGAATAAAATTATTGATGAGATTCTTTTCAACAGTTCTTTCATACATTTATTTTATTATACATATTCTTTTAGTTGTAAGTTACTTCTTCAAGAAAAGAAATCATGGTATTGATTAACAGACTAATTTGTTCTAAATTATCAGAATTTCTATCTACTTAGTTTTCTTCATCGAGGAATATTATGGAGATTTGAAATGGAGTGTAGACCATGCAAATGTTGGTGTTTCAGTCAGAAAAATTTCATTGAACTTCTGTATGGATTTTTCGAAGTTTCATATCAAATTCTTAAACTACTTTGAAGTTTCAAAATACATGTAGGGATTTGGAGGCCTATCTCAAAAACTTTTTTTTGTAGGTTCCTTTTAAATTTAAGATGTTTCTAATGGATATTAAAGTCTACACTTCAGCAATACAATTTAGTTGCTGTAAATCTTGTTTTTTTTTGTTGTAAGAATCTAATCAGTATAATCTTATCTCAACAAAAATCTAAGATTTAAAATTACCTTATCTCAACAAAACAATCAGACAATCATAAATTGAACAAACATTAAAAAAACACCGTCCTCAACCAGAGGCTGTACGGACTAAACATTGAACAATCACTAACATTAGGCGATGAGCATTACACGAAAAACACCCAATGAAGAATTTTTCGTTTGACGAAAATTTTTCACCAACTGGAGCAAGAATCGAACCCACACTCTCACAAACATTAAGCTGAATTAAAAACAATGTTGAAAACTTGTAGGTACCAATTTTGTGCTACTTGTTTGTATTCTATGAAAAGCTATAGAAAATTTGTATTTTATAAAGCTTTCAATTATATTTAAGACATTGTTTACGAAGAAAAAAAAACAATACTAAAAAAAACTTTTTAAAATCACTTTTTCCATTTATTTTAGAAATATAAAAAAAAACTTTTTCGGTTGTCCACGTGGACATTGGGGGAGGGGGGTAGGGGTCAATGAAAAGTCCACGCTTGTCCATGGGGAGGGAGGAGGGGGTCAAAAACCATAAATTTTCTGTCCACGTGGTATATGGACGGCCCGTTGTTGAGTTTTTATGTAACGTACTTCATGAATGATCCAGAATACACAACAAACCTTTCTTTATATTAACACACACTTACAATAACAATAAAAATGCAAGCTGACATGAACTGTCAAATAAATATGTTGAAAATATATATAAATCCCATATAAGAGTAACATAAATGGATGTGCGTTTCTATACAAAAACCATCTTACAGTTTCTTACAGTTTGATGATTTTGGCTTTCTAAGAGAGGCAATTACATGTACTTTCACATGCGTAAAAGGAAATTTGCATATAATTGCCTATAGTTAAGTTATATATGCTTGAAATATGGCCCAAAAATCTGTAAAAACCGTTATAACTATTTTAATTTTGGAATTAGTGGGATGTCATGTTCG
This sequence comes from Aedes albopictus, assembly GCF_035046485.1. Lineage (NCBI taxonomy): Eukaryota > Metazoa > Arthropoda > Insecta > Diptera > Culicidae > Aedes > Aedes albopictus. The sequence goes on from NC_085138.1 coordinate 5,196,440, forward strand.
GCAAAGTTATGTGTTTTACCATTATCTATAACTTTGTAGAACATGAGAAAAATGTAGAATCAATATTTAAAAAGTTATTGCGCAAAAACCTTTTTCAAGGGGCTGATGAAAGAAAACGTAACGTATCTTGAAAAGTAACGGAGTTACAAACTTGGTGTCTTCGGCAAAGTTGCTCCAAACTACATTTTTCACAACTTTTGTGAAGACACCAACCTCGTATCTTGAAAAATTCAAAAAATAAATTTTCTATCTCACTTTTAGGGGGATTGATCACTTTTCACAGAAGCTCAAAAGAAGCTCCTTATTATAGTGAAAAACTTTCCCGAAGACATCATGATGCTAAACTTCATAGTAAAAAAGTTATTAATTAAGCGCGCTAAAATGACGAAATCAGCCACTGTGGAATGGCTTCAAACTTCTCAATCCCTTACCGATTTCTAGTAATCACTAACGCACTACTCAGAGGTACCCAAACTTTTTGCTACCGCGGCGCCTTTTTAAATTTTCAAAATTTTAGCGGCGCACCAACAACTTTTTACAAAGAATTTTAATAATTTTAACTCCTTCAGTTCAAAATTTCAAATATAAATCGTAAAAAAGCCTTCAATGTCATGCTTTTTATAATTAAAAAAAAAGTAATATTGCTTAAAGATTCGCAGAACTTAACACAAATTTTAGATTGCTCAAGGATTGCATTGCAAAACTTTGAAATTTTTGATATAAAGTACGTAGATTACCAAATATAAGGGAAAATAGATATAAAAATGAATTGTTAAGAAGCTGTCCGAAAGGCTGACAGTGACGGTGAGGGGTCATGTTTTTGTATTCGGAACTCAAAAAACTCAACTCAACTCAACAACTCAAAAAGGCAGTTTCAGATTCATGCATGAAATCGACACATAAATTGTCGCAGATTTTTTTATGATAAGGAGCTAAACCAGTCTATAGGAGGAAATCTCAATCATAGAGACAAACTAACAAGTTATGATAGTGATGTAAGTAAAAACGTCGTCCCGAAACGTTTGTGACAGCACGAATACCTGGAGATTGACAGTAATTATAGATGACAGTATTATGGAAAGAACTTCAAAACAGTTTCTTGAAATATCTACTTTGAATTACAAGCTATTGATAAAATCGAAAACTAAGCTGAATCATAAAAATTCCAGCAATTTGTGAGTCTCACAAAAAAAAAAAAATTCAAAATTCCGGAAATATAAAAATTTGTAAAAATCTAAATGTTTTATGAAGATTTTATAAATCCCGAAAAACATTCGTAGACTTTGGAAATTTAGAAGAGGGAAAACCGCTTTGAATGAGTTTCTTTTGAAGTCTTCCACAAAAAAGCCAAAACATTGGTATCGAATACAAAAAAGGGTTTGAGGTGACACTAGTTTTACAAAACAACACAAAAACAGCTAAAAATATATTCTGCCATCAATAATAAGAGTTTGTTCTTTGTGTTCTGGCCCAAAAGCCTGCGGCGCCCCTGAGAGATGTTCACGGCGCACCAGGGCGCCGCGGCGCACAGTTTGGGAAGCACTGCACTACTCCATTGTGCTACTCAGTCTCCTTAACATGATCTCCTCAGTGGATCTATGCTGTAGAAGGAACACATTACATATTTTGTCACTTAAGATCACTGCACATTTTATCCGATAGGCATCTAAAAGCACAACAATGAACCGCATCCCTCAACTATTAGCATCGTGAGATGCCAGGTTAAGAGAGAATCGATTATGGTTAGGGTTCACAAAACCATATTATGGAGATATTGTCCCGGGTTTCTTGGGCAATCCCTCCCAGGAGTCTAAGTGAATCTTTCTCAGGTTTGTGGAGGAATCCATCTTATGGTCTAGAGAATGTCTTTCAGGGTTCCTCCAGCGCATCCTTCTCAGCATTCCGAACATTTTTTTTGAGAATCCTTCTCAGGATTCTAGATGAATTTATCTTAATAATGTGAGAGATGCCCCCTTCTAGGATGCCTTTCAATACTGCAGGAGAATTTTTCTCAGGAATCTGGAAGAATCCGTCAGGGAGTTTTATCCGTCTAAGCATTCTGGGAGAATCCTGTGGAAAAACTTCTGAGGCAATCCATGTTAGTAGAGCCACGCGAGACACACGCATACTACTACACAGATCTCCTGTAAATTTCGTTTGCATCATTCAGGAACGTGTACACTAGCAAACGTCAAAGCGATCGAACTCTAGCACCTCTGGTGGAAGGATCGCGGAAATTAAACGAAATTTAAATTCATCGTTAAATCCATGTACCAAGGCCTTCCGAAGAGTGAAACGTCTGTTTGTCTGTGATTCTAGGGAATCTCTCTCTCTATTCTAAGGGAATTCATTTCAGGATTTTGGGGTATTCCCTACCAAGGGTGATATCCCTTTCAGGATTACAAGTAATTTCTGGATGATCTGGGTTGATCCCTCTAAGGATTTTTTTTATTTCTTTATTATAGAGATTTTCAGCCATAGGCCCCTCTAAGGATTCTGGAAGATCCTCAGTTAGGATCCCACTCAGAATTCTGAGAAAATTTTTCGTAGCATTCTCAAGAACTCCTCTCAGAATTCTTGGAGAATCATACTCATCATTCTCAAACTTGTGGCGAAATCCCTCTCTGAATTCTGTGGGAATATTTCCTAGGATTGTAAAGGGTGATACGGTCAAAACTTGGTCACACAATTTGTTTCATAACTTGAGATTGCGTACACCAAAACAGCTGATTTTTGGACCAGTAATAGTACATTATATGTAGCTTATACCATAAAACTTTCATCAAAATCGGTTTAGTATTTGCGGAGATATTGTGAATCCTGAAAACTGCAATTTTAAAATTTTGTTCAAAGAGGATTAAAAAATAAGAACACACTTTTACTCTTTAATTTATAGAGCCAGAAATACTGAACCAATTTCAATAAAAAAATTTCTGTATGTAAAGTATACATATCAAAATGTTGTGTAAAAATTTCATTCAATTTGATCCAGCCGTTACAAAGTTATATTTGTTTAGGTGGTCAAATTTTGTCAAATTCTGTCAAGTCAAGTCAAATTTTGGTCACACAATTTTTTTCATAACTTCAGACTGCGTACACCAAAACAGCTGGTTTTTGGATCAGTAATGGTACATTATATGTAGCTTCTACAATAAAATTTTCATAAAAATCGGTCTAGTATTTACGGAGGTATTGTTGAACCCTGAGATCTGCAATTTTAAAATTTTGTGCACAAATAAGAACACATTTTTACTGTTTTATTTATAGAGCCAGAGATACTTAACCGATTTCAATCAAAATTTTTCTGTATGTAAAGTATGCATATCAAAATGTTGTGTAAAAATTTCATTAAATTTGATCCAGCCATTACAAAGTCATATTTGCTTAAGTGGCACCCGGTCAGTTTTTTTCATATTCAAACGTCTACAACTTTGAAAGTATTCATACAAAATGGCTCAAAATTTTACTAAGAACATATTTTCATAATAGTATTATACTGTAAAATTTTGATAAAAATCGGAGCAGTATTGGTAGCTCTATAATCAAAATTGTGCTTTACTGACCTTAAATTTCCGAAAATTTACTATGGAGCGCCTTTGTACAAAATTTTAAAAAGGTAGGTCGATGGTTTTATCTATATATCAACCAATACTTAATCGATTTTTATGAAAATTTTATGGTATAAGCTACATATAATGTAGCATTACTGGTCCAAAAATCAGCTGTTTTGGTGTACGCAGTCTAAAGTTATGAAAAAAATTGTGTGACCAAATTTTGACCGTATCACCCTTTAAGGGAATCCTACACTGGATTCTAGTGGTATCCTTCTCGGGATTGTGCGTAAGATCCTTTTAAGATGCTGGGGGAAGATCACTAAGTACTCTTCCAGATTTCAGATTCTCTGAAAATTTGGCTTTCGGGGGTAATGCCACCAGGATCCTGCGAAAATTTCTCTCAAGATTTTGCGGAATTTGTCTCATGATTCTGGAGGCTTTCTTCTTCTTTCTTCTTGGCGTAACGTCCTCACTGGGACAAAGCCTGCTTCTCAGCTTAGTGTTCTATGAGCACTTCCACAGTTATTAACTGAGAGCTTCCTCTGCCAATGACCATTTTGCATGTGTATATCGTGTGGCAGGCACGAAGATACTCTATGCCCAAGGAAGTCAAGGAAATTTCCTTTACGAAAAGATCCTGGACCGACCGGGAATCGAACCCGTCACCCTTAGCATGGTCATGCTGAATACCCGTGCGTTTACCGCCTCGGCTATATGGGCCCGATTCTGGAGGCTATATTTTTCAAAATTCTAAGGCTCTTTCTTTCAGAATTATGAATTATTGAAGAATCTCTCACGAGATTCTGGGCAGAGTTCTCTAGAGAAATTGTGATTGTGAAGAATCCCTCGCATAGATTTTGTGATTCCTCTTAAGATTCGGAAGAAATCCTTCTCAGCATTATACGAGAATTCCAGTAGAATTCTGTTTTCTGTATTTTGGAGCAGTTGCTCCCAGAAATCCCTTTCAGGATTCTGGGAGAATCCCTCTTAGTAATCAATGAAAATTCCTGATTTGGTTATAGGAAGATTCTGTTGAGATACTGGTGTAATAATTCATAGTATTCTAGAGGAATCACTCTCAAAGTTTAGGGACAATCCCTTTCAGGAGTTTAGGGGAGTCCTTTCAAAGATTCTGGGCAATGTCTTTCAGGAATCTGCGGTAATTTTTCTGTTTTATGTGGAAATATCTCTCAGAATTCCAGAGAATCATTCTCAGGATGCTTGAGAAGTCCATTCTAGAAGTTTTCATAATCCCTCCCAGGGAGAATCCTCATCAGATTTTCGGGAAAATCCCTCTTAGGATTCTAGATATATTTCTTTCAAGAATCTGGAAAAACCCCTATGATCCCTCTCAGGATTCTGGAAGAATCACTCGTAGAATTTTAGAGAATACCTTTCGGGATTATGGCAGGCTTATTCCCAGAACTTTAAACGATTCCACCCAGAATTTTAGGGGAGAATACTTAAAAGGATTCAGGAGGAATTCTTCTCAAATTTCTGGGGGAATCCTATCTTCCATAATTCTGTGAGAGTATAGTCTTAGGTTTCTTTGGCAAACTCGCCCAGTATTTTGAGGCCAACCTTTCTCAGAATTCTGGAACGCTTCTTAGGGTTTTAAGCTACGCTTTTTAGGATTCTGGGTTACTTCTTTTAAGTTTCTTGCGGAATTCATCTTAGAATTCCGAAAATCTGTTTTGTTTGGTGGGAATCTCTCTCACAATTCTTGATGAATTTATCTCAAGAACGTGAAAGAAAAGCTCTTGGAATTACTCTCATGATTTTGGGAGGATTCATCTTACGATTCTAGGATAATCCTATTTACGCATCTGGAACATTTTGAGAGAATCCCAAGGGAAAGTTTTTTTTTAAGGATTCTGAGACTATCTATCACAGGATTCTGGGAGAATTCCTTTCGGGACTCTGAGACAATCCGTCTCATAGGTATGGGGTAATGTCTCTCAGGATTCCAGGAAACTCCTTAATAGAATTCAGAGTGAATTCCTTCCGAGATACCGGAAGAGTCTTGTTTTCTTTTCTAGATAATGTCGCTCAGGATTCTGGTGTTATCATTTTTAGCATTCTGAAGAAATCTCTCTAATAATTCTAGAGGAACTCCTTTCATAATTCTGGAGGAGTCTCTTTAAATATTCTGGGGGAATTTCTATCAGCAGTCTGCGGGAATTTATTTCAGTACAATATGGCAATACCTCTCTGGGGATTTTTCTTTCGATTCAAAAATATTAAATTTGTTTTTTTTTTCAGAATGCACTTTAACGTTTTATTCATTTTTGAATCAGAGTCTTGAAGTGTTTTAATATTTTGAAATTGAATTTATTTAGACAAATAATGTAACAAACGAATTATTTTGGAGTTTTGTAATATTTTATAATATCTAATCGATGGGAAAACATCGATTCAAAGCATTCGATTAAATCGGTGAATCGATTCTGCTGATCCGATTCGAATCGATTCACACAAATCAATGTCTCCCCCAGATTTGCCTAATGCAACATCAGAAGCGTTTCAAGTGGTCTGCACGTGAATTCAAGAAGGTTTCAGATCGTTCTAAAGAGTTATAGGGGCGTGCCAGGGGTCTTCCAGGAATGTTTCAGAGAGATTCAAAGACGCTTCAAAGAATGACAGGGAGGTTTCATGGGTCAAGATTAAGATTAATGGCATTTGAAAGGGATTCAAAGGGTTTTAAGAGATACGTGGGTTTCAAGCACGTTTTAGGGGTTTCAGAGTAGAATTTTTAGATTTGCTCAAAAGCCTCTTGAGAAGCTCCCCTGAAAGCCATTGAAGCTCTCTCTGAAACCCTCTGAACCCTTCCCAAGTACTCCTGGAACCTCTTAGATCCCTTTATTTCCTTCAAACGCTCCTAGAAACCCCCTAAAATTCTCTGACACCCTATGGAACGGATCTGAAACCCTTGAAACACTCCTGAACTCCTCCGAGATTCCATGAAATATACCTAAAAGCTGCTACAATGTCCCAGAAAATCCTTGAAATCCTCTGAAACTCCTGAATCGCCCTAAAATGTTCGTAAAACTACCCGAAGACCAATGAAAACCTCCCTAAATCTTCGAATGAGTGTAATCAGTTTCGTACCTTTTAATTCCGCCCTATGTTACTAAGGTACGAAACTGATTACACTCATTCGAAGAGGGTATTCTGCTTAGAGGGTTCGAAAAGTCGGTACAAGCTTCCTAAATCTACTGAATGTTTTGCAACGTCGCTTAAGGACAGACTTGTTAGAATCCCAAAATGGTCGACTTTGGAACCTACTCACGATTTCGAGCGCACAAATCTCTTCGTGAACAAAACCAGAAGATCAGGTGCCTTCTTATGTTAAGCTTATTACAAGTGAGCAAGAATAGAATAATGAAATACACTGTTGTTTGAAGCTTTCTTCTTGAGATTTGTGCGTCTGAAGTTCTGATGCACTTTTGTAGCGTAATTTCAAGACGTTTGTACTTAACGCCCCATAAGTCCCCTAAAACTAGTAAAAATGCTTCTGATACACAGAATAGGCTCTTGCAACTAATGTGAGCTTCTCGCTAAGTACTTTCTCAGCATTTTAATTGCAGTTCTGCCAGAAACTTGCCAAGAATTTTGTCAGATGTATTCCCATAAATTGATTAATCCTCATAGAGGGGATGGATAATCTATTGTGTGCAATTTTAGTAGCCTATGCATTTATCTGAAGAATAACGCGCCAAACCTAGGGACTTGGGCAATCAGTTTGGAAGAAGAACAAATGTTAGAGTGTGATGATTGTTGCAACTATGTAAGTACCGAGAATACTTCTGCATACAATCATCACGCGATAGGCGTTTGCTAGTGTGGATGGATGGGAAAAAAGAAGGTACTTTTACTCAATCCATGGATAATGTATAGGGAAAGTATTGATTTTTCTACAGGCCGTAACGTTGAAAGTTGGAAGCAACATAGAAGTTTTCTCTAGATTATGAATACAAAAAGACAATCAGGTAATTAGGTAAAAAAACAGAATAACAATCCATGGTTTTGTTCTGAAACAATCGCACATAAAAATGACACACATTCAAAAAAGAAAAGATTTAAAAAGATAGTATGAAACGATTTTATGGAAATTTACATGATTCGAAGTTTACATTACATGTAAACTTTATAATTTGTATCTGTAGATCAACACTATTGAGATTCGAACCAATAGCATGTTGCTTAGAATCATATCTTTTATCTTCAGGGTACTTGGTCGTTTGAAATATAAAATTTATGCTTACTGTGCAATGCTTGAAATTAGATTGAGGCTTTGCTTTCTTAAGAAAAATTGTCATTCGATCGAACCAATTCGTGCACTTTAAAGCGTAAATCATGTGGCGCATGATCTGAGATGTCGATCTGTACTCCCTACTGTAAAAGCATATTAGACTTGTATTGAACATACAATTGAATAACGCTATTTTCAGAATCAATCATCTTCGAACTCTCTCAGCCCAACGTCCTCAGGTAGAAGAAGATCATCTGTTATGTTTAATGAATATGTTATACATCATACGCCTCCAACCATTCCAGCACCCACGACAGATAAAAATGTGTATTGCTTGGAAAAAATGACCCAAACCAGCGATAGTGGAATTTGGCAGGTATTTTAAACCGTCCAAAATCGTACCCAGTCCCATGGCATACTGAGCAAAGCGTTCCTTCTTCCAGGTCAGCCTACCACAATCCATCCAAACCATGGCAACGGTTTTCAACGACTACTCAGAGCTGTGCATGACCGACGCCATGACTTGCCAAGAGCTTCTGGCGTTTTCGGTGGCCTTCTCGGCGGCGCTGCCAACCGGGCACACCACGCTGGAGTCGTTCTACTCGACCCTCACCAGAAATCGCACCAATCAAAGCAATAATAAAACTTCGTCAATTACAAATGTGCAAGGTTACGGCGGTGAGAGCGTCGCGCAGAAATCGCCGCCGAATGCGACGAAGAATTTGTCGCAGAATGTGGCCAACATCAACAATATCAACAATGAAGAATTCGCCTGTTGCTACGATCTGTACCAGAATGTAGCATTGGAGGAGCCTCCGAAGAAACATTCGAAGCCCTATCGATGCGTGGCAGCAACGTATAGGATGGTCAAAAGGGTGCTACACTGTATCAGAGTGTATATCAAAAAGCTGGTGGAGCACAAGTATTTCCAGCAAGGTATATTGTTGGCGATTTTGATCAACACCCTTTCGATGGGAATCGAGTACCACAATCAGCCGGAGGAATTGACGGCCATAGTTGAGACTAGTAACATCGTTTTCTCGGCCATATTCGCGGTCGAAATGGTTTTGAAGGTGATTGCGGAGGGACCATTTGGATATGTAGCTAATGGGTTTAACGTGTTTGATGGAGTTATTGTCATACTTAGGTACGTGGAGAGAAAAATGTATGAAGTAAGACACTGAAGTTTTTATCTTTTGTGTAGTGTTGTCGAGCTTGGACAGGCATATCTGGGCGAAGGCCAAGGCAGCTCTGGCCTGAGTGTTCTACGAACGTTTCGGCTTCTACGTATACTGAAATTGGTGAGATTCATGCCAAACCTTCGGCGCCAACTGTTCGTGATGTTGAGAACTATGGACAACGTTGCAATCTTCTTTTCGCTACTTATACTATTCATTTTCATATTCAGGTAAGTTATATCGACAAACAGTTCTAAACATCCTTTAAAAATATTAAATACCGTGCTAAAACAAAACCAGATAAATCGGATCATAATATTTCGAAACACTAAACTAACACGAGAATATGAAGTAAGAAAAAAACAAACATTTAGATTGAAATTGCAGTGCAAAGTAACACAACCAAATTGGTACACATTCTGTACATTCCAATAGAACATTAGCTTACATAGATCCCCACCGTCCAAGCCACATTAACTTTCACGAGTGTCTGTTTCCAATGACGACAAGCTTTCAAACATTACATCTCTATATATCAATATTTCCCAAGTATCCTTGGAATGAACCTATTTGGCTGCAAGTTCTGCGAACAAAACGACGCGGCCAGTGGTGGTGAAGTCGAGTGTGATAGGAAAAATTTTGACAGCTTATTATGGGCCTTGGTGACAGTTTTCCAGGTATAACAATGACTTTTCCTCAAATTTAACCTGATATGTTTCGCTTCCATTGTACATGCCTCTTGTATTATAATAACAATTCCTTTATTGAAATGCACCAGTTCGAATAAACAATTACGTGGTTGAACAGTTTTGTTAAATTCCAATCATTTACAGTATGCCACCACCTTTAGTTTCGATGCATTTGTTCTTCTGTTGTCCCTTGATTGAAATTGTAGCTCCAAATTATATAACAAATTCAATTCATTATCCTGCATAGCAAAGTTGCGTTCCGTACAATGCGTGACGTTCAAATCCACATATTCATATATTTTTTTGTGTTTTGTGATGGTTTAATCTTCAGTTCCACGTGCTTGTTTTCTCTTTTATGATTATTTTTTTCTCGATGATTTACGGTTGTTTGTTATATTTATCATATGGAAAATGCTTTGTTACTGTCACGTTTTTTACTGTTATCTGACTAAAATGAATGGGAGCGCATACGTTTGACATATGATTGCAGAATTGGCTTCTCAAAATTAAAACTTTTTTTACTGTTTACTAATATCTCTACAAATTTGTTATACAATTCCTATAAAAAGAAGGTTTTTAAGAAAAATCTTTCCCAAGGTAAGTTATCGACGAAGGTACCTTTAATCGACATACTTAAATCTAAGCTATTCCCAACCCACATACTTTTTACAGTCTGCTCAATTTTTACATCGAGACTATATTGGATTTTGAATCCATTGAGAAACTTGTTCGAAGGAATTTTAATTATACAGTGTATACATCATAAGAAAAATATTCAGAAATTCTAAAATAACTATGACGGTTTATTCTGCGTAGGTAATCGCCAAATGTATCGTAAGACAAAACAAGTTTAGTATTACCCAGAATATTTCAAACAGAAATGAAATGAATGCGTGACCAAAAGTCAAAAGGCATTATGTCTTTCAACCGATATTGCGATATTGTAGGTCACGCTTAAGAATATTTTTATGTTGCAATTTAACTATATTGACATTGATATTGTGTTGTTGCAGGCGATCAAACTAAACCATAAACGGACAATTGGTTGATCTACTGTGATTGTATCGTTTTAAGCTAACAGCAGTCCATGCTTAGCTATTGTTTAATTTTGTAGAACGAAACTGAGGCAATTATAGTTCTGCATTATTCTCAAAATCTTGGGTTTTACAGTTTACAATTTTGGAGCCATTAGATGAAGCGTTATAGTCAGTGCTGAAAATGTCGACATATCTAGATTCAACCACCTGTCGAAATGACATTTTTAGCACTGGTTCTAGTGATGCAGTTTGAGTGAATCAAAAATGATGACATTCAGTCACGAAATCAATTTTGGTGTTCATTGTATGATTAATATCGACACATTTTACTCGATTTTGTAGTGTTATTTCGATTACTATTATTATTACTTTATTATGAAGAATTTTAGCCCATGGCTGATTTATTCCTTTATATTTCTTATATTTATACGTCATAGTTTGTAAAATTTAACGGATTCAACAAAGCAAACTTTTTGATTCTGCACCTATATGTGAAACCTAACGAAATACCAAATATACTATATTAACAATATAGGTCACTTCGTGTTTTCACATACAACGACATGGAGACGCCGTTTACGAATGATTACAGCACCACCTGTTGTCAGAAAAAGTCAATAATTGTATTTTGATCATTTTTTGTTTACCGTGTAAGGTGACATTTCTGAAAAAAGATGTTAGGGGTGTCAAAGTTTTCTGTTCCAAAAAATCGATTAATAAATAATCGATTTACAATATACACAAACAAAATAATGTTGCGCATTTAGTTCACCACTGGACGGCGCACTCAGTCTTTTTAAGTGCGAAAACGTTAATAAAAGTCTTTATAAGTGCTAAAACGTTAATGCATCAAATCCAGTTGATATCTTCAGCGCACTATTTCTTTGATTTATGCTGAATAAGTGCTCTGAACACACCGAGTTAATTTGTTTCAATCGCGCACTTTAATTTACGTTTTCACATTCATGAAAACTCGTGCGATAGTCCAGTGGTAAACTAAATGCGCTATATTTCATAAGATGACATCTACGAATACATCTGTAGAAGAATTTGAATGCTTCCTCATTAACGCCACCGAAATCGTTTCACTTCGAAATTTAAAATTTTCACCCTCAAAATTAACTTATATTTTGCGCTGGTGGATACTATTTTTCTTTAACAAAGGCTTTTAATATCATCTTTCTTAATGTCCATGTTGACATACATACATCGGATTGGATAGCTTACAAAAATACGGAAGATCACCAACCAAATGCACGTCAAATTTCTTGTGGGAGAGTGCAAGACATTGAATCCAAGGGTGCACAAGCTAATGGACAGATGCACGAAATTTCAACGTTTGAGTGCTTATAAAAAATGAGCTCCGGGACCGGACCTGAGAATAGAACCCGTCAGATTTAATTTCGATTAATTTTGTTGTTCTTCCGAAGTGAACTGTGAGTTTATTCGAATACTGGTTGTTAATTCCGGACTAATCGGTTTCCTTTGTTGTTGAATGTGTGATAATTGTGTTGTCAAAGATTGAAAATTTACACGATCGTCGCGAAATCCTTCAAAGCTCATTATTTTTAAATATACAGTCATGGGTTTGTGGGTGAACTTCAGTTAGTAAAAATATTCTAACAAATTCACCTGCTGCAGAGTGATAATCCTCCATAAATTTAGTCAGGCATTCCTTCAGATGTTCCTTCTGAATTCCTTCTGATTTTCCAACGGAAGTTCCTTCTCAGTTTGATCTTTTCTGTAGCTAACCGGAAAAATCCGTTGTTGTTTATCCGTTGCTAACCGTCGTTAATCGCGTCTAACTGCACCCGCGGCTCAATTAGCAGCGGTTAGTAACGGTTAGGCACGGATGTATACGGATTTTCCGATTAGAAAAGGATATGTTATTCCCCTTGGTTTCCTTCTAGTTTTTTTTCTGAGATTCATTCAGAAGCTCTTTGTAAAATTCCTCCAGGAGTGCCTTCAGAGATTGATTTAAAGTTTTTTTTTTCTTAAATTTCTCCAGAGGTTCCTTCGAGGATCTCCCAGGAGTTCCTACTGAAATTACTCCAGCAGTTTCTTCTGATGTTCCTTCAAGAATTAATTCTAGGAATCCTCAAGAATTCTCTTCTAGGATCCGTCAAGAAGTTCCTCATAGGATTTTCTTATAGAAGTTTCTTGGAGTTTTTTCTTGGATTCCTGCAGAAGCTCAGCTCCTTCAAGGAGTTTTTTTACGAATACCTCCGGGAGTTCTTCTGGAATTCTTCCAAAATTTTCCAAGAACAACCAGAAGTTGTTTTAAGGATTTATCCAAGAGTTCCTTAAAAAACCTCCATCTGGGAATTTCAACCGGGATTTCTACGAGTATTCCTCCAAAAGTTCCTTGTGGAAATCACTCCGTCCTTTTAGGATTTCCACCGAGTCTTCTGGGATTTTTCAAGGAATTTCTTTTGAAATTTCGTAGAATTTCCGAAGTGACTTTGTAAATCTCCAACGCGATTTTATACGCGATAATATTTTTGAGGGATCTTTCCAGGATTCCTTCAGAAGTTCCCTTTTTGAAGTATCAGAAATCCTCCAGGAATTATTTTCGTGATTCCTTCCGAGACTTCTATAAATTTGGAATGTTTTCAGAAGTACTTTTTTCCTAGATTCCCAGAAGAAATAAGTGAATACTAGATTTGTAGTAATAAGTTGGTTTTTTGTATGGTGAGATGCTAAACTCTCCTTTTCTGCATTGAAACGGTGCAAACTCATGGGTATTATAGGATACTGCAAGATGACGTCACGAAGCCGTGCAATGACAGTTCACCGAGCTTGTTTACATGGACTTAGTCTCTGGCGGAGTTCCGGCAAAACTGTTTTTCAATACAATTTCAGTGAAACGGTAATTAGACGATTGGTTTTGTACTAGTGGAGTTGAATATAATCGATATTTCCGTATCATAATGTTTTCGGGGCGGAAAACATAAATTTAAATTTCGCCGGACGTTAAAAATTCTAGCACCTTGTAAACAAGCTCGCTGAACTGTCAAACAAAGTGAGGTTAGATCAGGTGCTTGCAGTACTCTATAGATAGTAGAGTAACAGTTTACTCTACTATCTATAATGGGTATTATGATTCTTAGCCTATTTTGATGCTGCTTGAGCGAAACTTTGGGGAAATATGTTGTTGGAGTTGCATTAAATGAGAATACAACAACACAGTTACCCAAAGTTTTGCTCAAACAGCATCAAATCACACAAGCAGTCATAAAACCCTTGTTTTTTGTTATCATTATTGCAGTTAAACGGTAACTGCAGTAACGGAGAATTTACTTTCTCATTATACAAATCATTATACTACAAAGTACTTCACTGATTGCGTTTTATTCATGGAGATATGTAATCCCAGATTAAAAAAAAAATGTTGGAGGAACGCTGGAACGCTTTCCCTGAGCAATTCCGGAGGAGTTCCTAAACAAACTCCAGAATAATTTCTAGGAGGAATCCCCCAAGAGCTTCAGGAGGAATCTTGGAGAAAAAAAAATCCAGGGTGCAATTCTTAAAGGGATCTCTTGTGCAATTCTTAAAGGAAATTCTTGTGTAATTTCCGGACAAAATACCGTTCATAACTCGCTAACGGAAAGTTCGATTTGGGTCGTCTGTGTTTTAGTCTGTTATGAACGTTTATTGGTTCAAATTTACTTCTCATCTGCAACTTCGCATTCGCACGAGTCGCGACTTCGATTTGGTGCTGCGACGATAATATACGCCAGAAATTGTTCAAGAAGAGAGAATAAAATTTGTTCTTATTTGAGTAGTTGAAAAAAAAATCGATTAATGTTTAATCGATTATTTCAGAAGAAATGGGCATCCCCACCATGCAATGACAGTTCGACAGAATAAACGTCATTCGGATAGCGCATGCACTTAGTGTGTAGTAGTACCTCTTCTGACGCTTGGTGGCGCCACATTCACTAAAAAGGTGTCGCCAAAAAATCGCAAGAGTGACCTATATTGTTAATATAGTATATTTGGAAATACACACAATAAAGTCTAAAATAAGAATTGTATGCCCTATAAATTTAACAAAACCAACGTGGCCATGGTATACTTGACGCATATTCTTATGTCATGCCTTTTCGTCTAGTTGTGTTTATATGAAGACAACAGCTTCTTTTGTTATAACAATATATTATATTACGTATAAACACATAAACGTTTGAACCTGTCACAACTATGACAAAAATGAATAGATATTTCGCTTTACTATATTTTTTTACTATTGCAATGCACACATTTGGACGTTGAAAAGTATTGCAGCGGTACGAGAGCATACATAAATCAAAATTATATATCAATTGGGTTCTATGTCACTGTTTTGCATGTGATTCATCACCGATAACTTATTTCTCATTGATAATCTGCAAACCAATGTACAAAAAAATCTAAGGAGAAATCAAAAACTAATAAATTCACCCATATTGGATCAATAGTTGTTTCTAACCGCATACGGAATGGTTTCATATTCATTGATAAAAATAAGTGAGTCGATGCTAATATACTGACAATAAATACCACTGCCATAAAAACACCCATAAAACCAATATTTTATCACAACATAGAAACGAATACACAATACATTCAGCATTCTACATTCCAAAATAATTTATAGCATACTTGGCATGTACTTGTTTGGAGGTAAGTTTTGTAAGTTTGTCGATGAAACTGGACAAGAGAGGGAATGCACTTGTCCCGAAATAGTCTCCAAGCATCCTCTGTGTGAATGCGATCGCAAACATTTCAACAACATTCTGTGGGCCACGGTGACGGTTTTTCAAGTAAGTATCGAATGGCAAGCTCTCGTCCCACGTGTTTTTTTTTCTATTGCGGCAACAATACTTTTTAGGTGTAGTAAGTCGTCATTGTTGTGCCCACTCTTCTTAATACATTCGATGTCATTTCAAAGTGCTAAAAAATTGAGCAATACCTACTGGCTTCTGCATGAACATTCACTATGTGCATTATTCCGAACTTGAAATTGTAGTCAAAATTGATTGACGTTTGAAGTTACGTGTTATTATCTACCTTTTTTCCAACAGTTCAAACAACCTGGACGGAAATTAATCAATTTTTTGTTTTAGAATCTCAATTGCCAACTATATTTTAAAAACGTTAACTAACATTCTTGGGTTAGTAGCCCAACAAATACTTTCATTTGTGAAAAATAGAACGTAAATTTGAACAAACTGGCTTTCATACAAAACGATCTAGAATGTTATCCGAATGTTGAAAAACATGTTACTGTTCCCGAAAATTTAAGCAGTCACACTGGTTTTTGTTACAATCGGTTTATTTTAAATTACACAAGCGTCTGCCATTCATTTTCCTATAATTCAAAATAATTATATTATTTATGATTTAGTTTTGTCATAACCTCACTTAATTTGCAAACTTTTCATCAACAGTGCTTATCGTGAAATATGTATACTAGCATATTAGAAGAAACTCGTTTAGTCAATCAAAAATATAGCGATTCTTCATATGTCCTATGGAACTCTATATGACTACAGTAAAACTCAATTGTAATTAGCAGAATTCGTAAATATCTATTGTTGATTTAGTAAAAAGAAAAAAAAACACAAATCATATACCCTTATCAATATTATTAACCCTAAAAGGGATACCTTCATGGCCTCAGTTTCGTCACCTCGCTGAGTGTGTTCCATCAAAGACGAGCTCTGAAAGGACCCTGGGGTCCAATGGACCCCAGGTATCCCTTTTAGGGTTAAAGAAGTTCAGCATGAACGAGCATCGTATAATTCATATCTGTTACTTCATGATTGATTGGATGTTTTTTGTGAGATTTTCTGTAAGATGCCAATCACGACAGTTCACCCCGATCAAAAAAAAAATCCCCACACAAACTTTTAATGCATTTTAGAAATAGTTCCCGGTCACCAAAAATTATGAAAATTTGGAATTCGACTTATCTTTGGATAGAGATCCCGATTATGAAATAATCTAGATACCCCCAAAGAACACAATTCGGCCAGCCATCTTTGAAACAACGCGGAACAAAGAAAACGCCTGACGTTTTGAAAACGCAGCCGCTCGCGCGGACAGCCTGCTACGATCTCCAGTACTTGGAAACGCAGTTAGGCTGAGTTGCAAGCCCAGGTGTTATTTAACCCTTATGTGGCCGGCAGGGTACCCGGGTACCCAGCACCCATTTAAAATACACGGTGTAGAAAAAAGCAAAAAGTTTGCCGGCCACATAACGGTTAATATGAAGTTTAATCCAACACACTTCGATACCGGAGTAGCTGGCGCAGGCCTAATGAAGTCATGTGATGCTCCTGTGCGAGCTAACTCATCAGCCAATGGATCAATGAAGTAAACTTTTCTAGCGTTCGCCGCATGTAAACAAAGGCGCCACTATATTGGACAGTATTGTGACAGCAGTGGAGTTATGTCAAACACACAAAGCTACGGTGGCGCTATCTGTTCATTCCATAGCGGCTGAATTAGGTATTTTAGTGATCCATTCATTTCCAACGATGCGATTGAAGAATGGCTAGGTACCAATACAAGGTGAACAGCCTTTGCTGAATTCAGCTCTTCGATTTGAGTTCGACAAGCGATAACTAACTGCGATTTAGAGTACGCCGAGACAAGTACTTTAATTGCAGCCTGGTTATCTGAAGCGTTGCTGAAGTGCTGTTTGAACTCTGCCCATTAGAGCAAATATTTCAGCATGCAAAATGGTGCAGTGTCTTCCAAGTGAGTAAGACTTATGATACAATACTTTATACTAATGTTCACTAGAGCTCCTCCAAAGATTCCTTTAGCAATTTTTCCAAAAAATAACTTATCTAAGAATTCCTTCAGAAAGGTCTCAATGCCAAACATTTCTTCTGCAATCCTTTCGAGCATTTTCCATGAGTTTCTCCAAGGATTAACTCAGAAATTTTTCCAATCACTACTTCAGGAATTCCTACAAGGATTGTATCCAGAATTCCTTCAGAAGTTCCACAACGTTCTCTTCCGGGTTATTCTCTTGAAGGAAATTAGCTGGTTTGCTTCACGAATTCCTCTACTAAATTTATCAAAGATTTATTCAAAAAAAAATCGAAGGGATTTTCCTATAACTCGCTCAGGAATGTCCCCAAGGATTTGTTAAAAAAATCCAAGTATTTCTTATAGAAACTTCCAAGGATTCCTCTAGGAACTCCTCCAAGGTTTACTTCAGAACTTCTCCAAGGATTCCTTATAACAGCGCTTCCCAAACTCGGTTTTCACGGCGCCCCAACACGTTGGTGGTTGGGTCCAACACGGCCCCAACACGGCCCAACGAGGCTGGTGCGCCACGAAAACAGAGTTTGGGAAGCGCGGCCTTATAAAGTTCCCCATTGATTCTTTTTGGGGATCTTCCCATGGAAAACTTCAAGAATTTTTCTATGAATAATTTCTTCAGGAATTCGTGCTAAGATTTTTCTAAGGAATCCGACAGAAATATCACTCAAGATTCCTTTAGAATTCCTCCGAAGGTGTCTTTTGAGATTTCTCCAAGGAATAGCTACCAATTTCCTCCTACGAACCCATCAGGAATTTCTTCTCTGATTCTCTGAAGAATTCTTCCAAGGTCTCCTTCAGGCTAATTTGCCACCTTTCCTTCAGTAATATTTTCAGAAATCTCTCTAAATTGGTATATCTCCATCAATACTTTGAAATATTTCTCCAGATATTCAATCCGGGGATTCACTTGGAAATGTCATAATGTGTTTCTAGGATCCTTAACGAATATCCAGTTTTTCTGAAAATTCCTTCAAGGATTTCTTGAAGAATCCTACCAAGGATACCTTCAGTAATTTATCTAAGTATCTAATCGAAGAATTCTTCCAAGGATTCATTTCGAAATTCCTCCAAAAACTCGTTTAAGAATTTGTCCAAGTATTCCCACAGAAAACTCTTCAAAGATGCCTTCAGGAATTCCTTTAATGACTATTTAATGAATTCCTTCACAGAGTGTCCAGCCATCATCCAGGAAAAAGGGAAAAACCCGGGAATTTGAAACGATGGGGAGTTCGACTGGAATTTGACGACAACTTGTCGTCTTAATATCGAGCCCTGAAGAAGGCCCCATCCCGGGTCGAAACGTAGGTGAAGATAACCAAGTAGTCGACGCAAAATTCATGACTGAGAAGCCGAAACCCACGTAATACCGAAAATTTGAAATCACCGGGGAAATCCGAGAAACACGCGGGAAATTGCGAAAAGTACCGGGAAAAATCTTTAATTTGTCATGATTGCATTAACGGCAAGCGAAACAAAGCACCTACCAGACAGACTAATTTTGAGGCAGATTTATTGTAGCAACTTTTCGATCCTTCTAAGCAGAATGCCCTCTTGTATTTTTCTTCGTATTCTATTGGGAAATCAATCAGAAATTACACCAGTATTATTTCCAAGTAATTTCTTTGGAAATTCCTTTCAAAATGTCTCATTAGATTGACCGAGGAAGCTGTTTAGCCTTTTGTTTCTTCAGATATTCCTTTCTTCAGAAATACATTCCGGAAATGAATTGAGGGCTTTCTCCAATATAGAAGAATTCTAATATTCTAAAATAAAGGTATAAAGAGATATTTTTCAAGAATTCTATCAGGGATTTCCCAAGCGGTTTCTTCAGGTATTCTACATTAATTTCTGAAGAAAATCCTTCTTTAATTTCTTCAGGAAATTTCCTTGGATTGCTTCAGATATTCTTCTAGAAAATATTTCAAGAGTTCCTCCAGAGATTGAAGAAGGAATTTGACAAGAGATTTCATCGCAAATTCCTTGAGAAATTCATTTGAAAAAATCAAAATTGGTTCAATATTTTGAAAATAATAAATAAATCAAAGCGGGAAGAATCCTGGAATTGAAACATTGAGTTTGAATGGACACCCTGGCGTCAGGAATTTCTCCAATGCTACTTTTGAGAATTACTCCAAGGACTGCTTCAGGAACTTCTAAACAAATGCCTTCGATAGATACTTCAAATACTCTACTCGTTCTGTAACTCCTTCTATTATTCTTTAAGCAATTCCTACAAGGACTTCTTCTGGTATTTCTCGTAGGGTGCCTTCATAAATTGCTGAAGAAATTTATCCAAAGGTTCCTCCATTAATATTTTTCAGGGAATTGTTCCAAGAATTTCTTCAGAAATTGCTTTAAAAATATGTTCAGAAATTTCTTTATGGTCAAAAAAAATTTTTAAGGTTTTCATCAGGATTGCTGAAGGTAGACCTGTGCGCCGACTTTATTTAGCTCGGCGGCGGCGTGAGGGCCATTTTTGGCCGGCGGCGGCGGCGTCATCGGCGTCACGCCGGTGGCAGCTTTCGGCGGCGGCGGCGGCGGCGGCGTGAATCGGCGTGACCAAAATTTGACCGTAATGGCGAAACGAAGAAGTTGTCTTTACGCTGTAGAATTTGTAGTCCAATCTTTGCTTTTTCATAACCATTGATGACATGAATTATTATTATGTCAGTACACAGAATGAAGTATTTGACAAAAAAGAAACCAATGCTCAAACAACTTGTTTGACTCGATCTAATTTTCATTAGTGTCAAACAGATGTTTTTTCTTCAGTTCATTTGTCAAATATTTGAGCCTGTGTACTTATAACCTTACGTTTGAATGAACACCTTTTTATTCCTGTTCGGATCCGTCACTTTGGTCAGTAATTAGACCTATACCCGTATCCGTATTAGTGCATGTTGCATTACACCATTGCAAATTAAGGGCAAAAATATAGTTTTGCTAGAGTTTTCGTTTTGTTTTCTTAGAACCTTAGATTTCCGGGAATAATCTCCAAAAGAATTCCAGAAGGAGCCTGGATGAATTCATGAAGAAACTTCTGGAATAATCCTTGCAAGAACTGCTGCTGTAATTCAAGAATTTCTCTTAGAGAGATCCCTGGAAAAACTTATGAAGAATTCCCTAAGGAATTCCTAGAGGTTTCCTCAAGAGAATTCCAACAGGAATCCCCGGAGGAATTTCAGAAGGAATCCCCAATGAGTTCCAGGAGGAATGCTCGTAGGAATTCCAGCCCTGAAAGAAGTCCAAATGAAATTCCCGCAGAATTTGCACAAGGAAATCCCAAAAGAATTCCAGCACGAGTTCCAAGCAAATTCCAGCAGTAATCTCCAAAGAAATCCCAACAGGAATTTCAGTAAGAATCCTCGAAAGTCTTCCAGTGGGAATTTCAAAGTGAATTCGAGAAAGAATCCCCTAAGGATTTCTAGGAGGAATCAACGAAAAATATCTAAGAGGATTCTCGGAAGGAATTCCAGGAGAAATCCCTGAGGGATTTCTACGAGGAATTACCGAAAGATTTCCAAGAGGAATCGTAGAAGGAATTCTAGGAGGAAACCCTGAAGAAATTTGAAGTGAAACCCCAAAAGGAATTCTAGGAGGAAACCACAAAAGAATTCCAGAAGAAATCTCTGGAAAAATCAGGAGGAATCCTCATTGAAGTCCAGGAGGAATCCCTGAAAAAAGTCCAGGAGGAATCCACGATGGAATTTTAGGAGGAATACTCGAAGGAAATTTAGGAGAAATCCCCGAAGGATTTCCAGAAGGAATGTCAGAAGAAATCCCCGAACGAAGTCCAGGAGGTATACCCGACGGAACTCCAGAAGAAATCCCTGCAGAAATTCCAGGGGGAACCCCCTTAAGGAATTCCCGGAGGAATCTCCGAAGGAACTCCAAGCGGAATCCTCGAACGAGTTTCAAGAGGAGGAATCCCTGAAGAAATAACCGAAAGAACTCTGTAAGGAATTCCCGCAGCAATTCCAAGAGAAAATCACGAAATAATACCAGCGCGTATCTCAAAGGAATTCAAACGGGACACCAAAGAAATTCCAGCAAAAACCTTTAAAATAATTTCAGTGAGAATTTCAAGGAGAATTCAAGAAATAATCCCCAAAGAATTTTGAGGACGAACCAACGAAATATATGTAGGAGGCTCGACAGGAGGAATCTTTGCATAAATTCCGGGGGAATATCTAATAGGACCGAAGTAATTACCAGAGGAATTCCCGAACGAACTCAACTCTGGGATTCCTCCTGTTGTATTACAGGAGAAATCCCCGAAGGAATGCTAGGAGGACTCACCGAAGGAATTCCAGAAGGAAACCCCGAAGAAATTCTAGGAGGAATTCCATGAGGAATCTCCGGAGAAATTGGAAGGGAAAGCTCCAAGAGGAAACGCCGAAGGAGTTACAGGAGGAATCCCAGAAACAACTCTAGAAGAAATCTCTGAAGGAACTCCAGGAGAAAAAAGTACAGGAGGAATTTCCTTAGGAACTCTAGGAGGAATCTCTGGAGGAATTCTATGAGGAATCGCCGAAGAACTTCAGAAAGAATCTCCAAAGGATTTCAAACCAAAATCCTCGATAGTGGAATTCAAAGAAACAGTACTTAACACGATTACCTTTTTACTTCCAAATTAATTCCAGGAGGAATCCCGAATGAATTTTAAGAGAAATTATCGAAGGAATTTCATGAGTAAATCCAAAGGAGTTCTAAGAGGAATCATCAAATAAATTCCAGGAGAAATTTACGACAGAGATTAAAATGAAATCTCTGAAAGAATTTCTGGTGGAATCCATGAAGTAAGTCTAGGACGAAGCCTCGACGGAATTCCAGAAAAGATCTCCAAAGGAATTTCAGGAAGATTTCCTGAAGGAACTCTAGCAGAGACCCCCGAAGAAATTGTACGAGGAATCCCCGGAAGAATTCCAAGAAGGAAGTTTAAGTTGTATCTTCGAAGGGATTCCCGAAGGAATTCCAGGAGAAATCCCCAAAGGAAGTCCAGGAAAAATCCACGAAGGAATATCAGGAGGAATCCTTGAAAAAAAATCAGGAGGAATTCTTCAAGAAAGTCTGGGAGGAAACCCTGAAGGAAATCTAGCAAGAATCCCCGTAGGAATGCCAAGAGGAATCCTCGAAATAATTCCACGAGAAATTTCCGTATGATTTCTTTGAAGAATTTCCTAATAAATTCCAGGAGGAATTTTAGGAGGAATACTCGAAGGAATCCCATGAGGAACCTCTGAAAGAAGTCCAAGAGGAATCCCCAAAGAAATTACAGGAGAAATCGCTGCAGGAATGCCAGGGGGAGTCCCCGAAAGAATTCCGGTAGCAATCTCCGAACGATTTCCAGGTGGAATTCTTGAAGGATTTTCAGCGGAATCTCCCGAGGGAATCTTTCCTGGGTAGAGGGATCCCTGCAGGATTTCCAGGAGGAATCCCCGACAGATTGTCAAGAGGAGTCCCCAAAAGAATTCCTGGAGGAATTCCAGAAGGAAATGCTTGAGGAATTCTTGTAGAAACTCCATAAGAGATCCCACAATAATATCCTGGAGATAAGCCTGATTATATTCCTAAGGAAATTCTCGAACAAGATTTCCTGAAAGAACTCCTGTACGAAATCTCTGACTTTAGTCCTGGAGCATCCGTGAGTCCTCCTGGAAAAATCTCAGAAAGAACCCCAAGAGCGATACCTTGAAGAAATCATGGATGAATTCCTAAATGAACTTGACAAAACCCTTTTGGATATCCTGAAGAATTCTGAAAAGGAACTCTTATACCAATTTTTGAATGGATTTCTGTAGGAATCCCTGAACAAACTTCTAGGGGAATCCTTAGATCCTCCTCAGAAGTAACTCCTGGATCTCTCGGAAGGAACTCCTGGAGAGATTTCTGAACTTCTGAAGGAATCCCAGAAGAAATTCAGGAGAAACCTCTGAAGAAACATCTGCATGAATCCCGGAAACTCCTAGAGGAATCTTTGAAGGAACTCTTGGACTTATTTGTGTAAGAACTCCTGTATGAATTTCTAAAAGAACGTTATAAAATAGCTGTATTCGAATTTTGTCAAGACTAGAAATGCCATTTCAAAGTTAAATTCTATCGCAGTCGAATCCAAAAATCGTTAACTGCTGTGAGAGAAAACTCAATCCGTTCGACAACTATTGTTCGACAGAACAACAATGAACGAAAAATCGGCAATAATTGAGTCCCTGAGGAAGATACCAAATGTAACCGAAACGTCGGACAAAATTAAATAGCTGAATTTGAAATTTGTCAAGACTGGAAAAGCCATTACAAAGTCAAATGAACTTCAGAAGGAATCCCTGCAGGAACTCTTATACTAATTTCTAGGACCGTTTGTTATAATTCCTTAAAGAACTTCTAACGGAACTCTAGATGGATCTCCAGGAGGCATCTATGAATCCTCCTGAAAGAATCTCTGAAGGGACTTCTGAAAGAATAACCGAGCGAACTCCTGTAGAAATAGCTCAGGGAACCTCTGAAGGAATTCCTAATGAACTCCTGAAGGAACTCCTGAAGAGGTTACCGAAGGAACTTCTGGATCATTCCTTGTAAGGAACTTCTGTAGGAATATCTGAAGGAAATCCTGGGATTTCCTGAAGGTACCCTTGATGGAACTTTTGGAGTGATTTCTGCAGAACACAGAACGCCAAAAGGAACCGATTGTTGGAATTCCAGAGCAATTCCTGAGAGATCTCCTAGAGGAATCTCTGAAGAAACTTCTGGACTATTTCCTGAAGGAACTCCTGAATGAATTCCTGAAGGAATTTCAGAAAAAAAAATCCCTGGAGAAACTCTCTAACTTATCTATGAACGACCTCCTATGAGAACATCTGATGAATCTTCTGGATGAATCTCGGATGTATTTCTAAGAGGCATCCGTGAATCCTCCTGAAAAAAATCTGAAGGTACTTCTGTCGAGATCTTCCTGAGAGGTCTTCTGAAGAAAAAAAAATGCATGTTGAAACTCCTAGAGGCATCCCTGAATCTCTGAAGGAACTACTACATCTTTGAGGAAACTGCTGAAGAGATCTCTAAAGGAACTTCTGAAGAATTCTTTGATTGGAATTTTAGAGGAATCTTCGAAAGAAAATTAGTATTTTATCTCAACTTTATGTAAACAAAATTTTGTCGTGCACTGATCACCGGCGTGAAAAATGAAAATCGGCGGCGTGACGAACATCGGCGTATGGCGCGCCGCCGATACCGCGGTCGGCGTCGGCGTGGGGCAAAAAGTGTCGGCGGCGGCGGCGTGGCGCGGCGGCGCACAGGTCTAGCTGAAGGGGGGTATGTCTTCGAGGATGTCTTCTGGAGTTGTTTCATAATTTTGTCAAAAAATTGTTAACCCTCCGGAGCCGGATAGTTTAACCACTGCTCCCGAAACCGCGTTGGTCTCGAACACGTAAGTTAGGTATGTTCGATTTCGGCACAGGGGTAAAATATAACCCCTCCGTCTCTAAAAGGTTAAGCATTCCTGCAGAACTGCATCCAACAACTTGCCCGAGAATCACTCCAAAGATTCATTCCGGAATTACTTGTCAAGATTTTTTCGTGAACTCCTTCAACCAACAATTTCGACGAAGATTTCTTCAGGAATTTATCCAAGGATTCTGTCAATGCCAAAAAAAAACTTCCAAAAATTCCTTCAGAAAATTTTCAAACAAAAATATTCCGATATTTCTTAAAAGATTCCTCTAAGAATTTGTCCGAGAATTCCTCCAAAGATTCATTCCTTCAAACATTTTTTTTTTGAAATTCCTCCTAGAATTCCACTTTGTCATGTCATTCAACATCATATACGACTTTTTGTTGGCTGGGGAAAAACCTTACTGAAAACATTTACAGTCAGTCCATTTTTACACGGGGGATACCCGGCCGCGTAAATAGAAACCGCGTGAAAAAATACCTAACATTATACAAGCCATTCCATAGAAAAACGATATAGTGCATCTCCGATTGTCGTGAAACTTGGTGGGTTTGTAGTTCTTCGGAAATAATTAGACCCGTATTTTTTTAATTCGTCATTAGGGTGACCAATTTTCAATAGGGTGGCCCAAAAAATCAAGGTTTTTCAAAACAAAAATATTCAAAAATTGTTACTTTTGAACCATTTGACCGATTTTATACTTCTTTTTTTGTTTTGTTTGAAAGCTATTGAATTGTAGTTTTCAGGAAAAATACGTTGAAGGGGCTAAAATGTAAAGAGAACTATAAAATATGCAAATATATTAGTTTTTTCAAGTTTTCATGGTCTTGGGACCAAATAGGTACCCTGGTTTTACATTTTTATCAGAAAATTCAGGAAATTTGGCGTAACATATCAAAAAATCAGAGATGTATGTTTTTTAGTTTTTGAGATATGATTTTTTGAAAATAAAAGGTCAAATTTTCCCATACAAGACACTTTTTCAAATTTGATTATATTTTGATTCCTTATAATATTATGGATACCAAAACCACCAGGAATCACTTTAAAAAGCAATACTATGCATAGTTTTATGAGAATTTGCAATTCCAAGCAATTTTAGAGTAGCTAGTATAAAATATATGACTCTCTATATTCAAAAAATCATATCTCAAAAACAAAACAACATACAATTTTTGATATGTTATGCCAAACTCCCTGAATTTTCTGATAAAAATATAAAACCAGGGTACCTCTCTGGTCCCGAGACCATGAAAACGTGAAAAAAACTAATATATTTGCATATTTTATAGTACTCTTTACATTTTAGCCCCTTTAACATATTTTTCCTGAAAACTACAATTCAATAGCTTTCAAACAAACAAAAAAAGTTTAAGGTTGAAGGATTCGTCATTGACATAATCGTCATCATTGAAAGTTCGAAAGCAGTTTTCTCTTTCAAAACTGAAATTTTTGCAGTGAAAAAGTTTTCATCGAACTCCATTCTCTACCCACAAAACAGTGAATACGTTTTATCTTCGAAAGCTTCTGTTTTGAACGAGAAAACTGCTTTGGAATTTTCAATGATGACGATTATGTCAATGACGAATCCTTCAACCTTAAAATCGGTCAAATGGTTAAAAAATTACGATTTTTTGAAAATTTTTAGTTTTGAAAAACCTTGATTTTTTGGACCACCCTATATGAAAAGTGGTCACCCTAACGACGAAATAAAAAATACGGGTCTGATTATTTCCGAATAACTACAAGCCCACTAAGTTTCACGACAATCGGAGATGCACTATATTGTTTTTCTATGGAATGGCTGATACATTATAAGTAGGTGCTCGGGATAAATGCTCTCATGTAAATACAAGCTAGCGCCAAATAGTGGTGAAAATGCGTACTATTCACTATTTGAGAGCCATTAGCTATCTATTAGAGTTTTCCAGTTAGCCTAGTGGTTAAGGCTATGGATCGCCGATCCGGAGACGGCGGGTTCGATTCCCGTTCCGGTTGGGAAAATTTTCTCGACTCCCTGGGCATAATGTATCATTGTACTTGCCTCACAATATTTAAATTCATGCAATGGCAGGCCAAGAAAGCCTTTCAATTAATAACTGTGGAAGTGCTCAAAGAACACTAAGTTGAAGCGAGGCAGGCCAAGTCCCAGTGGAGACGTCGAACCATAAAGAATAAGAAGCTGTCTGTACAACTTTGTTGAACACTCGGACATTCTTGGTGGTCTGAATCATGAAGTAGAGCATGTGTCAAAATACAGAATTAATTCTTGTGTTTTTTTACTTAATCGTTTATTTAAGGCGCATGCGCCATCAGGCATAACGGAGCCGAATTGATTTTGGAATACATCCCTAATGTCTTTCTTTTCTGGTTTCCCTCGGGCTCTGAGGGATGCACATAAATCGGATCTGGCAATACCGTATTCGGGCCATTCCCACACAACATGGTTGATATCGTGATAGCTGCGGAGCGGGCTTGGTGTGATGGTTAGAACACTTGACTATCACGCTAAGGACCTGGGATCGAATCCCACTCCAGACAAACTCGCAAAATGTGATTTCTTCCTTCGGAAGGGAAGTAAAGCGTGGGTCCCGAGATGAACTAGCCTAGGGCTAAAAATCTCGTTAATACAGATAAAAAAATCTTGATAGCCTGCACCACAGCTACAACGATTGCTATCTGTGAGCCCTATTCGATTAATTCTTGTGTTGTATTTATAACCAAATTATACCTAAATATGCTATATTATATCTATATATATAAAAATGCAGTGGCATACGTTGGACCGCGCATAACTTGCGAACGGAAGGTCCGATTTTGATCGTCTTAGTTTTGTTCTGTCAGTTTTCACCCAAGGAAGGTTTATGAGGTAAAAAACATGGGAAATTTGAGTTTTTGAAAATTGATTTCCATACATTTTGACCGGGGACTTGGGTCTTGGCTAGAAATTTGAAACGTCAAAAAACGCAGTAGGCAAGACAAAGTTTGCCGGGTACAGCTAGTATCTATATAAAGGAGATCAATTGTATGAAGAACCTGATATAATTAGGTTGGTAGGAAAAGTTTGCAGGTATATTATTATTTTCAGAAACGGATATGGTCATGATACTGAGCTCACTGCAAGTACAAAGGCTGTTCGTCCTGCATCGTTTTCTTACTGGTAACGATTTCAAAACAATTTGGAAAATTATCTTTTACTTAGCTTAGCTTAGACTGGTTGTACATGTCGGTTGCTTCACCTCTGTGATTGATCTGAATTGGTATGGATTGCACTAAGATTCAACTGAATTAATTCCACTTATTCTCAAAGTAAAATTTAAGCAGCTCATACATTTGGATCAATACCAGCACCGGCCAAGTCCTTACAGTCAGTTGGGAAGGTAAAGGTATGTTAGAGTGTAACGCTTGTTGCTACTAGAGACCGAGAGCACTCTGCGTCTCCACAACCAGCGTGGATGGGATATTTATTATTGATAGGGTAGGATGTGAGGTCTGGGAGTCGTATTGGGTCGGTGTTGCGATCCATGGATAGGGGATATATTTGGATGATAGATTGTGTCTCTGAAGGAGAAGCAGCGCTGCATAACCCGTAGGCATTATATGATAAATTGCCACTGTGCTGTGAAAGTTGGAAGAAAGGGAAATGGTTGTTTCAACCCGTTTCTGTTCTAGCGATGGCTGTGAATATATGATTATACATGAGTTGTATATGTAGAGTTGAACTACAAAGTTTATATGTAAAAAGATACAAATTCTTATTTAAAAACTACTGACAAGATTATTTTCAATTGCATCACGTTAGGAACAGCTCGCTGTCGTTGCGTATGGTTTGTGTCAAAATGATCTCATATTGCAAAAGGAGGGTTAAAGAATTCTTGCGAACTCATGATTCAGACAGTTTCAGATGCTCATGGTTCATTATCGATTCTATTGTTAGATTTGCTGTGTTGGGGATTTTTAACAAGAATATTCATATATTATTCCCAGAACCGTTTCTAAAAGCTAGATTCTGGGTTGTTTCCCTCCCTTATCCTCCATGAAATACTGAGAAGATCCTGAACAAATACAATTTGAATTCATGGTTGCTTCTAGGCGAAATGCATGGTAGAGACTTTTCTCGTAATCCTTGAGACAACCGAAGATCAATCCAAATCCATCATGGATCTTAGTGTTGTTTTGTGGAGCTTCCTCAACTTTTGAGGGTTTTCTGTACAAGACTCGATGTTCAATGTTTTGTATTTCGCCAAACTGAATACGATAGAAAATGCTAGATTTTTCAGAACATAGCTTTGTGCGACGTTAGGTTAACAAATGACATGTTTTTACTTTAAATCTTTCGTATTTATTCCTAATCGAAATTATTTATTAGAGTTGAATGTTAGGGTACCCTTAGATATTTGGGGGAGTAATTTGTACCTTTCCATGAATACGTTTTATTTCAATTGTTGAACTTAATAGTTTTTTTTCTGGTTACGTGTAATCATAACACCAAGTTTAGAATGCTTCATACCCATTACACAATCAGTGTTGTATACTTGTGACTCTTGTAATGATTGCTGTCTTATGCATAAATATACCCTATCTACCACTACTTAATACCTATTTATATTATTTTCCTTCAACTGTGATGTATTTCGTTCAGGATCAATGTGCATTTTCAAATCGGTAATTTGCATGCAGTAGTACGTTTGTAACCTTTCCGGACCACACACACCAAACTTGTGTGTCCAACCCATATCACGATGTCCCATAACTGTGTTGCACAAATCTCAATCTCAATCTCATCGAATGCAGATCCTTACCCAAGAGGACTGGAACGTGGTCCTGTTCAACGGAATGGAGAAAACCAGCCACTGGGCCGCCCTGTACTTTGTCACACTGATGACCTTCGGGAATTATGTGTTGTTCAATTTGTTGGTTGCTATTTTGGTTGAAGGGTTTAGCTCAGAGGTAACTGATAGAACTGTCGTGTGGGTGAAGGATGCTTTGATTTTTAACATTTTATGTAACATCCTAGCGAAACGAGCGAAGAGAGCGGGAGCAACGGGAACTGGTGAAGGCCAAACTGAATGCCGAGTCCTTGGCCGCACAAGAGCAAGGTAGCGAAATATACGATGATCCCAAGAGCTTTTCGGAGTCGACCACCAGCGATAGCTATAATGAGTCCAAGGGAAAGTGGTTCAGCGCTGAGGAGCTACGGAAGGTTGGTTCTGATCAGGTCGGTTTGATTGGGATAG
The DNA here is from genome assembly GCF_035046485.1 of Aedes albopictus. NCBI lineage: Eukaryota > Metazoa > Arthropoda > Insecta > Diptera > Culicidae > Aedes > Aedes albopictus. The sequence continues at coordinate 5,226,656 of NC_085138.1, forward strand.
CTTTGTAATCGGTGTAAATTATTTCAGATAAGAGACATCAAATGCAACATCCAAAAGCAAAGACTTCTACAACCAGGGTATGATGATATAAACCTGTCAATTCCGAAGCTCAACTCAGAGAAAGATGCAATCAATTCCATAGACATGTATTCCAGTCGAAAGGTAATTCAAGATATTCGATCACTTTTATTTCCATTCAAATGAATTTCCTTTTCAAGCAGAGGAAATGCGAGCCCTTGAAGCTGTACAACATCCAAGTTACGGATCCTCCAATCATAACGACTACCGCCGCAACACCCCAAGACTCCCCGAACGCAACGCTGGAAGGTGGCGCCAGTTTCAAGGATTGGGAAAACCTAGACTTCGAACAGTTGGAGAAAAGCTCCAGTTCGACGCTGCTCCGGCCACCGCCAATACTTGGATCACTGAAAGCCTTGGACGATCGATCGTACTTCGAGGGGATGCCAGTGCTGAGTAGTGAGATGCGAAAGAAATCCGACAAGGGATCGGGTCCGCAGGGTGAAGGTAAGCCGCCGGGTGACCGGATGCAGCAGTCCAGTGAGGGATCCCGTAAGACGGAAACGTCGCGAAAGCCGAGTCTCAAGTACAGGAAGGATGCCCCGAGAGAAGGTGAAGTCCTCAACAACGGTAAATGCGTTTCACGCAGTGGAGGTATGGTTATAGTAGATAGTCGAAGAAATTGTTCAACACATAATCCAATTTTTCCAGGAGTCACACCATTGGATGCACGCAAAATTGATCCACTGTCTCAGAAGAGCAACAGAATACAAAACGATACCCAAAGAGATAGACGGAACTCGTCTAGGCGAAGTTCCGTGCGGCGATCGTCGTCCATCAAGATCGACAGCGGCCCAGGAAGCATTGCCAGCAACATTAGTGCGCCGTCGTACAAGTACATCTACAACGACAAGAACAAATACTACATCGATAGGAAGAGTTCACTCCGGTTGAGCGACATCAAATCTCCGAACAACGTTCGGCGGATGTCGTCCATAGAGCATCCCTACCACAAACATTCCAGGATGAGCGTACACAACTTGGAATTGCGAAAGATTCAGGAAGAGCTTACGAAGAACAAGCTGAACAACGCTTCGGTGACGTCCGTACTTGATGCAGACGTTCTGCCGGATGCACTGAACGCGCGCATGAAGAAGAAATCCAAAGGCCGCCTGAAGCAGTTCTTCCGCTATGTGACTCCCAAGAACTTTGTCGAGGAACGTGATATGTACACGTTGTATGTGTTTCCGGAGGATAACAGGTATTTTCGATTCTACTTCATTCAAATGCAGAGCTTTCACAACGGACAACGCATTTTTCCAGATTCCGTCACGTTTGCAGTTGGTTCGTCAATCAGAAATGGTTCGACAATGTGATATTGCTGTTTATAGCGCTAAATTGTATAACACTGGCCATGGAGAGACCCAATATCCCGCCCACGTGCACCGAAAGGTACTTCCTGGCGACAGCAAACTATGTTTTCACAGTGGTGTTTGCGGTTGAAATGTTTATCAAGGTAAGTTATATTGCATATACACAAAAGCTGTTTACAATAAAACTACTATTACTACATAGGGAAGTGGAACCATCTCGGCAGGGGTCCTATTTTGGGCACGTTTCTGCTATAACTCAGCCAAATCTGAACCAATTGGCACAATTTTTGGAACGCGATGAGATACGTATCTAGCGTAGATAGTATCTAGCCGTGTATAACTGACTGAGTTATAGCGAAGAGTGCCCAAAATACCGGCCGCTGCCCAAGTGGTTGGCTACCCTAGTAACATGCGTAGGATTCCGTTTGGCTATCTCGAAGAATTCATGTTTGTAAGGATTCCTCAAAGAGCTTCTTTAGGGATTCCTTTACGTAGTCATAATCTCATGGAATTCATCTATGGGTCATTCCGCGCCAAGTGACCGACCGCTTGCAATCGACCATCACAGATTTGAACCAAATTTGGCTGAAACCAGAGAGTAAAAAAAATCGAAGATTAAAAGTGAAGATTGACATTCTCATTTTTTCATTCGTGTTTGGCCACATTCATTGTCAGCTGAATGTCTCTCTTTTTTCATTCAATTCTCTGTCACGAATATTTTTTCGCACGTCGTAGAATGTCCAATTTCTGTTAACAGGCGCGAAATCCGACTTAATGAACCAATAGAGAACATAATCAATATTCTAATTAACTACTATACACAAGTTTTGAGGTGATTGGAAGTATAATCTGGAGTTACGGTCCAGTTTTATTTCTCAGTGAAAATGGTCAGTGACAGTAAAATGAATGAATAGGTGAAAAAATTCATTCACCAAAATGAATTTTATTTTGATCCCTCAGTTAAGAATTTTCAAAATTCACGTTGAATTTCACTCATTGAAAATGAAAATTTTAAACTCTGGCTGAAACATTTGTTTAGATGGAAAAAGAAAAAATCCAAATTTTGTTGCCGATCGGATCACCCCTCGGCCCGTGGTAGCACCCCTCGTTTAGGCCGATATGAAAATTATCCTCTCTTTCTTTTATTTTTATCATTGAAGCGATTGCATATACACATGTTCGACCTTTGGCTTTTTTAAAGAAAATCGTTCAGGGAATCGAGAAAAAATATTATTTTTTTGATACAGTGTTGCCAGATATCATATTTTTCAATTTTAAAACTAAAAATCGATTTTTCTCAAAATACGTATATTTTGATTTAAAAAATTTTTGATTCCATCGTGTTTATCAGACGTTTTTCGATCGAAAAAGCTTAACTCCCCAAGGTAATTTGCGTCGTTCCTGAGATATAGCGTTTTTAAGAAAAAATATTCATTTTTTTCCATATAAAGTATCATATAAAATCAGGTGCAGTTTATAAATTTCGCAAAAAAAAAATTGTTCGATGCCACATAAAGACGTTTTGTGTTGATTAGAACAATATCAAGAATAATATGGATTATAAAAATGTGACAGTGTTGCCAGTTTACCTTTTTTTATTATACCATGAAATCTAACCTTCAAGTGTTTGACAATGTACAGGTTATTCTGAAAAATCGCACCATGTGTGTTTTGCAAGATGTGTGAGCAAGATAAAAACAATACACATCTTCTCTAACGACCCTGTTGTTGACCTTTTCTTAGACAAACAGACGTAACACCTAGAATAATTTTCGTGAAAATCCATCGCCTAGTTCACACTACCATCACCTGGTGGAAATGTTTCACGATACACTGCATTATGCAATATCGTCAACAGAAGGCACTAGTGTGAAACGTCAAACGCTTAGAAAAACGATGCGCGCACCTCTGGTTGTGAAAGCTACAACTATAAAGGTTTAAAAAAATCGTTAAAACCGTGGTCGATGGAAATTTCGCCAATGTTACGTCTGTTTGTCTGTGTTTTCTTGTTTATGGTCCTATCTGACAAAATTCCATGATAATTGACAGTTATTGTTAGTTTGATAGTTAGCAATAAAAAAATGGTTTATTGGAGAAGATGAGGATAAATTGTTAAAATATTGTGAAATTCATTTCAATTGTCATTTTATTCATTTCAACGATGTTGTAGATGGAAGTGTTACCACACATGTCATTTTTATTGTAAACATCTAATTTACACGGTGTTCAATAAGTTCGGATACACAGTTAAATTGAATTTATTTCCCATCTGTAATTCAGTTTTGCAAAGTAAATGTATTAATTGAAAGCTCACATAATACTGATCAAATACAGTATATGTTTTGAAATAAACTGTCCTTTATCCTTTTGTAATAATTGCAAATGTGTCTCAAGTTCCTTTTGGCCGGCACGCACGTCTGTCATTGGTATTTCGTCTAGCTTTTATTGAGTAATGGCGTTAAGTTGAATCAAATTAGGTTGTTGTCCTCAGCATTAGTGGTAGCAACTATGGCCATACGAAATAATCTATAAGATTCAGATTGGGTGAAATACGGTCTCATTTTATTTTGATCTTTAAAATTTCTAAAATTGCCGCTGTACCTGGTTTAATGATTTTTGTTTTGTCAAAAAGCAAGGCTGCGTTATATCTTAGTTTAATCCATAGTTATCTTTTCCAAAACTTGATTATATCCCTATTGTGGCAAATTTGAACCAAAATTGGCTTTATATAATGTTTTTATGCCATTTTCATAGATTTAAGCACATTTTGACTAAACTTGCAAATTTATCACCATATCATCACTGAAATAGCAGTGTAAAGGTTTTGTCTATTAATTTAGTTATTTTAATATAGTATAGTGAGATATAAACTCAAAAGTCAACGTTTTAGACTTCTGTAGCTTAAGCAACTTATCGAAAATTATTCCAGCGTGCCGGAGCTAACAAACTTTAGATACATCTAAGGCTTATAAAAAAAAAGTAGAAAAAACTTTATTCAAAACCATATGCTATATTTGATCAGTGTTATATGACCTTTCAATAAATACATTTACTTTGAAAATCTGAATTACAGATATGAAATTAATTGAAGTTATATGGTGTATCCGAACTTATTGAACACCCTGTACACGAAAGCTTTCGTAAATAGATAACATCAAATAAAAATAAATGATTTCTGTTTTTTTATACATATCGAGCACATTTGGCAACACTGCATGAGTATGAGCATAGATGGCAACACAATTCATGATTGCTACTCCATGGTTAATCGCAACGAACGATTGTCGCTTTAGTTTGTGTGTTTGCTTGTCAGCGACGACAGCAGCCACTTCGATCACTCACCAGCATTCTTCACCATTCGCAATTCATTCATTCGCTTGCGATCAAAACTGCGACGAACGGCAACGAATATCCATGTCAAGCAACTTGCGCATGGCTACCCACTGGTGATGGGGTTGCGTGCTTGATCACGACAATCCGTTTGCTGCATCTTTCTCGATTCGATTCAGCAAAGAGGAGTGAATATGAATGGAGTGAGGCGAATATACCGATCCTTAATATGATACGATACATTGTAGATCTGGGAGTCACCTATAATTGATCGAACAATCGATTTGATTTATCGGAATTAACCTGCGCGTACAACCGATCACTTTTCCATGCAAAATAAGCCTAAGAAAAGTAGTTATAACCTCTCTAGGGAGCAAACGCCACTAATCCATTTCACTTAGAAATTTTAGTTCATTCTTCGCCACGAAGAACAAACAAAAACTCATACCATATGCAATCACATCAATAGACAACACAACACTCAACACTGTTCTTCTCGTCTCTGTCCGGGACAATAAAGGACTTGATCTATTATTCTGCGATCCCCTCATAGGGGTGATGCATTCACAGTAAGAATAAACGCAATGCTAAGCATCCCCGCACCTATTGTTTGCGTTTCCGCGAAATCATAGCATACTTGGCAACACTGCCGTAAAAATCAATCCAAAGATATTTTTACAGGGATTTTTATAAGGAGTTGAACCTTCGAATATAAAATGAAAATACTGAAGTCTGAGCTACCAGTTGCGCGACGATACGTAGTATCTAATATTATTTTATTCCATAGGATATCATACTTCATATTTTATCATATTCCATATTTTTAGGTTCACCTTCTGAAATTAGCTGTGGGTCATTGAATGTAGTTATATCGAAATGACATTTTCAGCACTGCTGCTTATAAATACACTCATCAAATGTTTTCTTGAATATATTTTACGTCGATGTTGCCAAATGTACTAAAACTGAATAAAAAAAATACTTTTGGCTGGTTAATTAGATTTCATTCTAAAGTTCTAGTAAAATTAAGATTTCTACAATAAATATTACATATTTGGCAGCACTTTCGTTCAGATAATGTTAAAATATATGAAATTTGTTTAGAATTCATGATCTCAATAGATACATTTTTTTAGTTCTACAGGTTATGCTAGTCCATTACGATAGACTCATAATTGATGAACTGGCAACACTGTCACATTTTTTTAATCCTTATTATACTTGATATTGTTCAAATCAACACAAAGCGTCTTTATATGGCATCAAACAATGTTTTTTTTTTGCGAAATTTACAAACTGCACCTGATTTTATATGAACTTTATATGGAAAAAAATTAATATTTTTTCTTTAAAACGCTATACATATCTCAGGAACGACGCAAATTACCTTGGGGAGTTAAGCTTTTTCGATCGAAAAACGTCTGATAAACACGATGGAATCAAATTTTTTTAAATCAAAATATGTTTATTTTGAGACAAATCGATTTTTAGTTTTAAAATTGAAAATTATGATATCTGGCACCACTGTATCAAAAAAATAATATTTTTTCTGGATTCCTAGAACGATTTCCTTTAAAAAAGCCAAAGGTCGAAAATGTGTATATGCAATCGTTTCAATGATAAAAATAATATAAGGAGAGGATAATTTTCATATCGGCCAAAACGAGGGGTGCTGCCACGGGCCGAGGGGTGATCCGATCGGCACCAAAATTTGGATTTTTTCTTTTTCCATCTAAACAAATGTTTCAGCCAAATTTGGTTCAAATCCGTGATGGTCGATTGCAAGTTTTCACATTTTCTCGGTCACTTCATATGGAATGACCCCTATGTAATCTCTCGAAAGATACTTTAAGTACCTTCACGGATTCTTCCAAGAAAGTTTATAGGTTACCGCTAGATAGTCTTTTACGTCATTGTCATCTCTGAGAATACGTTGTTTTTTTTTGTGATTTCTTAAGACGTTTTTACTGTTATTCCCTCAGGAGTTCCACCGAATTTAAATCACAAATTTCTTCCAAGATTTACATATCCAGAATTTTTTTTTTTTGATTCCATTAGAGTTCCTTCAAAAAAATCTTGGTAATCTTGTCGGATCATTCTATGAAATCTATAATTATTTCCACTAAAAGTTCTTTCTAGATTCCTCCTAAGGTTCATCCAAACGAGTTCCTTTCCACCAGGAATTCCGTCACGAGTTTCTTCTGACATCCCTCCAGGGAAACTTCGCGGCTTCCTTTTGGAGTTTCTGGAATGGTTGTTTGGGGGTTCCGTTTAAAATTTCTTCAGGAATTTCTGAAATTCCTATTTGAGTTTCTATGGGTATTCGCTTAAGAGTTCCACCAGGAATTGAAAATGCTTAAGGAATTCTTTCTAGAGTTTATTCAAGAGATCCAGATTCTATGATTCCTCCAAAAGGAATCCCTTCAGAAGTTCTTCCTGGGAGTATTCCAAGAAAAAATCTGAAATTCCATCAGGAGTTCCTTCTGAGAGTCTTCAAAAAGTTCCTTAAGGCATTATTTCAAGAAATTCTGTTAAAAGTCACCCAAGAATGTCTGCAGGATCTCCTTCTGGGATTCCTCCAGAAGTTTCTTCTGGGATTCCATGGATCCCAGGAGTTCTTTAGGAAATTTCTGCAAGAATTGTTTCTAGAATTCATCCATGACTTCGATCTTGGATTCTTCCGAAAATTCTAGATTATCGCCAGAATTATCTTTGGAATTATTTCAGGATTTCCAGCAACGATTCTACCAAGAGTTTTTGGAACCTTTGTTTCTGAAAATATAACAGGAATCCTTCTGGAAATCTTCCAGATCATCCAGGAGTTACTTTTGCAAATCCTTCCAAAGATCTTTCTAAAAATTCTTCTGAAGTTCCAACTAGGAACCCTCTTGGAGTTGCTTCTAGAAATCGGCCAGCAGTTTTTTTTTTTACCATCCGGATCCCTTGCAAACACCAGCTTTGCAGGGTTGTTGACCGGCATCCTCACAACATGCCTCGCCCATCGTATCTTTCAAGCTTTTGTCATCTTCCGGATGCTAGGTTCGCCGTAGAGTGCAGCAAGCTCGTGCTTCATTCTTCGCCACCACACACTGTTAGACATAAATGTACGATTTCGTATCAAATTGAAGTTGTCTTAGGTCTAGCTAGGGTGGAAATTGTTTGAAGCCTTTTTAATAAAATAAAATTATAAAATTTGGCCAAACTTGTCTCTTTGAGGGCCTTTCGTGTCTACAGCAACGGTCTATCACACGAATGGTTTTGGATTGAAATCATATTTCAACGTGTACAATCCAACAAAAATAATCCAGCTGAAATCCCCTGGGAACACCATCGTAGCCTTCCTTTGTGAGATACATCCAGATGTTCTTTCTGAAATTCTCCTTCAACGAATGAGTGTAATCAGTTTCGTACCTTTTAATTCCGCCCTAATTGTTTATCCTTTGACACTGAGGAAGATTACAAGTGGTAGTCGAAATACGCGTATCTGCCAAAGGATAAGCAATTAGGGCGGAATTAAAAGGTACGAAACTGATTACACTCATTCGAAGAGGGTATTCTGCTTAGAGGGTTTGAAAAGTCGGTACAAGTTCTCCTTAAAGTTTATACGGGGATTCTCTTAGGAGTTCCACCAGGAATTAAAATTTCATAAGGAATTTATTCTAGAGTTTATCCAAGAGATTAAGATTCTCAGATGTCTCAAGGATTCCTTTTGGATTCCCCCCAGTAGTTCTTCCTGGAACTCTTAAAAAAATCTGGAATTTCATCAGAAGTTCCTTTTGTAAGTATTCAAAGAGTTCCTTGAGGTATTAATACAGAAAATTCTTCTAAAGGTCGTCCAAGATTTTTTTTTTCAATAGATTCTTTTAGATTACCTCCAGGAATTTCTTCTGGAATTCCTGCAAGAGTTTCCTCTGGGATTCCAAGCAGGAGTTTTTTTTAGTGGATCCTCCAAGAATTACCTCGGAATTCATCTTTAGGTTCGTTCTTGATTCCTCCGAGAGCATTTGCTAGATTACCGTTAGAATGGTAGTTGAAATTACTTCAGGATTTCCTACCAGAATTCTTCCGAGAGTTTCTTTTTGGAATCCCTGATCATCCTCCAGAAGTTCTTTCTGGGAATCTACCAGGATTGTGCAAATCTTTCAGAAGTTCCTGCTGGAAATCTTCCGGAGTTCTTTTCGGGAATGCTTTAATATTTCCTACTGGAATTCTTCAGAAGTTTCTTTTGGAAAACTTCTATGAGTTCTTTTTAGGAATCCTCCAGATTTTTCATTTGGGTTACCTCCGAGAGTTTTTACGGAGATTCCTTCAGGAGTTCCACCAGGAATTGAGTACCTCAATAATTTCAAGAGATCCTCTTGGAACGCTTCCACGAGTTTCTTCTGAGATTAACCCAGGTGTTCCTTCTGTTTTTTTACTTCTTCGTTTATTTGGAAGGCTTAAACTAACTTCTGAAATTTCTCCACTAGTGCTGTCTGAGTTTTTTCAAAAATTCCAACAAGGCTGCATCCATTTATAACGCAACGGCATTTTTTGACCCCTGCCTTCTTTCCCCTACGTAACGCTTTTTTGCATGAAAACCCTATTTTTTGTATGAGCCGTAACGCTCGACCGTACTCCCTCCTCTCAATAGAACATTACGTAGTTTGTGGACGGCGACCAAGAATTTTTTTCAAGATTTTTTTTCTGAGATCTCTTTTGGAGTTCCACCAGAGGCTTTTACTGGGATTCCTGCAATAGATTTTCTGTGATTGCAATAGGAGTTTCTTTCGGCATTCTTTAAAAAAAAAATTCAGGCATTATTCCATAAAGTCTTTCTGAAATTCGTCAAGGAATTTCGCCACGAGCTTCTTCTGGGATTTCTCCATCAGTTTTTTTTTATTCATGCAGGAATTCATTAAGAATTAGGGTTCCTCCAAAGGCTACAGGTAGATTTCCACTAGAATAATATACCTGCTGGAATTGTTCCAAGAATTCCTTCAGGAAATCCGTGAAGAGATCTTTCTGCGAATCCTCCAGGAGTTTCTTCTGGAAATCTTCCAGGAGTTGCTACTGAAAATCCTCCAGAAGATCCTTTTAAGATTTCTTAAAAAAAAAATCATCTAGAAGCTTTCTTGGAATTTCTCTAGGAAATCTTTTATGAGTTCCTTCTGGGAATCCTTCAGGAATTCCTTCTGAAAATCGTTCAGGAGTTTCTTGTTGGAATTTTTCGGTTCCTTCTTGGAAATTCTAGGAGTTCTTTCTAGAAATCCTCCAGAAGTTTTTTATAGTAATCCTCCAGGATTTCGTTTTGGGATCTCTCCAGATGTTTCTTCTGGAGTTCATCATGGGAATCTTCCTTCTAGGTGGGACTTATTTTCTAGGAATCCTACAGGAGCTTTTTCTTGAAATCATCCAGAATTTTCTTCTAGAAATTCTCCGGGAGTCCCTTGTTGAGTTGCTTCTGGGGACCTTCCTGGAATTTCTTGGGGGACTCCGTCAAAAGTTTCTTTGTAAATTTCTAGAAGGAATTTTCGGAGGAATCTGACTAAATTTCTATAGGAAGCACTGAAAAAACATTTAAAAAATCCTGGAGAAATTCTTCAAAATATTTCCCTGAAAATCTTTCAGAAGTACCAACTGGGAGTCCTCATGGAGTTTCTTTTATATATCTGTGCTTAAAGGATTTCTTAACTACATTCTTCAGGAGTTCCTTTTGGGAAACTTCAAGGAGCTCTCTCTAGGAATCATTCTGGTATTTTTATGGAGATACTTTCTGGAGTTCCAGTACCTTTAAGTTAAAATACCTCTCGTTATCCATTACCCCGTTTATCCCCAGGTGGAAATCAGTTCACCTGTTGCCTTTTTTTATCAGTCTTCATAATTCTTGGTAGATTGTTCTTACAGAACATTGGTGATCGAATTAGTCATCACAGACTACTTTCTATTATATTCATCGCTTTTTTTCTGGCGCCAACACTTGAAAATGTGAACAATGATTGTAGAGTCAACGGGTGTAGTAGAAACCTTGACGACCTGACTAAAGTCAGGCCTTGACTTCAGAGTATCGTAGATGGACAACTGATCTCGTGCTCCTTGCCTCCTGCGGAACGAAAATCGGGGCATTCTGCCCACTTTTTAAAAGACACTACACCGTCTTCAACCAGAGGTTGTACAGACTGAACAATCACTAACACTAACACTCCAGAATGCATTCTACAAAGCGTCCTACGTATCTTTAGCCGTCCGTTTATATTTAGCTTTGTCGAGTTAGTTCTCTACTAATCGGTGGGTGGTCCTGGCCATGTGCTCGTTGAGTTTCTTAATCTCCGTTCTAACAGCAACTGTGTCATCCGGGAGATCCCTCGCGTTCTCCTGTCTTCTTTGACAAGTACGAATAGTTCTTAGCCTCCATCTCTCTCTTCTTGGCGTAACGTCCTCATTGGGACAAAGCCTGCTTCTCAGCTTAGTGTTCTATGAGCACTTCCACAGTTATTAACTGAGAGCTTCCCCTGCCAATGACCATTTTGCATGCGTATATCGTGTGGCAGGCACGAAGATACTCTATGCCCAAGGAAGTCAACGAAATTTCCTTTACGAAAAGATCCTGGACCGACCGGGAATCGAACCCGTCACCCTCAGCATCTTAGCCTCCATCTGAACCTGATTTAAGAATTTCCAGTTTCCAAAATTGATTCCTTTTCATTTTCTGCAACCGAAACAATATACTTTGTTCATGTAACCAAATAATATGAAATCCAGTATCTACTCTCGAGTCGAAAATTTACGGAAGGACGTTTCTCAAGTCGTTCTCAAGGTCGTTTCGGAGCAAAGAAAACGCGTGACAGTTTCGAAAACGCAGCCGCTCGCGCGCACAGTCTGCCACGATCTCTCGCACATATGTCGAACATTTGCTTCTACTTTCGCAATGATTCCTTTTCAATTCTTTTGGTGTTTTCTGATATGCAAATAAAGTATACCTTTCTACTGAGGCGAAACAAGTTCCATTAAAACGATTAGTTTACGAGTTATTGGGAAGCAAATGCAATTCAACGGTTGGGTTAACGGTTAACAAGCACCCGTCAAATTACGTTCTCTCAACAGCTCGGAACAAACCTTTCAAATTGAACTTTATCCTTTTCTTCAAAGAGTTCCTTCTGACTATCTAACAAGGATTCCTTCTGAAATTCGTCCAGGAGTATCTCCAGTTCCTTCTGGGAATGCTGCAGGAGTTCTTTCTTGGTGTTCTCTCTGAAACGCTTCCAGGAGTTGCCGCTGAAAATCCTTCAATAGATCCTTCGGAATGTTCATCTCGAAACCATCATAGAGTTCTTTCTGGAAATCCTCTAGGAATTCCTTTAGAGATTTTTGCAGAAGTTCCTTATGAAAGGATCTTCCAGGAGCTATTTTTGAGAATCCTCCGGGAGCTCCTTGTGAGAATCTTCTAGGAGTTCCCTCTTGAAACCTTTTTGGAGTTTCTCCTGGAAATTTTCCAGGACATCTTTTCGGTCACGAAAAACAATGAAATCGCTAAAAATAATGGAATGAATCTGCGGACCTTGTTTTACTAATTTTGTGATTGACTTGTTTCAACGCATTCTTACGATCGAGTGTTTAAGATAATTTTGAAGGCTTAACTTATAGAATAACTGATCATTTTCAGGTTGTCGCAACCGGGATGTTCTACGGTCGAGATGCTTATTTCACTTCCGGGTGGAACATTATGGACGGCTCGTTGGTAATCATATCTATCATCGACCTGCTGATGTCCTTGATCAGTGAGTCGAGTCCGCGGATTTTCGGAATATTGAGGGTAATATTGTAGAATATGTTTAACAAACAAGCAAATTCACTATATTTCACGTAATAAAACTAGGTATTTCGGCTGTTACGATCGCTAAGACCTTTGAGGGTCATCAACAGAGCACCAGGACTTAAATTGGTCGTTCAAACGCTGCTGTCGTCCTTGAGACCAATCGGAAACATTGTTCTCATTTGCTGCACATTCTTCATCATCTTTGGAATCTTAGGAGTTCAGGTAATATATCTTTGAATTACTAAATTCTATGTGATGATCCAACTTACACGATTTTCCAGCTATTTAAGGGAACGTTCTACTACTGCGAAGGCGAGAACATCAAGGGCGTCAAGAACAAAACCGAATGTCTGTCAATCGAGGGTAACGTTTGGGTCAACCGCAAGTACAACTTTGACGACCTGGGCAAAGCGTTGATGTCGCTGTTTGTGCTATCCTCGAGGGATGGGTGGGTGAACATCATGTACACCGGACTGGATGCCGTCGGTGTTGATCAACAGGTAATACAGGGACCGTGGACTTCACCATTCTTGGACCACAATCAATATCAATATATTTTCAGCCGGTTGTAAACTACAACGAGTGGCGCTTGCTGTACTTCATAGCATTTATCCTTCTGGTGGGATTCTTTGTGCTAAACATGTTCGTGGGAGTTGTGGTCGAAAATTTCCATCGCTGCCGCGAAGAACAAGAGAAGGAGGAGAAAATTCGGCGTGCTGCTAAGCGGGCGTTGCAAATGGAGAAGAAACGGCGACGTATGTATTAGATGATTCCAGTATAACTATTTTACTCGCTCTTCAGGCAAAGCAAACAAATTGACTGGACATCATGAAAGTCTCGCCTCGATTTCAAGCCTAATATCTTTAAACCTCTTCCACAGGAATGCACGAACCACCGTACTACACCAACTATTCACCGCTGCGGATGTTCGTCCACAACGTGGTAACATCCAAGTACTTCGACCTGGCCATTGCCGCCGTCATAGGGTTGAACGTTGTGACGATGGCCATGGAGTACTACATGATGCCACGGGCGTTGGAGTATGCGCTGAAAATCTTCAACTACTTCTTCACGGCTGTGTTCATCCTGGAGGCCATCATGAAGCTGGTTGCGCTGGGCTTGAAAATCTACATGAAGGACAAATGGAACCAGCTGGATGTGGCCATTGTGATTCTGTCGATAGTGGGCATCGTACTGGAGGAGCTCGAGACCAATATCATCCCGATCAATCCGACCATCATACGGGTCATGCGGGTGCTCCGGATAGCCCGTGTTCTGAAACTGCTCAAAATGGCCAAAGGCATAAGAGCCCTGCTGGATACGGTGATGCAGGCGTTACCACAGGTACTTCAAAGTATTCGTTTTTTTTTCTTAGCATTGTTAATGCTTGCAGTACATTGGAGATGTACTACAAGCATTGAAGCGATCAGGCCTACTGTGTGGCGTTCTTAGTTCCACAATAAAGATATTTATTGAATTTTATAATCCTTTTGTCTTGTTTCAGGTCGGTAATCTAGGACTATTGTTCTTCCTGCTGTTCTTCATATTTGCGGCCTTGGGCGTCGAGCTGTTCGGTAGGCTGGAATGCTCCGAGGAGGTACCATGCCAGGGATTGGGCGAGCATGCCCACTTTGCCAACTTCGGTATGGCCTTTCTTACGCTGTTCCGAGTGGCAACTGGTGACAACTGGAATGGCATCATGAAGGACACCCTTCGGGACGACTGTGATGATGCGGCCGATTGTGTTAAGAATTGTTGTGTTAGCACTATCATAGCACCGATATTTTTCGTTATATTTGTACTGATGGCTCAGTTTGTATTGGTTAACGTGGTGGTTGCAGTTCTTATGAAGCATCTTGAAGAAAGTCACAAACAGATGGAAGATGAGTTAGATATTGAAACAGAGCTGGAAAGGGAATTCGAACGTGAACAAGAATTTGAGGAGGAACAAGCATTATGTATGCAACTTAATGACGACCAAAAGCAATTGCAAAAACGGCCTCTCACTAAAGTGTCTTCTTTGCCATCTAACTTTACTTATAGCACTCCAGTAGCGGAGAAAAAATTGAATATTCATCGACGGCAAACCATTCAGTATATTAATCAAAATCTCAATGTACCACATTCTTATACAAACAGCAATTCGTATGACGAAACTGCTGAAAACGACATCCCCAATGAAGAAGACGAGTCTTTCAATTCGGTTAACGAAAGCTCCAGTACAAAAAATACCAACAAGAAAATCCACATCAACAAATCCTTCTTCAGTAAAAATAACGAAGACAAGCGAGCTTCACTGGACGAATTCAGCAAACCGCACAAAACGGTTGAAGAATCGGGAAAACCCGATAAGACCAGTTCAACAAAGTCTGCCAACAAATGGAAGGACAATCAATCCGAACAACCCTCGAAAGAGTCCTGTTCGGCAAACATTTCGTCCAACAAATCATTAGCCAAAAGCAACAAACCTGACTACCGTCAATTAAGTCTTGATCAGGACGCCAAGCACGATAATGTTACAATCGCTCCCAACAGCAGTTCTTCTAATTTCTCCACAGCTCCCTCTAATGCCCTCAACAACCTAGGTGGGGGCAAATCTTCCTTCCTGTCCGTGCCGAAACTGCAACCCAAAAGTCGATCCGGGAGTACGAAGCAACTGTTCAAACAGGTAGCCCTGGACGAAGATAACGAAACGAACGAGAGCTCGCTACTGCTGCCCTCGGTTTCGAATGCACCCGGTACGAGTGGAGACCACTCGTACGATCTGTTGAAGGTGCAAGACGAAGGGTACGATGCGGTACGGAAGTCCGAATCCTGTGAGATTCTGAGGATTATTTCCGAGAGACGAAAGTTGTAATTGGACGGGTTGGAAACGGTCGACCCGATTGGGAATGTTGTGAGTTAAGAGCATTTAGGGTGTTTAGGATACTAGGTTTAGAGAGGTAGATAGACACCATTAAAGCACCACAGAAGTTGTATTTTGGTGATATTACAGTGTAAAGTATAGCGTAATTATAATGGAAAACGACATGTGTTCCATTGGAAAAGGAAACACAGAAGTTTTCCCCCAACAAACTTCTACTGGTTTCGAAAAATTAGTTCGAGAGAATATGGTAACTGTCTTGTTTCAGGATTGACTGTTTTAATTCATAGGGCGAGTCAATGAAAAACTACATATATGTATACACAGAATGGGACAGAGACTACTTTATTCTAACGTACCGCATCAAATTCATCGTTCTGCACTATTGGTTTCTAACTTTGTCAGAAAAGTGAATAGCACTCTAGATACCCCATTTGCTGTAACTCCATTTGCCTACTCTGATGTTGTGCCTCTTTTCAAATGGGCGGAGTTATGCCAAATGGCGTTATCCCAAATAGAGTAGAGTCGTAAATATCACTCACGAAGCATGCTTCGATCTTGAATCATTTCAACATTTTAACAGGCTTTTGCTTACTTCAAAGTTGCAGAATCGTTCAAGTTTCTCGTGTTCGCGGTAGTACTGCTTCCACCATTCAATCAGCTCAAGTCCATCCGACATGATACACCAATTGTTATCTCTGCATGTTTGGGTACACCGAACGCATTGTACTTGTTGCTGGCCCATAGTAATGCCCGCTTGTTTTAGATCTCCTGAGTTCTTGTCATAGATAACTGTTTCTTTTTTTAGCCATATTGTAACTGTCTGCATGCTCGTATTCGCTTCTCTTTTTTTCTCCTAGTTGATAACCATTTGATCACTTGCGGCGCTCGTATCGTTTTTTTTTTTTCTTGTTTTGTTTACTCACGTCTTCAATCTAGTGCACGTTTGGCCCTTAACCAGCATTATTAGCACTGGGCAGTTATGCTTGATATTTTCATTATTATTTCTTCATTATGGATGTTTTCAGTCGAACACAGTAATCATAAGTAATTTGATTGCCTGTGTTTTTCTGCAGTGTACTTCTTTTTCTTCTTCTTAGCGTAACGTTTCACAGATCCTGCTTCTCAGTTAAGTGTTCTATTTATGAGCATTTTCACAGTTATTAGCTACGAGCTTGCATTACCAATTACATTTTTCGTCTTAGTATATCATGTGCTATCAGGTACGAAGATACTCTAAATCCAAGGAAGTCAAGGAGATTGAAAAGTACGAAACGTTGTGTATTCATTTGGTAAAGTTATCTACAAATAAGTACAGGTGTACCTCGATTTAGTGGACCCTCGATTTTATGTACCTACATTTTTAATGGTCAAATTTTCAATACCAAATCAGTTTAAAATTTGCAGTTTGTGTTATAATGACTTATAATACAGGGGTTTTCAGCCCTTTGACACGCGGAGCACTTCATAGCAATAAATTGTTTTGTGGTTCACTCATGACATTCTTAGTTTTATATATCTAGTTTAAGCTCATACTTCTCTTTATGACTTCGTTTGTTTTTTTATAAAAATCTCTCGCTTTGTCCATGATCACGATGAGCGAAGTACATGGGAATGGGGTGATTCTCTTGCGATATTTTTACAGCCTTAGCAGTTATAACATTTTGGCGGATGCAAGCAAACTGCCCATTCGCCAGACTTTTCCTCAAAGCGTTCAACAAACTTCCTCACCAAGAACTGTAATATATTCTAGATATTTTTGGTAGATGGTATACTACCTTGGCGTGCACTTAGCTGGTTGAATCCCAAAATTTGTAGCAAATTCTATAAAAAGGTCATTGTAATGCTTCGGAAGGTTACTGAGAAGATTATTTCCAGTGCTGTCATGGTAAAATCAGAGCTAATTAGTCAAAGTACCCCCAATGGCAGCGCCCCTTCACTGGTACATCCCCATGGATGAATTCCTGGAGGAATCTCTGAAGAGCCGCTTGAGCAATTCCTGAAGAAACTGCTGGAACAACTTCTGCGGTATTTCATGGAACAACGTTTGAATCCCTGCTGAAATTTCTGAAGTAATTCTAGGCATATTGAAGAAGTGTCTAAAGATGATCCTAAAAGTAACGCTGAAAAAATTTCAGCTGAAGGAATTGAAAAAAAATCTAAAGATAATTCTAAATAAATTCCTGCTTGAATTTCTGAAAAAAACAGGAAGATTTTAAGAATCCACAGATGGATATTCTGAAGAAACTCCAGGAGAAATACCTGAAGAAACACCTGGAAACCCCCGGTGAACAAAACCACTTGAGATATTTTTGGAAAAATATCCTGTAGAAATCCCATAATAGAAATCCTAAACATTTTTTAATGAATTCCTGGAGGAAACCATAGAGAAATTTTAAGAGGTACGCTTAAAGGAATTTCTAAGAAAATACATTCTGATGAAATCTATGTGTGAATTTCTGCAAGAATGTCTTCCAGCCTTTCCGTAAGAATCCTTACAAGAATCTCTGAAAGAATTTGTAGGAAATTTCTGAAGGAATGCTTGAAGGATTTTCTAAGACTTTTGGAGCAATTTCTGGAAGAGAAGTTGCTTGTATAGCAGGGGTTTTCAAATCGTGCACCGCGGTACACTTGGTACACCGAGAAGTTCTAACAAGTGCACCGCGACAGTTTAAAAGTTCTACCTTCACATCACTTGCGATAGATAACTTCACAAAAAAAAAGGACTTAAGAAGGAATCCGGCAAGATTCCTATCAGGCATTCGAAAATGGCAACATCATAAGATTTTTCTCAAGAATTTTATATGGATGTCCATAGAACGAAACATTCTACAAGGAATGTACTTTCAAACATTTTGCTTAAATGTCGAAAGAAATCCAACTTGTGGTTTTGCAGAGTCTACGCATCAGGGATCAATCAATGATTTCGTGAATATTTTTTCAGAAATATTAAAAAATTGTTAATGATTTCAATGAAATCTTCTTCCTATCTCATGAGTTGGCCAGAAAACCTGGATTAAAATATATTAAATTTTGCATCGATTTCTTCAGAAATCCAGAAATAGTATTAGTAGAACGTGTTTCAAATATAACAAAAGTAAACATACACAAATTGATGCAAGAGTTTGTCCAGGTTCTCGTTAGAAATCCTCTTAAAATATATCAGAAATGCTGCAAGAAATTCACTATGGGTGTGCACAAGATCATACTCGAAAATTTCCAGAAATATCCCCAGCAAGAATACATTTTACGAGCGAAGCTCCGAAAACTAATTAAAACAAAATGCAAGTCAGTGCTATGAAGCTTTATGTTACACTTATGTTATGATTATGATCACATCTGTGTGGGAAAGAATATTTTAAGGACAGCTTGTTTAACAAATTTAAAATTGTATTCTTTGACCTTAATGACCAGGTGCACCGCCGTAGAGAAAAATTTCAAAAAAGTGAACCACGAGCCAAAAGGTCTGAAAACCCCTGTTCTAAAGTATTTTTGGAGAAAACTCTTTAAAAAATATTCTGAGGAAAATTTGAAGGGCTTCTGCATTTCTGGTTCGCAATGTATCCGTGAATCATTATCTAAAAATAATCCATGAAGTATGTTTGAGAAAGTTCATGGAAGGGTTTCTACATAAATGCTTTGAAAAAATTATGGAGAAATCTCTATGAAAAAAAGTCGTAGATGAATTTCTGAAACAATTTATGCAAGATTTCTTGGATGGAATTCTTAAATTGTTTTTTTTTTTTAAGAAATCCATGCAAAATTTTGGGAAGCTATCCGTGCAAGAATTTCTTGAGAAGTTCTTGGGAGAAATTTCGGAAGAACATTCTAAAGTAATCCTGGATGATTTTTTAAAGTACATCTACGTGGAGTTTCCGAAGGAGACGCTGAAAGAATTTTTTCAAGAATCCATGGAAAAAATTTTCGATTTTTTTTCCCGAAAAAATAGGGTAAATCTCTGAAGGCTTTTCTAAGGAAATCCATGCAGGATATTTTACAGGGATCCTGCAGAACTCATACACAACTTTCTTACACAACTCTTTGTGAAACTTCTGGAGGAATCCCTAGTAGAATTTACGGAAAAATGTGAAGTTTCCGTGGGAATTTCTGATGAACTCATTGGAAAACATTACAAAGTAACCCCAGTACACATTCTTGATGGAATTTTTGAAACATTTTCTGAAAAACTCTGAAATAGTTTCTGAAGGCATCGCTGAAATGTTAATTAAAGAAATTTCTGAAGAAATTTCTGAATATACGTCTAAAGAAATTTCCAAATGAATTTTTGAGCGAATTTTTGAAAGAATCTCTGGGGGAATTTCTGCTCAAATTCATAGATAACTTTAAAAACAAAATGGAGGAAGTTAACCATGCACATAATTCTTCCATGAATTTGTTCCGGAAATTCTTTATCAAATTCTTTCGCACAATTCATACGGAGTTCTTCACTGCATTGGTCTAGTGATTTTCTTCTCAAGGTTTGCCTAACTTCCTCTCTGAATCTCTCCAGGAGCTTCTGCCAAGATTTTATTCAGGAGTTTACACGAATTTGCCCTCACAATTTCTTTCGAGATTTCTAACAGATGTTCCTAGGATTTCTATAGGAGTTATTCACGGGGTTTCTACAGGAGTACTTCGTAGCATTTCTTCAGAAGTTTTCATTCCGCAGATCGTTCCAAAATTTTCCAAAAGTTCCTTCAGTTCTTGTTGAATTTGTTTAGGGATTTTTTTGAAGGTTTTCCTGACATGTTTTCTGAATTTTTACAAGAGTTCCTCAATATTTTATTCCGGGGTTTTCCTGAATTTGCTTTCAGAGATTCTTACGATATTTTTCCAGGGTTTCTATTGAGATTCCTGACAATTGTACCTGGGATTTGAATCCGAGTTTCTCCTAGGATTTCTGCAGTAGTTTATTACGAGGTTTCTTCAGAAGTACAGGAGTTTTTTTTTTCTTTTTATTCGTGAATTTCAACTTAGGCTAATTTTTCACAGATAGGAGTTTCTCCCAGAAGCTTTTCTACCGGAGATCTTTCCACAATTCTTCCAAAGTTTCTTCAGGGCTTTGTCTTAGCAGTTTTCCGTGTTTACCAACAGCTTACCAACAGTTCTCTCGGTATTTTCGCGACTTTTCTGCAGAAGCTTTTTTCTCGATTTGTGAGTTTTTTGTTTGATTCTTCCAGTTTCCGACATTTTTTTTTTAGTTCTTTGTTGGATTTCTCCCATAGCTCCTCCTCTGATATCTCTTAAAAATTTTAGGAGTTCTTTGCGGAATTTCTCTAACTTTTTCATCCGGGATTACTATCAGAACTTTTTCCTAATGTTCCAGTTTTTGCCTGGATTTAGTAGTTCTTTCCGGAGTAGTTCAACACGAAATTCCACCAGGATTTCTTTCAATGTTTCTCCGAATATTTCTTACAAGGAATTTCGAAGAATTTTCCAGGTGGTATTCCGAGAAAAATTCCTGGGAAAATCCTGGCAAGAAACCTGGTATCAGTAGTAGGTCAGCTCCAAAGGCACGTTCTTCTCAATTTAGCAAGCAACCTGGGAATAACTATTAGAGAAATGCGAAAAGGAACACCCAGAGGGATTTCCGGACAATTTTCGGTAGAAATTCTGGGAAGATGGGACTGATGGGAGTTATCCCGGGATCTTTGAAGTTATAAAAAATTATGAGAAAAAAAAACATATTAAAGAAATCGCGGAAAGAATTCCATAAGAAATGTCAACAAAAGCAAGTGCAGAAATCCTGAAAGGAACTTCGGAAGCGACCATGGATGAAGTCTTGGAAGAAATTTCAGGATAAATCTGTTACTTGAATATAGTATGGAACCCTACATATGCTTCATTTTATTTTTGGCGTGGCGCCCAGCCGCGAAAAATAAAACAGAATACTGCAAATGCACAATACACTCGATTCTTTTTTTGCACGGATCTGGTTTTTGCTATATTTTTGAAGAAATTCTTAGTCGAATTTATAGTAAAAGCCAGAAAAGGGAGATCTTCTGAAAGAATCCCTCGAAAGGAATTCCTGCAAAAAATTCCCGAATGGATCTTACAATTTTTTAAAAGAATATTTGTTAAAAAATTTCTAAAGGAATTGCAGGAAGATTTTCTCACAGCAATTGTAAGTTCGTTTAAGAAAATGCTGAAAGGAAGTTCCGAAGGATTTTTTTGGAAAAAAAAATCTAGATTAGTTCCGAAAAATTAAGGTTAATCTCTGAAGGCTTTTCTAAAGAAATCCCTGGGTGAATTTCTGCAGAAACTCATACACAAATTTCTTACACAACACTTTGTGAAACTTCTGGAGGAATCCCTAGTGGAACTTCTGGAGGAATCCCTAGTAGAATTTCCGGAGAAATTGGAAGTTTCCATGGGAATTTCTGGTGAAATCCTTGGAAGAATTTTCAAAGCAACCCCAGTACAAATTTTTGAAGGAACTTTTAAAACATTTTCTGAAAAACTCTGGATTAGTTTCCGAAGGCATCACTGAAAGTTTTATTGGAGCAATTTCTGAAGAAATTTCAGAAGGAAGTTCGTCCTACAATTGAAATCACTCAAAGGGGTTTTTCCCTCTTTCAAAATTTGAAGTTAAAATAAACAATAATAATAATAATAATTCGTCCTACAATTTCTTTCAATAGTTATCTTTTCACAGATCCTTCCAATTTTTTTCAAAAGTTCCTTCAGGGATTGCTCTTAGTGGTTACCAACCTTATTACCAGCACTGTCCCCCGATATTTTTGAGATACTTCCGCAGAAGTTCGGTATTCTGCTTGGAGTTCTTCGCTGGATTCTTTCGTAGTTTCTTCGGTGATATCTTTTGAAGATTATAGGGAGTTCCTCCTAGAATTCCTACGATATTTGCATGCGGGAGTACTCCCACAAGTTTTCTCGATATGCTTCAGGTTTTCTCTGGATTGCTTTCGGGTTTCTGCAGTTATTATTTTCTTGAACTCCACGCGGGATTTCGCCACAAGTTTTTTTTATATTTTTTTTTTTTTGCAAACTAATTTTTTAATGTAAACTAAGTGTTTAACAAAAAATACATTTCAAAAGGGTAATTATGCAGTTCAACATAAAATTCAATTGCTGTTTGACATCTTTTAGCACATCTTTGTTGCAAAGTTCATTTTTTCAGTTTTGACCTGACGAAGCCGTTCACCACAGTTTTGTAATTTCGGACTATATCGAGGAATTGAAAGAAACTGAAATTCATATATCTGTCTATTTTCATTTAACGCAAGCTTGACACATATGGCAGTTCCATTACCTAGAACGACGCTTTCAAGAATGACACATTTCCAGGAACGATCAATTTCCCGGAACGTCATGTCGGCATCTTACGAAAAAAGGATATATTTCCATCGTCCCGGAAGGCATTTTTACATGAGAATCTTCACGGACTACTATAGAAGTTTATTCTGGGATACTTTCTGGAAATCTTAGAACTTCTCCAGAACTACTTTTAGGTTGAGCGAAGAAGCTCCTTCTGGATTTTCTCTAGGTTATCTCGTACCATTCCGCTTGCTTAATTCTTGGAATTAGATGAGAGTTATTCGGCGAAAAAGTGTCAGACCACTGGAAACTTTTCAGAAGTTCCTTCTCTGATTAACCCTTTTTAAATTCCTTTTGGATTTTCCTTAGAAATTTCTTCAGGAATTCCACCAGAAAGCAGAATTCATTAAAAAAAAATCATGCTAGACTTTAACCAAGACATTCTTTTAAAATTCCTCGAAGCTTTTGAGATGTTCCCCCGAAATTCCTACAGAAGTTCATCCGATTCTTCAGAATTTCCTTTTGGTATTTTTTCAAGATTTATTCAAAATTATTTTCTGAAATCCCCAAGAAATTCTTTCTGATATTCATACTTGATTTGCGTATGGGGTTCTTTCTAGCATTTCGTTTTGGGATTCCTTTAAAGGTTTCCTTCTTAAGAGCTGTTTTTCACTTCAGAAGAAATTTCTCAGCCAATCTTGATGTATGAAAAATTTCTTGTCTGAATCGCCCAAGTAACTATTTCTCAGTCCGGAAGAAATGACAATTCAAATGGCAATCATTGTAGAAAGTTTCTGCCAGAAATCAAACAAATTTCTTGAGCGATTTCTTTTGAACACGAAACTGGGCTTATGATTCTTCAAACCGTTTCTTCTGGTATTTTTCCTGGAAATCCTGCTGGGCCTTTTTGGCATTTGTGCAGCAAAAGTCCCTTTTGGAACTTCGATTCTGAATACATACTTCCAAGAGATTTTGCTAAATTTTCTCTATAGGTATTCGTTTTTGGAATTTCTCCAGAACTTTTTATTACGGTTCCTCTAGGAATTCCTTCTGGGAATCCTCCAGGAGTTTCTTCGAAAAAACCCTTCAAGACTTGCTTCTGGAAGTCCTCCAAGAGTAGCTTTTAGAAGTCCTCCAGGAGTTCATTATGCAAATCACAGTTTCTCCTGAAAATCTGGGAGCCCTCCTGGTGTTCCTTACAGAATTTTTTCAGGACTTATTTCTGTCAACTTTACAGAAGTTCCTGCTGAAAATACTCCAGGAGTTCCGTGTGGGGATTCTTAAAAAGTTCCTTGTGAGAATCCTTCAAAAGCTGGTTTTAGGAATCCTGCAGAAGGTTAATGAAGAAACCCTCCAAGAGCTCCTTGGTAGAAAACTTCAGGATGGACAGGATTTCTCTAGGAGTTATTTTTTATAGGAATCCTTCGGGAGTTCGGGAGTTATAGGAATCCTTTCGGGAGAACCTAAACAGACGAACTTCTATCAGACTAAACTCCTCCTGGGATTTTCTACCTGAGAGATTTTTAGAAGAAATCCATTTAAAGAATTTGAAGGAGTCTACGAAATGCATACAATCCTTATCAGGAGTCACTGAAGCAATCCAAAATGGTATTTTGGGAGTTATCGAAAATTGAAATTTCTAGATGAAGATCCTGGATAAAATACTGTATGAATGTCCAGGAACAAGTTCGAGGAGTCCTCAGATGAACAAATGACATCCTGGAGGAGACTCTAGAAGGAAAATCTGGAAGAGTGCACGAAAATCTGTTGTAAGCTACAGTGGCGCAAACGTCTTTCATATCGTCATGGGTGGATACTTCTAATTCATTCATGAATGCTTTACCCCAAGAATAATGTTAAGCTATTAATTAACGGTTTTCCAAGGGTTTCGAGGGTTGATAAAACTTTGATCGTTGATAAAAACGCAATAGTATGTTGACGAAATCGGTTAGTGACAAAACCGGAACACATCTGTATGATGATTTTACTATACACCTTGTCCTTTTTTTTTACGTCCATGCTTGGCTGAGCGACAAAAAATTCTACCGCTAAGACAATGAGCAAACTCAACAGTTTTATATTTTTTAAAACATCTTCGTGATTAGGAGAAGTGTACAAAAATATAAAAATGTGTATTTTGATCATTATTTTGTCGGTAGATTTTTTTTTCGCTAAGCCAATAGTGGACGTAAATCAAGGTTTAGGTGTAGTTTAGGCTGCAAATACTACTTGTGGAACATTTCCGTTGGAATAGAAACGAATTTATAAAACAAAGCGTTCGGTATGAATAACAGTACTATGAATTCATGCCCAAAAGATTGCTACTGGTGGTGTAGAATTGTTGAAAATCAGATAAAAATCTTACGGAAATATGGAAACTATGATGAAATATTTATAATTTCGAATAATAACTAGCGCTATCGATACAATTTTGGCTGTTTCTATGAATACTAGTCAATTTTCTAGAAAACCTGTAATCTTAAGAACTCTTTCAGAGTTTAGGATTTCCTTTAACCCCGAGATTTGTTTTGAGATTTGAGATTAGAATCCTAAACTCTTTTGAGGGTTTCTCCCGAAATTCCGTCTAGGATTCTTCTTTAATTTCCTTCAAGAATTTATTTATTGAATTCGTGCGCAGATTCATACACAATTCCGGGATTTCTTCAATATATTGATCGATGGATTTTTCTTGGAGGTTTGCCTGAGTTCCTATCTGAATCTCTCCAGGACGTTCTTCCAAGATGCCATCCAGGAGTTTTATCGAATTTGCTTTCAGAGTTCCTTCTGACATTTCTAACAGTTGTTTCTGAGGTTTCTACCAAAGTTCTTCCTAGGATTTTTCACGAGGTTTCTACCGGAGCGCTTCCCAGAGATTCTTCCGGAAGTTTTTCCTTCGGGAATCCTTCCAAAATTCTCCAGTGAATACTAACTTTGATATCAAAAATGTCTCCCAGTATTCTTGAGAGACTTCTGCAGAAATTCTTCCAGGAATTTCTTCCTAAAATTATTGCAGCATTTTTCTTTGAGTTATCTTTTAAAGATTTTAGGAGTTTTCCGGAATTTGAATGTTTCTCCGAATATTTCTAACAAGAAATTTCGTAGGTAATTCTAAGAGGTATTCCGAGAAAAACTCATGGAACAATCCTGGTAGGAAATCCGGAAGTAACTATTAGAGCAATCCAAAAACCCTTACACCCAGAGCTATTGCAGGACAATTTTCGGAAGAAATTCTGGTAAGAGCGCCGAGTGTTATCTCCGGAAAAACTCTCAAAGAAATCTCAAGAAGATCACACAAAAACCATGGGAAAACTTCTGCAAGAAATCTTGAGAAGAATTTCATAAATAATGTGAACAACAGCAAGTGTAGAAATCCTGAAAGGAACTTCGGAAGAATACCTGGAAGAAATTTTGGGATAAATCCTGAAAACCCTGTTAGACATGCCGAAGGCAAG
This sequence comes from Aedes albopictus, assembly GCF_035046485.1. NCBI lineage: Eukaryota > Metazoa > Arthropoda > Insecta > Diptera > Culicidae > Aedes > Aedes albopictus. Next base: position 5,252,762 of record NC_085138.1, read on the forward strand.
AAAGGATAAGATAAGTTCCGGGAGAAATCTTAGATAAAACTTCAAGAGATATGCCGAGAGAAGCTTTTCAGAAATATCCCGAAAGAACACACCTGTAGAAATTCCGGGAGAAACTAGACCAACGCTCGCGATAAATTCTTGAAGAAAATAGAGGAGGAATTCCGGGACAAATTCTGCATGGGACTCTGAAAGAAATCCCGGGAGGAATTCTTGCAGAAACCCTCATTTCATTTATTTAGTTCACATCAAATTCATGATAATACTGAATCAACAATTTGCCGCCATAATACTCGATTTGCAGCTGCAGCTCTCCATCCTCGGTCACGCCCAACACTCGCCAGATCACGCTCCACCTGGTCCGCCCATCGTGCTCTCTGCGCTCCACGCCTTCTTGTACCAACCGGATGGTTAGCAAACACCAACTTTGCAGGGTTGTTGTCCGGCATTCTTGCTACATGCCCTGCCCATCGTATCCTTCCGGCTTTGGCCACTTTCTGGATGCTGGGTTCGCCGTAGAGTGCAGCGAGCTCGTGGTTCATCCTTCTCCGCCACACACCGTTCTCCTGCACGTCGCCGAAGATCGTCCTTAGCACCCGTCGCTCGAAAACTCCGAGTGCTTGCAGGTCCTCCTCGAGCATCGTCCATGTCTCGTGTCCGTAGAGAACCACCGGTCTTATTACAGTCTTGTACATGGTACATTTGGTGCGGGGGTGAATCTTTTTTGACCGCAGTTTCTTCTGGAGCCCATAGTAGGCACGACTTCCACTGATGATGCGCCTTCGTATTTCACGGCTCACGTTATTGTCAGCCGTTAGCAAGGAACCGAGGTAGACGAATTCTTCTACCACCTCGAAAGTATCCCCGTCTATCGTAACATTGCTGCCAGGGCTTGTCCTGTCTCGCTCAGTCCCACCTACCAGCATGTACTTTGTCTTAGCCGCATTCACCACCAGTCCGACCTTTGCTGCTTCACGTTTCAGGCGGGTGTACTGTTCTGCCACCGTTCCAAATGTTCTGGCAACAGTCCTGCAAAATATCAGTCTCAGTGCCTGTTTTTCAGCTGAAAATGACTGACTGCGGCGGTCGTTTTCAGTTCCTCGATGTGAGAACTGACAGAGTCCGAGAGCTCCATTCGTGAGCGACCCAACAAGATCAATTCCCAATCACCCACACACTACTCATGCTCAAGGGCCATTCGTCTCAAGCGGTGGCTTGTGAGAGTGAGTGCCCTATACACCACCACGGGTGAAAACACTCAACTACAGAAAATTGAATGGAAATTTACCCCTGTCAGTTCTCGCTTCCAGCACGCTGCGTGCGAGTGTGAGTACCTATTTCATTTCGCTCCCGTGTTGCTGATCGGAAAACAAAAATGACAGGAAAGCCAAAACGGAGAAAATGAAAAAAGCAAAATATCGCTATCAAAAAGGCCTGTCGAAAAATTGCAACACTGGGCAATAATATCCATGTCATCCGCAAAACAGACAAATTGGCTGGATTTCGTGAAGATCGTACCCCGGCTGTTGAGCCCGGCTCGTCGCATAACACCTTCCAGAGCGATGTTGAAGAGTAGGCATGAGAGTCCATCACCTTGTCGTAGTCCCCGTCGAGATTCAAATGAACTGGATAGCTCACCCGAAATCCTTACGCTGTTCTGCACACCGTCCATCGTTGCTCTTATCAGTCTAGTCAGCTTCCCGGGAAAGCTGTTCTCGTCCATAATTTTCCATAGCTCTGTGCGGTCGATACTGTCGTATGCCGATTTGAAGTCGATGAACAGGTGATGCGTTGGGACCTGGTATTCACGGCATTTCTGGAGGATTTGCCGTACGGTGAAGATCTGGTCCGTTGTCGACCGGCCGTCGATGAAACCGGCTTGGTAACTTCCCACGAACTCATTTACTTTAGGTGAAAGACGACGGAAGATGATCTGGGATAGCACTTTGTACGCGGCATTCAAAACGGTGATCGCTCGAAAGTTCTCACACATTAACTTGTCGCCTTTCTTGTGGATGGGACAGATTATCCCTTCCTTCCACTCCTCCGGTAGCTGTTCGGTTTCCCAGATCTTGACTACTAACTGGTGCAGACAGGTGGCCAACTTTTCCGGGCCCATCTTGATGAGTTCTGCTGCGATACCGTCCTTACCAGCCGCTTTGTTGTTTTTGAGCTGGTGGATGGCATCCTTAACTTCCCTCAGCGTGGGGGTTGGTTCGTTCCCGTCCTCTGCTGCACCAACATAGTCATTTCCTCCGCTGCCTTGGTCCGCCGTGCCTACATTCTCTTCGCCATTCAGGTGCTCGTCGAAGTGCTGCTTCCACCTTTCGATCACCTCACGTTTGTCCGTCAGGAGGCTCCCTTCCTTATCCCTGCATATTTCGGCTTGCGGCACGTAGCCTTTGCGGGATGCGTTGAGCTTCTGGTAGAACTTGCGTGTTTCCTGTGAACGGCACAGCAGTTCCATTTCCTCGCACTCCGCTTCTTCCAGGCGGCGCTTTTTCTCCCGGAAGAGACGGGTCTGCTGCTTCCGCTTCTGTCTGTATCGCTCCACATTCTGTCGGGTTCCATGCTGCAGCATTACCGCCCGCGCTGCATCCTTCTCCTCCAGAACCGCTCTGCACTCCTCGTCGAACCAATCGTTTCGTCGACTCCGTTCTACGTACCCGATAGTGCTCTCGGCTGCGTTGTTGATGGCTGCTTTGACTGTACTCCAGCAGTCCTCTAGAGGGGCCACATCGAGCACACCCTCGTCCGGCAACGCTGCCTCGAGATTCTGCGCGTATGCGGTGGCGGCATCCGGTTGCTTCAGTCGCTCTAGATCGTACCGGGGCGGCCGCCGGTACTGTACATTGTTAATAACGGAGAGTTTTGGGCGCAGTTTAACCATCACCAGGTAGTGATCAGAGTCGATATTGCAGAAACCCTGTAAAACTTATAGAAAAATCCTACAAGAATAACTTTTGCAGAAATTCCGCGAAAATCTCTGGGAGAACCCCAGGAAAAACTCCTGCAGAAAACCCATGAAAACTCCATCTAGGATGAAAGAATATAGGAATCAGTGGCGTCGCGTAACCTCACACCTCACGTAAGCTCACTTGCTGTTGCAGGGGATTCATGATCAAAATCGAAATAGAAATGAGTGAAAGCAGCTATTCTCGTCAATTTTTAATTACTACAAGCAAATTTGTTCAAAAAATTCAAGAATTTATACCGTGGGGTCCAAATTTTGCTCACTGATAATTTTTAGAGATCATAATCATAGAAGTAATTGTTGAATTGTCCTAATTTCACTTTAGATAGCGTAGCAAAAGTGTAATTTGGACAATTAGTTTTGTGATTATGATCTCTAAATATTATCAGTGAGCGAAATTTGGACCCGCGCGAAATTAGGGCACCCCACGGAACTTGGTGCGCAGGTATACCTCTAATCTATAGATTAGAGGGTAAGGAAACGCCACTGATAGGAATAAATAACTCTTGTAGAAATTCTATGAGAAATCCCGTGAAAACTTTTGGGAAATATCCCGGGAAAACTCCTGAGGAAATCCCGGAAGGAACGCCGAAATAAATTGCGGAAAATAATTTGTGAATTATACCGAGAGAAAATCTAAGAAACATTCCGCGATAACATCTGAGAAATATCCAGGGAGAAACTGCCGTAGAAATCCAGCGATAAACACTAGGAGAAACCCACAATTTTTTTTCTGCGAAACGCGGGAGGAACTCAGGAAAAAATCTCGCGAGGGGCTTTGGGAACAGTACCTCTGGAAGAGATGCTGGAAAGAAGATTTCCAAGATCCTCGTGAAAAGCACCAGGAGAAATAGGTAAAAGCGGATTCTCAAGGAGGAATCCCAAAAAGAATATCTGAAATCTGGAGAAAAAAAAATGTCGGGAGGAATCCTGAAGGAAGTAATCCAAGAGGCATATCAAGGCAAGATAAATACGATCAACGATCAACGATCAACGATAAATTCTGACTATACATGTCAATGGTTGCTCCTCCGTGATTGATCTGAACTGGTACCAATTGCACTGAGATCCAACTGAATAAGGGGCTGGGACATTCCACTTATTCTCAAAGTGCAATTTTAGCAGCTCATGCATATTTGATCAATAACGGCGCCGGCCAAGTCCTTATAGTCAGCTGGGAAGGGAAAGGAATGTTAAAGTGTACTGGTTGTTGCTACTAGAGACCGAGAGCACTCTGCGTCCCCACAACCCGCACGGACTGGGGTATTTGTTAGACGGAAAGGATGGGAGATCTGGGAGTCACCGTTGGGTCGGTGATGCGATCCATGGATAGGGGTTATTTATAGTGATCGTGATAGATTGTGTGGTGAATAGGGTGAATAAGATCAAGTGGCACAGCACGCTTTGGTTGCATAACTTATAGGCGTTATATATACACTGTGCTGTGAGTAAAAGACTTTTTTCAATTCGTTACTGGTTCTAGCGATGGCTATGAACATATGAATATACATGAGTTGTATATGTAGAGAAGAGAGAGCGAGAGAAAGTGGATAGAAAAATACAAAGTAGGATGAAAAGGACGGGCCAGGGATTGAACCCATGACCTTCTGCATACGAATCAGAAGCGGTAGCCACTAGACCACCAAGCCCGTCAGTATCAAGGCAAGATAAATACCGTGACAAAATACGGAAGCATCTCTAAAGGAGTTCCAGAAAGAATACCTGGCGATTTTCATTTTTTTTTGGAAAAACGCTTGTGGAGGAGTTTCAAAACCCGGATGCATCCGTGAACACCTAGAATTTGCAGTATCTTATGAGAATCGTCGACCTACAAACAATATTTGCTTGATCTACAAACCCACCTTTTGTTCCCTTAGCACTAATATCCAAGAGTCCCTCTGTATTTGACTTCCTTAGCGAATAATCATACGAAAAAATCTGCAACTTCTTCGTGGAACCACACTTCCAGTAAGAATCTTCAGCATTATTTCAGCGGAAAAGGTTTGTTTTGGCAGTAGGTAGTTTGGTAGTACACGCTTGTTATGTAGGTAGTATCCTGGGAGTTTTTTCAAGATGTTCGCCTAGAGTTTGTTAAAAAAATCTTTCAAACCCTAGAGGAAACTTATGGTAAGAAAACTGACACAGTGTTTTCGTCTGCGATTGTAACATAAAGTGTTCTGTAGGAATTGTGGGAAGAAGTATTCTTTTGTAATAATACCAAGGCTCCCGACTAAGGGTCTGTTATGAAAATGTTTATGATGTATCTACCTCTGTCATTGTCTGTCACTTTCCTGTGTGTTACTGTTTTACTATTGTTAGACTCGGTAAATATTACTTTTCTAATTCCTGTAGCTGAACATCTGGACTATTGGTTTATCCCTCAAAACTCCAAATTAGAGACTAACTTGATAATCATGGCCAAACGTTGAGTAGAAAACCCCCAGCAATGGCAAAACCGCAAACAACCTCCAACACCCTACTGTCACCTCAAATTCCCTCCTCTACAGTTGTTGTTGTCCTTCCAAATTAACCCAGTAGTTTTGTTTCAAATTATAACTTTAATCTCTAGCCGCTGTGTGTGTGTGTTCATTAAAAACTGGTAACCAGAGTAGATCTGAATTGAATACTCATGATATCATGGTGCTCATTTATAAAACTGTTGAGAAATTGTATCGATCTATTAGCAACGTGTTTATAAATGAGCTCAATGATTATAACTTCTAATGTGATTTACATATACATTTCTTTTGTTAGGTGTAGTATACAGCAGATGGATTTGACATTCAAGCAATTAGTAAAAGTGTTGTACGAAAAGACCAAATGTCGTTAAGTTGGAGCCAAATTTTGTAGAAATTTGAAAATTTGAAAAGCAAAACATTGAACAAGTATCAAACAACTAAAATTGTACTGAGGAAATGACTTTCTTATCTGACACTTCAGCCTTAGCTAGTTCAAAATGGCGTTTGCATATATTAGACATTCTATGGTAGATAGTTGTTGTCATTGTCATATGAAAATTTCTTGGCAAGCGCATTACGATAATTTTGAATTGTAACAGTTCCACAAGCATGACAAGGCATATTGTAACTGAAACCACTATCAATTCCGTAATTTTATGTTATATATTGTATGAGATCCCTACATAATGGAGTCAGAAAAGTAATCCAAGTAGCATTTCCAGTTTTATAGCGGTTTTGAACCAGTCACAAAACCACGTTTTGATTGTCATGACCATTATAAAACCTAAAATGTTACAAAGGATGTTGTATTAGCTCAACGAAACCGTAAAATAGCCTCAAATTCCCCCAAATTTCTGATGAAGCATAAGACTATCGCTTGTGAGACAAGAACATAAAATTTGACCACTTAGATTAGAGAGAGAGGAAAGAATAGAAACGAACAATAAGTGTGTGTACAGTAGTTTGAATGTAGCTTTGGTTTGGAAATTAGGCATCAAACAGTGGAATGCATGCATTTTCGGTTAAAAACCATCATCATAAGGCCAAACACTAGTGTGGATCAAACATGTTGTGCTATTTACGAGAATTCTATAAGGAATAAACAGAAGAAAATATAACTTTCAAGTGCTATAAAGGAGAGTCAATCTCTAGAAGGTTGTGTAAATACTGTAGAACTGTGTATCTTAATTTTACATGTTTATACCTACATTTATTGAACCCTAAGAGAATATATAAAGAATGACAATCTCGTAGAAGCCTTTCTATTAACGCTACATTAAAATTAGGATTTTGAGGAAACGAAAGAAAAAAAAACACAAAATTGTTAACATCAGGGATACAGGAACAATTATTGAAAGCAAGAAAAAAAAGTTTACGTTTCTCTGATCGATCATAAGTAATGTTGTATCTTCTATAGGCATTCGAATGAATAGTGAAATTTCCCTATTCCTAGATTATCTAATTCCTCTACGGCGTAGCCTTCATTTAAGAGTGTTAGGTTATACTTATAGTGAAATAAACGAATTTTGTTGAACTTCAAAACTGATGTTTGTAGTTATATTATGTAGCGACTGAACCCCGAAATCCCGAAAGAAATAAGTATGAACAAATCATCTGTTACAAATACTACAAGATTGTTTTTCGAAAAATCCTTGAGCATTGAAAGAATTTCTCCAGGAGTTGCTTCAGCAATTACTCGATAAGATTCTTTAGCAATTCCTCCAGAAGTTTCTCTAGAAATTGTTCCAGGAGTTTCTACAGAAGTTCATGAAGATTTGCATCGTTGGGAGTTCTTCCAGGAGGTCACTAAGACATTCCAAGACTGGATATCTACTCAAAAGACAAAATGAAATTCCCTTAGTTTTCCAGGTTTTTCCCAAGAGGGGGGGGGGTTATTGGGGAATTCTCCTTACATTTCTACGGTAATTCCTCCTTGAAATTTCGCAGTTTCTCACAGAATTCTTTCCGCAAGCTCTTCCTTGAATTTATCCAAGGTTTTTTCCCCTAGAGGTTTGTCAGAACTTTTATTCTGGCTTTTTCCTGTTCTCCCAGTTTTCTCTTGTTCCCAAGTAGTTGCTTCCTAGATTTTTCGGCGTTCTTTCGGGATTTCTGAGAGTTGTTCCTGGGATTTCTAGTAGAGTTCCTCCCATGATTACATACATACATTTATTTGTTCAACATCATTAAGACAAGACATAATCAACAATAGTACGCCACAATACTCGGTTTGTGGCTGCCGCTCTCCATCCTCGGTCGCGCCCAATGCTCGCCAAGTCACGCTCCACCTGGTCCGCCCATCGTGCTCTCTGCGCTCCACGCCTTTTTGTGCCAACCGGAACCGTTGCAAACACCAGCTTTGCAGGGTTGTTGTCCGGCATTCTTGCAACATGCCCTGCCCAACGTATCCTTCCGGCTTTGGCCACCTTCTGGATGCTGGGTTCGCCGTAAAGTGCAGCGAGCTCGTGGTTCATTCTTCTCCGCCACACACCGTTCTCCTGCACACCGCCGAAGATCGTTCTTAGCACGCGTCGCTCGTAAACTCCGAGTGCTTGCAGGTCCTCCTCGAGCATGGTCCATGTCTCGTGCCCGTAGAGGAGCACCGGTGTTATCAGCGTTTTGTACATGGTGCATTTGGTGCGTGGGTGAATCTTTTTCGACCGCAGTTTCTTCTGGAGCCCGTAGTAGGCCCGACTTCCGCTGATGATGCGCCTCCGAATTTCTCGGCTCACGTTGTTGTCAGCCGTCAGTAAGGATCCGAGGTAGACGAATTCCTCCACCACCTCGAAAGTATCCCCGTCTATCGTAACATTACTACCCAGACGGATCCGGTCGTTTTCGGTTCCGCCTACCAGCATGTACTTTGTTTTTGAGGCATTCACCACCAGTCCGACCTTTGCTGCTTCGCGTTTCAGGCGGGTGTACAGTTCTGCCACCGTTTCAAATGTTCCGCAAAGCACACAAATTGACCGGATTTTGTGAAAATTGTTCCCCGGCTGTTGAGCCCGGCTCGTCGCATCACACCTTCCAGCGCGATGTTGAAGAGTAGACATGAGAGTCCGTCACCTTGTCGCAGTCCCCGGCGAGATACGAATGAACTGGATAGTTCACCCGAAACCCTTACGCAGTTTTGCACACCGTCCATCGTTGCTTTAATCAGTCTAGTCAGCTTCCCAGGAAAGCCGTTTTCGTCCATGATTCTCCATAGCTCTGCGCGGTCGATACTATCGTATGCCGCTTTGAAGTCGATGAACAGGTGGTGCGTTGGGACCTGGTATTCACGGCATTTCTGGAGGATTTGCCGTACGGTAAAGATCTGGTCCGTTGTCGACCGGCCGTCGATGAAGCCGGCTTGATAACTTCCCACGAACTCATTTGTTTTAGGTGACAGACGACGGAAGATGATCTGGGATAGCACTTTGTAGGCAGCATTCAAAATAGTGATCGCCCTGAAGTTCTCACATTCCAAATGGTCGCCTTTCTTGTGAATGGGGCAGATTATCCCTTCCTTCCACTCCCCCGGTAGCTGTTCGGTTTCCCAGATCCTGACTATCAGCCGATGCAGACAGGTGGCCAACTTTTCTGGGCCCATCTTGATGAGTTCAGCTGCGATACCATCCTTACCAGCTGCTTTGTTGGTTTTGAGCTGGTGAATGGCATCCTTAACTTCCCTCAGCGTGGGAGTTGGTTCATTTTCGTCCTCCGCTGCACTGGCGTCGTCGTTCCTTCCGTTGCCGTGGGCTCCCGTGCCTACGTTCTCCACGCCGTTCAGGTGCTGATTGAAGTGCTGCTTCCACCTTTCGATCACCTCACGTCCGTCCGTCAAGAGGCCTCCGTCTTTATCCCTGCATATTTCGGCTCGCGGCACGAAGCCGTTGCGGGATGCGTTGAGCTTCTGATAGAACTTCCGTGTTTCTTGGGAACGGCACAGCAGTTCCATTTCTTCACACTCCGCTTCTTCCAGGCGGCGCTTTTTCTCCCGAAAGAGGCGGGTCTGCTGTTTCCGCTTCTGTTTGTAACGTTCCACGTTCTGTCGAGTCCCTTGCTGCAGCATTACCGCCCTCGCTGCGTTCTTCTCCTCCAAAACCGTTCTGCACTCTTCGTCGAACCATTCGTTACGTCGATTCCGTTCCACGTACCCGATGGTGCTCTCGGCTGCGTCGTTGATGGCTGCTTTCACTGTACTCCAGCAGTCCTCTAGAGGGGCCTCATCGAGCTCGCCCTCGTCTGGCAACGCGGCTTCGAGATTCTGCGCGTATGCTGAGGCGACATCCGGTTGATTCAGTCGCTCTAGGTTGTACCGTGGCGGTCGCCGGTACCGTACATTGTTGATGACGGAGAGTTTTGGGCGCAGTTTGACCATCACCAGATAGTGGTCGGAGTCGATGTTGGCGCCACGATAGGTCCTGACGTCGATAATGTCGGAGAAATGCCGTCCGTCAATCAGAACGTGGTCGATTTGAGATTCCGTCTGCTGTGGTGATCTGCAGGTGTAACGATAAGGGAGGCTGTGTTGGAAAAAGGTGCTACGTATGGTCATATTTTTGGAGGCGGCGAAATCAATGAGTCGTAGGACGTTTTCGTTCGTCTGCTGGTGGGCGCTGAACTTACCAATTGTCGGTCTGAATTCCTCCTCCTGGCCTACCTGAGCGTTCAAATCTCCTATGATGATCTTGACGTCGTGGCTTGGGCAGCGATCGTACTCGCGTTCGAGCTGCGCGTAAAATGCGTCCTTGTCATCATCAGTACTTCCGGAGTGTGGGCTGTGCACGTTTATTATGCTGAAGCTGAAGAATCGGCCCTTGATCCTCAACCTGCACATTCTTTCGTCGATCGGCCACCAACCGATCACGCGCCTCTGCATATCACCCATCACGATGAAAGCTGTTCCCAGCTCGCGTGTGTTGCCGCAGCTCTGGTAGATGGTATGATTACCTCTAAACGTTCGCACCATGGATCCTGTCCAACACACCTCCTGCAGCGCTACGATGCCGAACCCGCGGTCCTTCAGTAGATCGGCGAGTATGCAGGTGCTCCCAATGAAGTTGAGAGATCGGCAGTTCCACGTACCGAGTTTCCAATCGCAAGTCCTTTTTGTTCGCTGGGGTCGTTGCCGTTGGTCTCGGTTCGTATTATTCTGTTGCTGATTTTCCGTTACAATGGTTTTTTACGGCTGGCTCGTAGGGCCTGACACCAACCCCCTACTTTCCGGAGGACCATAGTGCACAGTTGAGCTTAGAGTCCTTCCCTGGCACTCGGACGTAGATCAGCCGCCCCTAACATGGGGATCAGACGCTGTTGTGAGCCGCTCCTCCTGGAGATTCCTCCCATGATTCTATAGGAGTTTTTCACTGAGTCTCTACTTGAGTACCTCTCGGGGGTTTCTTCAAGAGGTTTTCCCGATATGTTTGCAGAGTTTCTCGCTGGATTGCTCGAAGGTCCCTCCAAAGTTTATCCAAAGCTCCATTAGGGATTTTCTCTTAGTGGTTTTCCAGGATAGCTTTTCAACAGTTTCTCTTTGGATTTTTGCAGAAGTTCCTCCAGGAAGAATTTTAGAGTTTTCCGACATTTCTCTTGAATTTTCTCGCGGGCTTTATCTTAGATGTTTTCAGAGCTCCTCCTTGATTTTTCTTAAAAAATCCTAGAGCCTTTTTTCCTAGATGTCCCAGTTGCTTCTAAAGTTTCTCCCAAGATTCCTTCAACAAGTCTGCCAGATTCGTGGCCAGATTTCACGTGGATTCCTTCCTATATTTCTCCGGGCATTTCTTACAGGGAGTTTTGTAAGTTATCCCAAAGGACATTCCAAAGAAAAACTCCTGGAAAAATCCCAGCAAGCACTCCGGGAGCAACTATTAAAGAAATACTAAAAGGAGTATCCAGAGTCTCACGACAATTTCTGGTAGGGATTCCGGGAAGAACTCTAGGAATAATGTCGATACAACTTGTAAAAAAAATCTCAGGATGATCACTGCAAGAAATCCGACAAACAACTACAAAGCAAAGCCTTGAACAAGCTCTAACATAAATCATGCAAAAAACTCTATGAAAAATATCAGCAAAAGTTCCTACAGAAATTCCAGAAAGGACGACAGAAAACCCAGAGAGATATCGTAGGACCAACAGCGGAAGGAATTTTCTGAGAGATATCCCGTGAGAAACTCCGAGAGAAATCTCTGATGACACATCAAAAGAAATTCCGCAAGAACCTTTGGGAAATGTCCCAGCGGAAACTTCTGGAGAAATACAGAGAAATACTAGAACAAAGATCACGGAAATTTCTAGAAGAAACTATAGTTTCAGAAGAAATCACGGGAGGAACTCCTACAGAAAATTCGTGAAAAATTCCTTAAGAGATCCTTGGATGAGCTCTAGGAGAAATCCAGAGTAACTCTTGTGGAGATCTCGGGATAAATCCTGGTAGAAATCCCACGAGAGACTCTGGGAGCAATACCGGGAAAACTTAAGGAAGAAATTCTGTAGGATCTCCATAAAAAAACTACAGGAGAAATCGGTCAGAATCAAGAATCCTCGAAGATTTACAAGAAAGAACCCCGGAAAGAATTGTTCGAATCTTGGAAAAATGGTAGTAGGAATCCGGAAGAAGTTTTTGCCAGAAATATCTGCTACAACTAGGAGCCCTTTTCTTGATCTTGTACCGATTTTTCGAACCCTCTAAGCAGAATACCCTCTTCGAATGAGTGTAATCAGTTTCGTACCTTTTAATTCCGCCCTATGTTGCTTATCCTTTGACAGATACGCGTATTTCGACTACCACTTGTAATCTTCCTCAGTGTCAGTTATCCGTGGATACCAACAATGTAATAAACTCTGAGTACCATTCGAAGTTTTTCCCTGTTAAAAAAAATCACTGAGGATTCCCGATTTTCCAGGTTTTCCAGGTAGTAGACACTCTGCAAGAGCTTCTCAAACAGTTCCTGCAAAAGTTCCTCCAGGAGCTTCTCAAATAGGTTCCTCGGCATTTTGTGGAGTTTTTTTTTAATGAATTTCTCCAGATGCTGCAGTTTCTCTAAGGCTCTATCCTCTAGAGGTTTTTCAGACATTTCTAAAAGATTTCCTGATAAAGTTAATCGTCAATCCTTTCAGATGTGCAAACATTGCATAATAAATTTATTCTATTCTTCGATGAATGCATCAGAAAGTTTCTCTAGAAACTTTTCCTTTAGAATTTTGTTCAGAAGATAAATAAAAAGTTTTTTTTACAAATTACTCCAAGAATTCCCACAGAAGAAGAATTCCGTAAGGATTCTCTTCAGAGCAGGTAGCTTACAAGAATCCCTTCAGAAGGTCCTGCAGGAAATCCTCAGGGAGATGCTTTAACAATTTATCAAGGAAGTCCTTTACGAATTCATCGAGGAGCTTCTCTAGAATTTGTCCCAAGAATACCTCCAAAAGTTCACGAAGAAAATTTCCCACGACTAGCTTAACTTCTTCTAAGATTATTGAATTAAGAAATTTCTCCAGAAGTCCTTTCAGCAATTCCTGCAGGACAAGATTTTCAATGAGAAACAACTGGTGCAACTAATACATATGAAGAATTCCTGAAGGATTTCTCTAAAGCAACTGCCTATAAAGATAATAGCAAAACTGCAAGAAGAACACATGAAGGAACTTCTGGAGAAACTTTGCAGGAGAGCTTTTATCAATTGCTGAAGGAAACCCTTGAGGAAACTTAAGGAAACTTTCAGAGGAATACCTGAAAGAACTTCTCGATATTGTTTAACGAATTTTTAGAAATATTTGATAGTCTTATGAAGAAACTAGACATCCCCCCTAGGAGAAACAAATAAAGCATCATACAGTCCCCTTAAAATGGATAAATAATGCATATTAAAAACTAAAAAGACATGAAATTTCGAATATAAATGAATCGCGTACTCCGATGTAATAAGTATCTTCCTTTTTTATTCTACGTTATACATCATAAATCTCAATCTCTTTCTCTGCTTATTGATTACAAAACACTCTCTGAAGATCTGCTGTTTCATTTTGAATAAAACCGATTTCATTTGTGGATTGGATGCAACCCGTTCAAAAGAATGATTATCTTTGTAAGAAATCGCCTTCTCTTGGCCCGTAAATGAAGAGCATAAAATATTAAACTCCGAAAAATAAAAAAGTATGGACATCAGACCGGTTGCATCTGGTTACTGTTGTTTTTCATTCGAAAACAAAAATGATAAGGAGTTGTGAAAATGATCACTTAAACTATTTCTCTGCTATAAAATTGGTTTAACTTGCTTAAACGAATTACAGAAATAATAAATTTATATATCCACTCGGGGCCGATACTGGAGTCTTAGTGGTGGGTCTTTGAAACGCCACCTCGTCACGTAGACGAATTTCAGCGTGTGATCTTTGCCCAGCAGTTCATCATTGCACAATATATCGATCTGGAATTGTTCAGCCAAGATAAAAATGACAATATACTTTTAAATGTTCAAAACGTTCATTCAAATTAATTTGGTGCATGCATAAAATCCAATTGGCAAACACAAATTCTCCCAAAATTCACTCTTAACTCACTTTTGACTTATTCTTGACACACTCTCGATTCACTCTCGTCTCACTTCAAACGGAAATCTGCAATTTGGGATAATGCCGATTGGCATAACACTAAGTTGACATACAGCCGTATTTTGAACTCTGATTTACTCACTCACGACTCAAGACGCACATTTGATTCATACAACATCAAATCCCCTTTTAAAATCAAAAAAATTAAAAAAATAAGAAATCAAAAAATCAAATCTACTCACATCTTTGTATCGTTCGATACCGTTGAGCACCTTCTTGGCTAGGAATTTCTTCAAATGCGTGATAGTTGCCTGGGAGCTGCAGCGGATGAAGCGCCGCTTCAGGTGCCGCAGGTTGTTGCTAATGCAGTCAAGGCACACGTTAACCTGCTCGTCCTGCCGGTGGTAGTCCGCCTCCTGGTGGGCCTGTTCGTTTGCCTTGTCGTCGCTGTCCTGCTGCTGCTGGGGCATGTCCTTCGGGCAGGGCAGGTTGCGGGACTTGTAGAACTCACGCTCCCTCCGCATTTCATCTGCAGGGACAAAGGAAGTCGGTTACGTATCATGGTTTGGAGGTGAAGTATGATAATAAGATCTAAAGTTAATCTAAAGTATTTGCGCTTGGGCCATGACTTGAGTTCAGTTAGGGAAGTGGAACCATCTCGGCAGGGGTCCTATTTTGATCACTTTTCTGCTATAACTCGACCAATTCTGAACCAAGACACAGTTTTTGGAATGCAATGAGATACGTATAGTATCTAGCCGTGTACAAAATTTTAAGTCAATTGGTTTGGAATTGACTGAGTTATAGCGACGAGTGCCCAAAATACCGGCCGCTGCCCAAGTGGTTCGCTACCCTATTATTTATACGTTCCATTCGAAACGTTTTTAAATGATTTTGTCGCCATCTCAGTACAGCTGTTGTATATACCGTCAAACGGGGTGACTTGCAACACTTGATGTCTTCTGTCTATGTTTATCAACAAAACATAAAAATCGGACGTTTACATACCAAAACTCAGTTGAACTATAAAGTGCACATACTATCTGAGTAGTAGCCACGATTTTTACTTTTATGAAAATAGTTCCAACAAAATATTCATAAATTTAACATTAGTCTGAAAGAGTAACAAAAATGTGAGCCTCGAATCGTTACCTGCAAAAGAATGAAAACAAAATTTCCCAAAAATAATATTCTATATGCGGATTCTATACATAATGAGCTAAATGAATTTCCATTTTACTTTATAAAAATATTACAATATCTTTGTTATATTCATATGTTTTGAAATGTTGTACCTAGACGGGGTGACTTGCAACACTTATTTTCTTAACAATTCAAAGTCCAGAAAAACGAAATATTGTTGTTTAACTAATAATTCACCAGCAAAAGTCTGGAGGATCATTATATGAACTGAAAAATACATTAAAACTTATGTTAAATTAACAATTAGTAACTTAGTGTTTTTGAGCCCAATATTTCCATATAAAAATTCACAATTCAATTTCCTACGTAAAAACATATGTTAAAATAAGTATGTCAGCCCAAACGATATCACAATAGTAGCAAGAATACTTATCAAATATGCTTGAAACTAAAAAAATATATCTGCGTGTTTGAAAAGGGATTTACATTGGGTGTTGCAAGTCACCCCGCGCGACGTCTTGTATCAAAAACGACCTTATTTGGCTTTTTCAACATGAAAAAATAAATCAATCTATAACTTGTTCACTCTATTTCATAGAGGGGCCGGTTATTAAAACTACTACAAATAGTTTGAGTTTTAAAATTGAGTTTAATCAACATTTTTTGTTAGTTGAAGCTGAAAAGTGTTGCAAGTCACCCCGTTTGACGGTACACTTATGTGGTCTATGTTGTCAATGTTGTTGTCGATTTTGTGCTGAGTTAGAGAAAGCTTGGCTCCCTCGGTGGTCTTAGAGGGATAGGAATTCCCTCAGGAATACCTTCTGGGATTTCTCAGGCATTATTTCTGGGAGTCTTCAGGAAATTCCGTTGTCGGTTCCTCCAGCAATTTCTTCCAGAATGCCTAAACGAGCTCTTTATGAGATTCTTTACGAGGCTTATTTAGGATTTCTTTAGAAGTTCCCTCTGGGATTCTTCCGTTCCTACCAGAATTACTCCAGGAATTCCTTCTGAAATGCCCCCTTAATTCTTCCTGGAATGCATCCAGGAATGCCACCCTTCCTCGTGAAGGAACTCTAGGAAAAGTTATAGAATTTCTGACGAAAACCCAGAAAGAGATCCTCAATGAATCTCAGAAAAAGGTAGAAGTCTCAACTTCTAGAAGAATTCTCATGATCAATTTCACAAAAAATGGGGAATTATAGAAGGAACTCTGGGAGTTTTCAGAGTTCCTTATGAGATTTCTTAAGGAGTTCCTTCTAATATTATTCAAGGAGTTCTTTCTAGGATTCCTCCATTTCAGAATTGCACCATCTGAGATTTCTCCAGGAGCTCTTACTGGGATTTCTCCAGATGTTTCTTTTAGGATCCCAGAAGGAACTCCTCATGGAATCTTTGGGGAAACTTCTAGAAGAATCTCAGAAAGAACTTGTGGATGATTCTCGGAAGGAATTCCTGCAGGAACCTCTGAAATAATTCCAGGCGAATTCACGGAGTTGCTTGCAGCCTTCCGCAAGATATTTTTAAGAAAATCGTAAACAGGAAAAAAATAGGAGAATTTCATAGAAGACTCTTGGTGTAATCCCAGACGGATTCCCTTCAGAAATCTGAAAAGGTTTTCTTTATCTGCAAAAAATCACAGAAAGAACCTTTGAAGGAATCCTCAGAAGAGGAGACCCAATGGAACTCCTGAATGAATCTTGAAAAAAAAAGTCTAGAGAAAACACGAAAGAAATTCCTGAAGGAATCTCCGAAAGTATTCCTGGAGGTATCCCAGAATAAATTCCTTGATGAATCCATAGAGTAGTTCCTGGAAGAATCCCTGATGGGATCTCTTCAGAAATCTCAGAAGAAACACCTGAAAGAACCACAGAAAGAATCTCTGGAGGAATTCTGAATAAACTCCTGGAAGAATCCTAGAAAGAGCTCCCTGGGTAATACCAGGAGGTACTCCTAAAGCAATCTCAGGAACATTTTCTTGGAGAATCTCACAAAGAACTTACGGAGGAATCCCCGACGAATTCCTGGTCCGGGGTTCCTCGTTGATTTGTTCAGCATTCCTCCAGAAGTTCCCACCAGCCCACTGGAAGTAAGCCCATACCACAAGCGAAACATCTTCCCCCGGATCTGATAAGTCAGGTTTACCCAGAAACCCACCCAACCTTACACCCAACGGTAATCTGCCCATCTGCCCCTATTCGCATAACAGTTCAATGTTTGGTGGGTTTGCAATTCAGATGGGACTGTTGTGCGAATGGGGACAGTTATGAGTTTACACATTCACTACTTACGCACGAACCATGCATTTCAAATTCAATTGCACTACCCGAGGACGTCAACGAAAGTCCGAACCTGAGCAAGTGAAATTAATTAGTTGTAAGTTATTATTATTAATGTTGTAAGTCCAAATTAATCGTTTACTTACAACAGGGCCACGAAACGTCAAAGACATCAAAAAATTGCCATAGCAACCGCCGTATGCATATAGGAAATCCTGGAAGCTGTTTCTGGAAGAAATTTAGAAGAATTTCTCAGAATGAGTTCCAAGAGGAATCCACGAAGGAGTTCCTGAAGAAATTCCAGAAGCAATTCCTGGCAGAAGCGTAGAAAATAATCTCAGAGGAATTCCTGATGGAGCTTCCGAAAGAATCCTGGAAGTAGTTCCTAGATAAATCCCGGAAGAGGTTCTTGGAGGAATTCCGGAAGAAGCTCCCGGTGAAATTACCGAGGAAATCCGGGAAGGAGATCTTCAAGCAAACCCAGAAGCTCTCGAAAGATTGACTGGAAGGGTGATTTGGTCATCGTGGAAGTTCACAGCGAAGACATATCTGCAACTGGAAGGACTTTGGGATGCAGTGAAACCGAAAAAGAAGGCTGACAGGGCATTCTATGTAGGCTGTGTAAGAAAAGAAGGATCTTCGTGCGAAGCTGAAAATCATGCTGGATCCATCGATATACGTTCACATCGAGGATGTGAATTGGCCAGATCAGCTTGGGATCGTTTGGAGCAAGCATTCGAGGACAAAGGATTGGCCAGGCAAGTAGGACTACTACAAAAAATTGCTTCGTTTGACCCTGGAAAGCTGCACTAACATGGCAGAGGTGGTGGCTACTTCCAACCAGCTCGTTGGATTTCAAGATTCCGTCGCTGTGTATTGGAATGCTGCTACTTGCCGGTCTACCGAAGCAGTAACTTGCAAAACTTTTTGTCAATAAGCAAAATTGTTTAGAAGGGTTATTCGGTGAACTTCACGAACCAAAGATGCAAGGTGCTGAATACCGAAGGCAAGCTTGGGGCGACTGGCAGCCATGTAAACAATCAATTCAAGCTGAACAGGCCGTGCCGTGAACAGAAAACAGCATTGGCCTGTACATCCATTCTAAGCATGGAGCTGTGGCACAAACGAGTGGGTCACTTAAGCGGAGAAAACATTAGGAAGCTCACAAACGGTTTAGCTGATGAAATCCGGATCAACGAGAGTGGAAAGGAGCCAACTCTGTCGCACGTTCGTATTTTCCGAACGAAAACTATGGTCCATGTTCCAAAACAGAAGCGACGCAAGTGGGATCCAAAATCGTTCGTGCGCATCTCGACTGGCTTTGACCTGAAGATGGTCCCTTTTATCTATTAGAAGCCCTCTATTCTAGACGAGGCAGCTGCTAAATCTAGCGGATCGGGATCGATACAGTGGGACAAGCATTTCTCGCTGATTCGATTTCATGGAATTTCATGAGGATGCCAGGCGTGTTCCAAGGGGTTTCAGGGAGTTTCAGATTGTCTCAAAGTATTTAGAGGGGTTTCAAAAGCTCTCAGGAGAACTCCATAAGTTTTAAAGGAGTTTCAGTCAGTAGTGTTTTAGGGGTCGTCAAAAGGTTTCAGGGAAATTCCAGGGGATATATCTCTAATATCACCTGAAACCCTTTAGCACTTTCAAATGCCTGGAAATTTCCTTGAAAGCCCTCTTAAATCACTCTGAATCCCCAAACCCCTGAAAGGCCTAGTTGAAACTCCTCTGAAAAATTCCTGAAGCTCCCCTGTAGCTTCTACCAAGAACCCCAGAGAAGCCCTCATATTCAAAATTACGACTACCGTAGTGAACCGTTCTACAATTAGCGAGAGTCAATCAACATTAGGATAAGCTTGCTTGAAGATGCATTCAACATTGGAGGGGCCCAGAATCCAAGGGGTGTAAGTGACCTGTGAGCTGAACATATCAAATTTTTTTTCAGATTTCAAGCTTTCAGGAACTTTTTTAAGATTATTTTTACGATGATCAGAAAAACTACAATAAATCGTAGAAAACCGGGTCAATTTTGAAACTTCTTACATTTTGTATGGGATGAAAAATTGGTTAAAAACTTTAAACCTAATTTACTCGAAAGTGGGTTTTTGTCACTTACACCCCGTTGCTTCTAACCCCCTCATTTGGGCTCCCAGCTGGAAAAATGGACACTGACCAGAGAGATTCGTTGGAGCAACTCGAAGCATAGCTATGTAGATAGTAAATCATTGGAAAATCTGCCCAGTTGTCCATGAATCATTTTGAACACTCCAATGAACTCCGAGATGGAAGACAGGACAATCGAGTAAGCGTCACTATCAGGACATCAAGAACTAAAACAACTACTAAAACATGGCTCGTGATGAAACTACTATCGAAACCCACCTGGAATCGGTCTACTCCGTGGTCGAACACGCGAAGGCGTTGGACGAGATCGTCGTTTTAGGGGATTTAAATACGTCCGGAGTAACCTGGGAAGCATCCGACAACGGCTTTCTTCACCTAGATCCCGACCATTCAAGTTTGCATGCCGCTGCCTCTCGACTTCTTGATGGTTACAGCACGGTAACTCTCAGACAAATCAACTTCATTACCAACGAGAACTTCCGAAGTCTTGATCTCCGCTTATAGCTACTGCTCCATCGCCATTTGTAAAGGAGGTTAATCATCATCCTCCGTTGATGCTTAATTTCATTGCCCACCAGTCCTGCGATACTGAAATAGTTGCTCCGGTATCCTACGATTTCCAAAAAGCCGACCACCGAAGTATTTTGGAATATCTTGAATCTATTCAATGGAATGATATTCTCGATGTACATGATGTAGATCAAGCTACGCAAACTCTCTCTCATATTCTGGGAAATGTGATCGAGAGACATGTTCCTAAGAAGGTGCATGTCCCTAACGGTCTAATTTGGCAAACCTGTGAGCTCTGTACTCTGAAATCCGATAGGAGAGCTGCTTTGAGGCACTACTCTAAGTACCGTATGTGGTATCGAGCTAGATCGAGTTAGCCATGATTTATGTTTGAATTGGACTAGTTAGTCAGAGTCAGGTGTGTGAGACAAGCAGTCGAATATACGTGTCGTGCGTGCAAGTTGAATTGTGTAAACTAATCCCAAAATCCCGTCAACCGATTCTACTATCCGAAATTCCAGATTTCACATTGGCGACAAGGAAAAATGTGAGTAATAGTAGCTAGAAAAGTACAGAAAGTTCGGAGAATGCAATAATAAACCATCCATCCCACGCACCATTCCAAATTTTCTTTTCTGTTCAAGCTGGTTTGTCACGTGCTTGGCAATGAAATAAATAAGAAGAACAAATTCAAACTTATATGCGGTTTCCGTGGTAACCGATGTTTTAGTTCATTGAAGGCAATCATCATTGTTGATGATGATTGCAACCAAAACATTGAATGAAAATGAACTCGTGTTGATTATGTCATACATGAAAGCTTGGTTATGTGATATGAAGGGTCATCCGGGAGAACTTGTAAACAAACCACAATCCGAACCGTTTTTTTTCTCTTTCTGATTTGCATTTCGGTGTGAAGTTTTTAGTGCTTAATGTTCTGTACGTTGTTGGTAAAAAAGTGCATGTGCAATGGAGTATCATTGGAGGAAGGAAACGAGTGAGACCCGTGTGTTGAATAAAAAGTACCGTGCTGTGGTGCGTGCGGTTTTGAGTGAAAAATAAAGGTGATCAATATTTTGGTTTGATGATGTTTTTAAGGATCCTTATTCGTTTTTCCAAAAGTAAGTCTTGTGTGTATATTTGGAATAAAAATAAAGTGTTATGACTGAAACGTTGTGTTTTGATAAAAACTCAGACAGCTGTACAGCTGGGGACAGTAGCGGTCTGTTCTGCCCGTTCTGCCACAGTTTTGTTTACCGTTATGCAATGAAGTGTTCATTTTGCTATACACTGTTCGAAATTCGAAAGTAGAAAACAACAAATTTGGGGAGATATTAAATATTTTTGGAACACCGATTCAATAGCAAAGTCATATAAATGACTGTAACGAAACATACATTTTTTTTGTATTTTTGAAAATGTGCATAATGTTAATACAGAAATAAAGCGGATTTCGTTAAAACTGAGGAAGGCGGGTTTCGTCACGGTCATATGAAGGCGGTTTTCGTCACTGATAAATGAAGGCGGATTTCGTCAAAATAGAGTGAAGGCGGTTTTCGTCACAGCTAAATAAAGTCGGTTCTCGTCAAACATTTGAAAAGGCGGTGTTCGTCAAAATTTGGCAATGACAGTTTTCGTCAAAACTAAATGAAGGCGGTTTTCGTCACGGCTAAATGAAGGCGGATTTCGTCCAAACTGAGGAAGGCGGTTTTCGTCACAGCCGAATGAAGGCGGTTTTCGCCAAACTATAGAAAAGGCGGTTTTCGTCACTGATAAATGAAGGCGGATTTCGTCCAAATAGAGTGAAGACGGTGTTCGTCACAGCTGAATAAAGTTGGTTCTCGTCAAACTTTTGAAAAGGCGGTTTTCGTCATACCTAAATGAAGGCGGATTTCGTCATAAATTTGGAAATGACTGATCGTCACAACTGAACAAAACCGGGTTTGGTTGAAATTTAGAAATGAGGGTTTTGTCAGAAAACAGTCTTCGGTTCAGATAAATGAAGACAGATTTGGTTCAGAGTGAAGGCGGGTTTCGTCACAAATAAAGGCGGTTCTCGTCTTAACTGATTGAAGGCGGTTTTCGCCAAATGATTGAAACACAATTTTGATTGAACAAAATAGTTTTATTATAATATTTAATAGAAATGGAATGGTGCGTCGGAGTTGTTGTAATCTCTCTAGTCTAGTTATTTGGAGATTCACACAAAGAAATATGACGGTTTTTTTTTGTTTTTCTTCGGTTTTAAACAAAATTATATGGTTACAATAGGAGCAGCATGGATACTCGCATCAGGCCGTTCCAAACGTCTTTGGAGTCTTTGCAGCTACCGTTGGCATGGGCCAAATGGAAACGCGATCTCGAATGTTATTTTGAGTCAGAAAAGATAGAAGGACAGTACGAACGACGCTCAAAACTGCTCTATCTGGGCGGCTCTGATTTGCGAGACATTTATGACAATCTACCCGATGTCAAAACGGTGTCAATGGTTCTGGTAAACCCTCCGTATTACGATGCGGCAATCGCGAAACTGGATGCGCATTTTGAGCCGTATCGCAGGAAGACCTATGAACGCCACCTATTCCGTCAAATCTCCCAAAAGTCGTCCGAACGTTTCGCCGATTTCGTATTGCGTCTGAGAACCCAGGTCAAAAGGTGTGAGTACGACAAACCAGAAGAGATGATTCTGGACCAGATAGTGGAGAAGTGCCACTCTGACAAACTTCGTCAGAAAATGATAAAACGCGATTTTATGTTGAGTGAAGTTGAAAGCCTGGGAACAAGTTTGGAGGAAAGTGAGCGAAAGATGAAGGAGTTTGGAAAAACCTCTTCGTCAAGTGACCCAATCAGTAAGGTGTCTAGGTGGAAACCGGAGTATTAGGCGTGACGCTACGGGTACAAATTATTAAATAAAGGTATAAAATAAATTCTGATATTTAAAGTTATTATAGGATCAGGACCTGGTACAGGAAGAGCACAGAAACCTTTTCAGTCGAAATTCCGATCGGTTCCAGTGTGTTACGCGTGTGGAAAACGTGGTCATGTCAGGGGTGCAGACTCTTGTCCCGCTAAGACAGCAGCGTGTCTTAAATGCAAGAGCATCGGTCATTTCGCCAAACAATGTTTGAAACGAGTCAACGACATCAACCGAAACCAGATTCCGACAAAGCGCATCAGAACAGTTCAGGACGATAATCCTGAAGGCAAAGACAACGAGTATATATTCTACGCCATGGGAGAGAATACTTTCATGTTCGAAGTAGGAGGAATCAAAATACCGATGGTGATAGATTCTGGAGCTGCAGCAAACATCGTCAGCCAGAAAACATGGGAAGATATGAAGCATTTAGATGTGACTGTATGGAACATGTCCACAGATGTTGACAGAAATTTCATGTGCTACGCTTCTGATGCGCCGATGTATATCTCCGGAAGTTTCATGGCGACAATCCGAGCTGGTGAGAGATTTTGCACCGCAAAATTTTACGTTGCAAAAAGTGGTCAGCAAAACTTGTTGGGCGATGAAACAGCGAAGACATTGCAGGTCTTGAAAGTTGGTTTCGATATTGGCAGAGTCTCACAATCCCCAAAAGCCGAATTCCCGAAATTCAAAGGTGTCACAGTGGAAATACCGATTGATGAGACGGTTCAACCTGTGCAACAAGCTTTTCGTCGAGCTCCGTATGCTCTTGAAGATAAAGTCAATGAAAAACTACAGATGTTACAACAACAAGGAATTATCGAGCGAGTAACTAAACCGTCACCATGGGTTTCACCGATGGTGCCAGTGTTGAAAACATCAGGTGACATTCGATTGTGCATCGACATGCGACGGGCAAATCAGGCTGTGCTGAGAGAAACACACCCTCTACCTCTGGTAGATGAAATCCTTGGATCAGTGACCGGCGCCAAATTCTTCTCCAAAGTCGACATCAAGGACGCTTACCACCAACTTGAAATATCCGAAAGGTTGTAACCTGCTCCACTAGCTTGATGACGGTGGCGGTAATCTTTGCTCGCGTGTACTGAGCCGCTATGGTGCTCTTAGCCTCGCCAATCAATGCAGGAGTTTTGGTTAAATCTTACCATGTTAAACCATCACACACCTACAACACAAACAACACAACATCATCATCATTAGATCGATCGTTATCAATAGTCGATTGATCGCGCCGCATGCCTCTTGTGTATGCTCCGCTGGGCGCAAGCTGCTTCAGTTAAATTGAAATTAAAACCCGACATCACCCAATCTATGCCACCATAAAAATCCAGCCACCGGTGTCAGAAACCCTAATAGCATCATCTCATTCTCTGATAAGATCTAATTATCTCCCGTTATCGATAAGGCCGAAAGGATTGAGTACCACTTGCTCAGGTATCACTCATTGGCTCCCACTTTTAACACTAATAAAATCGTTGCGAAGATCGGAGAGGGCCATCAGTTATCGGTTCAACATCAAGCAGACCGTATGTGCTCAAGTGAAAGTGGTAGTTGCTAGAGATTTTTGGGTCTGACCGATGTGAGTTGTGGTCAGTGATTGTGTGTTCCTTTCAATTCAATTGTATCATTGTTCACAGAATAATTGAAAATTAGGCATGGCTACGGCCAAATATACGATGCATCGACGGGAGTGAAGATAAGTTTTGAGATCGGTAAGAGAGTGGTGATTTAGCTAGATGAATTTTCAACATGATCCTAAATTAGTGCTGGTGATTAATTCTGACCTTCAATGCCTATATAGGCCTTTCTCACATCCAGCAAATTTCCATGGTAGTGCACTGTACCATGGGCAGAGTGGTGATGTCGTGGTGGTAGCAACGCTAATGGCGTGCCAAGCAGCGGGGTTGCCGACATGGAGCCGGTGGTCTTTTCCCCTCAACTGTCCGGACAGGCCTGGAAGTCGTGCTGCCGCCGTGGGATACACTGCCACACGCCCACTACACACCACAGAACAACCTTAGGATAAGTAGGATAAGATCTACAATAAATGTAAGTACACTATTTAATCATAACATTTTTTGTGAAGCTGAAATTTCTTTCTTTGTTTGGGATGGCTCGCTTAGTCAGCGTGTGGTTCCGCTTTTAACGAACCAGATTTCCTATACGGGTCAAGTGTTTGGGTCGGGGGACCAATGCCTATTGGAAACCTTCTATTTTACTGTATTTTGTCTCCGAGTCTCATGCGCCCTCTGCGGAGCGGTGACAAGGTCTCGCCCTATAACTACTTTTATCACAAAGAATGGCTTGTTCAGGTAAATTGAAAATAAAAGAAATGACGTTGTATTATTATAATAAACACAAAATTAATTTGTCATTGTAATCCATTTTCCTTAGATATAAAAGACTAATGTTTGGTATCAGTTGCACACCAGAAATCTTTCAAAAGACAATGGAATCGATTCTAGCAGGGTTGGAAGGTGTTATAGTCTATCTAGACGATATAGTAGTGTTCGGCTCCACACAAGAAGAGCATGATAAACGTCTTCAGGCACTTTTGAAGCGCTTACAAGAGTATAACGTCCTCTTAAATAAGGAAAAATGCATATTTGGAGCGGTAGAAATTGAATTTCTCGGGCACGTGTTGAGTGAAAAGGGCGTTAGCCCTACGGAGAGCCGAATTGAAGCGATTACGAAATTCAGAGAACCTAAGACAGTTGCAGAGCTCCGCAGTTTCCTAGGTTTAATAACGTATGTCGGGCGTTTAATTCCAAATCTGGCTGCAAAAACAGCACCTTTAAGAATGCTTCTTCGAACGGGTGTAGCGTTTTCTTGGAAAGAGGAACATCGTAATGCGTTTGATACGATAAAGCAGGCAGTCAGTGATATTAGGATTTTAGGATTTTTTGATCGTCAAGACCATACAAAATTGATTGTTGATGCAAGCCCAGAAGGTCTAGGAGCAGTATTACTACAGGAGAATGAGGATGGCCAAAACCGGATAATTTCGTTTGCCAGTAAAGCTCTTACTGACTTAGAACGTAAATATTTTCAAACCGAGCGTGAAGCACTAGCTATCGTATGGGGAGTTGAAAAATTCAGTCTATACTTACTCGGCACTAAGTTTACTCTCATTACTGATTGTAAAGCATTGAAGTATTTGTTCAGTCCTCGATCTCGTCCGTGTCCACGAATTGAGCGCTGGGTACTTCGTATCCAGTCGTACAACTACGAGATTAAATACGAACCTGGTGCAACAAATTTGGCAGACGCTTTGTCCAGATTGTCAATCAATGGTCAGAAACCGTTTGATAAGGCAGCTGAGATTTACATTAATCATCTGGTGGATAACTCAGTTCCGGAAGCTGTTACTCTGACGCAAGTGGCTGAAGCAACAAAAACCGACGAAACTTTACAGAGTCTGCTAAAGGCTTTACAGACTGGATTATGGACCGAAGACGTACAAGTATTCAAATGTTTCAAAGCAGAAATACATTCAGCCAAAGATGTTTTGTTGAGAGGAGACAGGCTTATAATTCCACTAGCACTTCGCCCACAGACGCTGAAATGTGCACATGACGGACATCCTGGAATGAGTGTAATGAAGCGGCGCTTGCGACAAAAAGTTTGGTGGCCAAAAATAGACGATTCGGTTGAAAAATTTGTCAAACACTGTGAGTCGTGCACACTTGTATCAGCGGTTGGACCTCCAGAACCGATGCTTCGTACTAGAATGCCTGAAAAACCTTGGTATGAGGTGGCCATAGATTTCCTGGGTCCTATGCCATCCGGACATTCTCTACTTGTGCTGATAGACTATTTCAGCAGATTCACGGAAGTGGTCGTAATGAAACAAACATCGACAGATTTGACAATTCAAGCCTTATTCGAAACGTTCAGTCGTTTCGGAGTTCCAGAAACATTGCGAACGGACAATGGACCGCAATTTATCAGTGAAGCATTTAAGACTTTTTGTCGCGAATTCGGTATTGAGCATCAGAAGACCACACCTTACTGGCCACAAGCGAATGGAGAAGTGGAAAGAATGAACAACACAATTCTTAAGCGTTTGAGGATCAGTCAGGTGGAGAACTCTACAAACTGGAAGTGGGACCTGCGCAGTTTTCTACTCATGTATAATTCCACTCCACATTCCACAACAGGCGAAGCTCCGTCAGCTCTGATGTTCGGTCGAGTACTTCGGGACAAAATACCGAGCATTCACAACAGGAACAGACCGTGGATTGAACAAGCTAAAGATCGAGATTGGGAGCGGAAAGTTTCAGCAGCGGAATTATCAGACCGTGACAGGAACGCTAAACATAATCAACTTGGAGAAGGTGATATTGTTGTGGCCAAACGGATAACGAAGGAGAACAAACTATCTACGAACTTCAGCGGTGAAAGGTTCCGTATTGTTGGTAGACAGGGATCAGAGGCAGAGATCCAATCGTTGGACACTGGCAAGACATACCGCAGAAGTGTAACCCATCTAAAACCTGTATGCGCGCCAGCCACGGAATCCATCCCGCCGACATCAATGGATATCCCATCTTTGACATTGGATCTGGATAACGAACGGAAGGAATCAACGTTCGTGGAAAACCAAGCTGAGGAACTGTCCAACATTCGTTGTAGTAGCCGAGCATCGAAACGTCCCGAATATCTGAGAAACTATGTAAATATGTTATTGGACTAAAACTATTTGTAAGGGAGGAGTGTGGTATCGAGCTAGATCGAGTTAGCCATGATTTATGTTTGAATTGGACTAGTTAGTCAGAGTCAGGTGTGTGAGACAAGCAGTCGAATATACGTGTCGTGCGTGCAAGTTGAATTGTGTAAACTAATCCCAAAATCCCGTCAACCGATTCTACTATCCGAAATTCCAGATTTCACACCGTACTTTTCAGCACGTGAATATTACTTGAGGGTCAACGTGGCTTATAAGATAACCAGTCGACGTTGCTACAGCCACTATAAACAACGAATTCAACGCAGTCTCCAATCGAAACCAAAGTCTTTTTGGAGGTACGTGAACAAGCAGAGAAAGGAGTCTGGACTACCTTCAACGATGATTTTGAATGGAAAAACCGCTTCGGAACCTCAACAGATTTTCCAATTCTTCGCTCAGAAGTTTGCTAGTACGTTTTGCGATGAGACGATTCCTGAAACCCTCGTTAATCAGTCCATTAACAACGTTCCGCTGGTTAACGATTCCTGGGCTACGCTCGTCGTTGAGGACGAAATGATTTCCAGCGCCGCTTCACGATTAAAATCTTCAAGGAACCCTGGCCCAGATGGTATTCCATCAACTTTCCTGAAGATGAATATTGAAACTCAGCTCGTTCCTATTCACCAGGTGTTCAACTTATCTCTGTCAGTTGGATTTATTTTTTTTTTGTTTATTTTTGTTCGTGAATTTTAACTTATGCTAATTCTTCACACACTGTCAGTTGGAGTGTTCCCGTCCATTTGGAAAAAATGCCACCATGTTTCCCGTATACATAGGGGCAACGGAACAAAAAAGCCAGACGAAGACGCTGAACGCTCCTAACCAGGTAAACTTAAGTCCAGGTAAACAGGCTAAAGCAGGAGTCTGCAGTTAAATCGGGAATGCAAAGGTCCCAGATAGGAAAACAGAGGGAAACCGTAAGTGTGGGCATGAAGCAAAAAGCAAAAATTTGAAAGCTAAAAATTATACAGGCAAACCTACAGCATGCAAGAGGGCATCACGCGTACTTTTGTAACGGTTTACCAAAAAGACCTCGACCTGGGCGTTAGTAAAGGAACCATGGGTCAGCAGTCATAGGGTTCTGGGCCTTACAACACCAATATGTAAGTTTACTCTATGATTTTAAACCTTTGGTACAACTTGGGATCTTAAACCCAAGTATATCAAATGGATCTACACAACTGTTGTTCGGCCAATAATGGCCTATGAATGTCTTGTGTGGTGGCAAAAGGGGGAAATGAGAACGATCCAATCAAAGTTAGGCCATCTGCAAAGGATGTGCTTAAGGCTTTTTACGGCATCATCAGCATCGGCAGCCATGTTGGATATGAGCCTCAAAATTTCAAAGTGATAATTCTCTGCCACCAAAGCGAATATTCGTATGAAAAAGTATCATCCTATATGCTCACTCGCAGTGATTGCGATGATACTTTTTCTGCTGCGTTGCTGCAGAATTGACAGTTTTTTATCACTTCAAAAATGCGAGGCAAACAATCATTGAAAAGCAAAAAGTCAATGCTTCGTTTGAAAACTTAGTGATGCAGTAAGACACCTTAATGGCGATGTCTGGAGCGTTTTCTTCAATTCCCACGGCAGCGCTCGAGGTTCTCTTTGACGTTGCTCCACTACACATTCATCTCAAACAAGAAGCACTTTCTTGCACTTACCGCGTATGGGTATTCGATCTACTAGAGGAAACTCCTGTGAACCGCACATCAACACACACCTCGTTGTTTTCACTTTTGGTGAATTGGGACAAAATTGTTCTTGCTCCAAGGGATCTTACAATTGCTTGTAATTTTCCATATAGGACATTTTCTACGAAATTCCCTTCCCGGGAAGAGTGGACATCGTCATCCTTATTTCCTTCCTTTTCCCTCAGGTAGATGATGAAATAGGCTATTATTTTGCCGATGGCACAAATGTCCCAAATGGAGGATAAAGTGCCTCTGGAGCCGTCCTTCTGATACCTAATACCTGATAAGGGCATCAGGCGTAATTTTGTTATGGTTTGCCAAAAAAGACCTCGACCTGGACGTTAGTAAAGGAACCATGGATTAGCAATCTTAGAGTTCTGGGGCTTAAACACCAATATGATGATAGCAATCAGTCTTGAGTCAAGTACGAGACACTCAATCTACGAAGCGTTGATAGGAATCATCGTTATCGTCCCAATTTTAAATTCTTGTAATGAAAATAAATTGACTGCGTTCTAACTGAAGAAATTTAAGCAGTAAATACCATCAGGGTACCAGATTCCGCTCATCTAAGACCAGTTTCGCAGAAAAACATCAGCTGTTGAATGACTGTTAAGTCAATTTGTTATGTTTTTCCATTTTATGTTAGTTAAATCTAAGTACAATCAGATACAAATCAAGACTTATGTAGAACTTTTCATAAAAGTATGATTTTGTTACATTTGGTGTGAGACCAAAGTGGTCCTAATTCCGCTCACGAACAAATTTATACCATCTTTTAAATAGACTTTTGCGGAAAAGTGCATTATTTTTTCAACTCTATGTTTTTACAATTATTTTTTTCTGTTCCGTAGGAGTGGGGAGCGGGACATTTGGCATAAAGTCATTTGGCATAAGGTCGTTTGGCATAAGGTCATTTGGCATAAAGACATTTGGCATAACGGTCATTTGGCATAACGACCATTTGGCATAATCGAAATGCACCCTTCTTTATTATGCCAAGTGTCCATTATGCCAAATGACCGTTATGCCAAATGTCTTTATGCCAAGTGACCTTATGCCAAACGGCGTTATGCCAAATGACTTTATGCTAAATGACCCAGACCCGTAGGAGTGTATAATAAGGGTTAAACACACTGTGTACTAAAATCGGCAGATTTTACGATTTTGACGTATTTTTTTGCGTGAGCGGTTATTGGAACACATGAAATTACCTACAGCTTTTTTGGGCCCAATAGCCGCTCAAAAAATTTCATTGTTTTGTTTTTAAAATTTATGTTATCCGATAAATATTGCATAAAATGGCTTTGCTCTCGTCTAATTTATATTGTTCAAGAATATCAGCGCCGAAAAAAGTGTATTTATGCGTGTAAACTTGATTTTTGCAACAGTGAGCGGCTATTGGGTCATGAGCGGCTACTGGTACACTGACGGTACAGTTTCAAGACCATGCTGAGGGTTGCGGAATCGATTCCCGGTCGGTCCAGGAATTTATCGTAATGAAAATTTACTTGACATGGAGAATCTTCAAGCCACACGATATACTCATTACATTAGTTGGGGAACTATGTTAAAAACTTTGAAAGTTCTCTGCATAATAGAACACTAAGCTGAGGAGGTTGAGGCGGGCCCAATGGTCCACTGCACGAATTTGTGCTGGCCTGCTTACTCTCACAGAAAATTCGACGTTTGAGCGGTGCCGACACCGCTCAAACGTCAAATTTCGTGCGGGAGTAAGCAGGCCAGCATAAATTCGTGCAGTGGACCATTGGGACATTACGTCCAAAGAGAAGAGAAAACATTTTGATGATGATTGTCTTCATTTTACACGAAAAAGCTACTTTCATTATGTAGAAACCAATCAAAGCCATCATAGGAAAAAAAACGCACTATGTTGACGTTCTGGACAAAACTGTCAAAATGTCCCATGCAGTGGTTGATAGTTGCCCAATCGAGAACAAAAGCGACGAGGACACGTTCGACGACATTCGGCACACGCAATGTGCAACGGTTCGCAACATCTCCCGGAGGGTAGTTGCCTTCCACCAGAATGAGCCGTATTATCTGGCTCACGTCAAAAGGTGAGTCCGAAAAGGGATTGATCAGAAGAGCAATTATGAACATCTGAACTGTCTTATTTCAGAGGAACCAAAAGAAATCAATTGCACCGGCTGGGGGAAAGGATCCTGCTCATTATGGTCTCTATCCTGCTGTACAATTTCATCTTCGGATGTTCTTCCGACGATGACTACGGAGAACCCTCCTGGCTAGCTTGCGCAATTGGCAAAATCTTGGGAATCGAAGATCGAATATACTACTGAGGTGCGTTCGTCCCTGTTCCGGACGGCATTCTACTCACCTTCCATCAGGTTCGGCACCAACTTGTAGACAATATCCTGCATTGTGCGGTCGAAGCTGATATACTGCAGCGGATGGGACTGATGGATGACATTTTGGCAGGTTGGACAAGTGTTATTTTCCTCCAAGTGTTTCACCAGGCAACTTTTGCAAACTAAAAAGATATCGATTGGAATGCATTTTATATCGCCATTAGCAATTAAGCAGGCATATTAAACATAAATTAAGGAGAATAACATCTTTTCACACAATATACTTACACGTATGAAGACATTCAGTGACAGTTGTTGCATCAATGAAGTAGCCTTTGCAAATTTCGCATGTTATGTGTTTGTTCAGCGTTTTCAGTTTAATCCGTCTCTCCATGGCCGCGCGCGATGCCAAGACGCAGCGAAATTCACAATTCCTAGCTTATAATTCTGTAAAATACACCTAATATTTAGCGAAATATTCCATACTTATTATGACTCGGTCACTTTTTCTACTTTCTGTGGTCGTCCGTCCCGTCGCCGTCGTCGGTCGGGAAGCTGATGATGATGCTTTCTTTTCCTCCCTCTTTCATCGCGTTTTCTTCTCTTTTCCCGCATCCGAATGACAGATAAGGTGCGGGGCACAGGACTGCAACATATTCAGCTCATGTTACACTCACACGTTCGCACAGTGGCTAAAATCTTGGCTAAAGTGGCTAAAATTTAGACTGAGGGAGAAAGTAACATGATCGATTTCTCTTCTTTAAATTGAAGTGATGCAAGTTTGATTGTATTTTTTGAAGCTTGGACGCAAGATTACATCACCAAAACGTGCAAAACAAGAGCTTGGGTTAGAGAAATCGATCATGTTACTTTCGCCCTTATTAAATTCAACCTAGATTCACCGGGCGTAAAGCTGATTGCCTTTCCCGTGGTATACCGCGAGCTCGACCGCGAATCGATAGAAGTGGAACTGACAGCAACGTACACAAGTGGCATGCCTAGTGGAGGACTGGATAAGGTCGAGACAGTTGGCACTCGCGCACCACAAAACCGCAAACCACAAATTTGAAGAAATTCTATATTTATGGTTTTCTGAAGGAATTTATTATGTAATTCATAAAATGTTTTCTATAGAAACTCTAGCAGAAATGTATGGATCTCTAGTGAACATGGAGCAATTTCTGAATATTTTCCAAGCTCTAATAACGACGTTTTTTTTTTCTAAAGGAATCTTAAGAACACTTTCTGAAAGAATATTTGGTCAAATTATTTACTAAAGAAATCTGGAATCTCTGCAGGATTTTCTATAGGAATTACTGAAGGGTTTCAAAGTTATCATTATAGATATTTTTGCAGGAATCTTCTGTAGGAAGATTTCTGAAAAATTTCCAAAGAACCTTATTTAGGATTTTCCAGGAGAAACCCAGGAAAACATGTAAAATAGAAATATTGAGAGATAGAAGTATGAAAAATTATTGAAGGAATCTGTGGGTGTGGAGGAATTTCTGAGGCTATCCTTGAAGAAAATTTACAAATTTATCACTGAAAGATTTTTCGAAAGAATATCTGCTGAAACTCCTTGACATAACTAAGGTAAAATTATCTAATAAAATCCTTAGAGAAATATCACTAGGAATCGTTTGACTAATTTCTGAAAAATATTCTAGATAACTTCCTGAATTTCTAAAGGAATAAAATAAATACTTCAATGAATGCGCAGAAAATCCTCGGAAGTAATCTCAGAGCATCCCCAGTTAGAATGTTTGGGAATTTTGAGAAAGAAACATGAATATTGAAAATGATTTCTCAAAACAAAATAGTAGATAAACTCCCTGCTAATATCATGGTAAATGCTCAGAATAAACTAGAGGAATCTTATTTTTTGAGAATACTGGAAAATGAAACAAACATATTATCAATCTCAAATATAATAAATAGTGTAATCTTGATAACATTCCAGAAAACATAAGCATGATCCGATTAAACACGAATGTGAACTCATTTGGTAAAGTGTTCTTTATAAAACATAATAATTATAATTAGCATCACTCAGTTTCCTTCTAGCCTTAGGCCTTTTCGGCGCCCCTCTGAGGTTGGCGCCCTTGGTGGGGGCCAACCTGGCCAACCCCACGCTACGGCTCTGGTTGTTAGTTCTAAATTAATGTCACACACACTAAGATTCATATGTTCCAACTCAGTATTTTTTTCACTGAGTTCAGTATTTTTTCCATCTTTTTACTGAGTTTTCAACAGCAGATTTATCTCGGTACACTTGGTAATCGTATTTACCGTTCACCAGTAACGATATTTACCGAGCATCAGTAACTTTTGACAGTTTATTAGCTGAGCTCGGTAACTCATTTACAGAATATCCGCAAAAGAAACAACCGAGCGTACCGAGTTAAATCCGAGGTTAAATCTGCTGTTGAGAACTCAGTAAAAAGATGGGGAAAATACCGAGCTGATCTTAGTGTGCAAATCATTTATTGCAATAGACCATTCCCGTCTGACCTTACCCCCCTTTTTTCTATTTTTATTCGAAAGATATTTGTTTTTGATGATTATTAAAAGATTTATCGCTAAATAATATTTTCTCATTCCTAATTGATATGATGATATGAAGAGCTGATTAACTCTATTCTTTAAGTATTGTCGCGCTTACCTTAGATTCTCAACAAGCTGCGTTCGAAACGCGCAGCATCAGAACGCGCCAGACCGCGCCTGTACACACTAAGATTCTGATTTTTCAGCTCAGTAAAATTTTCGCTGAGTTCTGTAATTTGTTCATCTTTTTACTGAGTTTTCAACAGCAGATTTAACTCGGTACACTCGGTAATTAATATTTACCGTTCATCAGTAACGATATTTACCGTTCATCTGTAATTTTTGACAGTTCATTTGCAGAACTCGTTAACTTATTTACAGAGTATTCAGCAAAAGAAATAACCGAGCGTACCGAGTTAAATCTGCTGTTGAGAACTCAGTAAAAAGATGGGGAAAATACCGAGCTGATCTTAGTTTGTATGATTTACACACGGTGTGCACCTTGGCTAAAACTGTTTTTGCAGCCACCGGGAGGGAGCTGTCATGGATAATCAGCCGCCGTATACAAATCAAACGGGGCGCAATCTTTTCACGATAAACGACGGGTGGTTGAGATCAACAGCATCTGAGTGATAAAGCTGTCAAGGTCGACAAACTAATCGTAGTAGTTAAGATAGTTTTAGATCAATCATAGTAGTCATGTTTGTTTAAATAAATCAGTCTATTCTAAACCGTTACCAGAGGCAGTCGTGTTTCCATTACTCTGCCATTCACGACAGGTTATTAGCCCAGCACACCTGTTGCTATTGGAAACGGAAGTTGTTTGGAAGAAAGAAGATTTTTTCACCGAAGAAAATGCAAGCGGAAACGAAGCCATATCTTTTCGACGGCAAGAACTTCCCGAGCGGCAGCTGATCGATTGTATCCGGAGGGATGCGGACGAAATCCCGGAAATCCAGGTAGACGAAACGGATAC
Source organism: Aedes albopictus (assembly GCF_035046485.1). NCBI lineage: Eukaryota > Metazoa > Arthropoda > Insecta > Diptera > Culicidae > Aedes > Aedes albopictus. The sequence continues at coordinate 5,288,000 of NC_085138.1, forward strand.
GGCGCAGGAGAAGGCTCGGAAGGAGACGAAACTGGCGGAGCGGAAACTTCTGGAAGCACGTTGCAAATCGTTGCTGGTGGAGAAGATCGCGGATTCGCAGCTGGAGTACATCAAAGGCAAGTCCACTCCGAAGGCGATCTGGGCAACGTTGGAGAACGTGTTTGCGAAGAAGGGGATTTCCGGCCAGTTTTATCTACTGAAGCAACTGGCCGTGATGAAGTACAGCGAAGCGGAACCGATGGAAGAGCACCTGCTACGGTTCGAGCGGATCATCCGAGAGTTGGCCTCAGCGGATATCGTGATGCATGAGCGGCTGGTGGTATTCAATCTGCTTCAAACCCTGCCGAAATCGTTCCAGCAACTGGTAACAGTCCTCGAAACCCTACCGGCGGAACAATGCACGCTCGACTTCGTGAAGGCCAGGCTACTCAGCGAAAACGTCAAGCGGAGGAACACCTGCGGTGAAGCGGAAGGTACGGCGGATGACGAATCAGCGTTCTTCGGAGAGCGGCCGAGGTTCAAGTGTTTTTCCTGTGGAAAAGTGGGTCACAAGAAGTCAAATTGCCCCATGAAGAAGGAAACCGAGCGCGGAAGGACGTCATCCCAGAAGCCAAAGAAGGGAAGAGCAAACGCTGCAGGTTCTGGAGTGGCATTCATTTCGAAGTCGGATGGTGTGAAGAATGAAGGTAAGAGCTCGAGTCAGTTCCGATGGATCCTTGATTCGGGTGCATCTGAGCATATGGTGCACACAGCGGATTGCCTTCAGGACGTGGTGAAGTTGGATGAACCGATCCCGATCGTGGTCGCTTCTGGAAAGGTCGTGTATGGTCGACATTCTGGAACCGTCAAGATGATATCGCTGGTCGGTGGACGACGAATCGACTGCGTGGTGAACGACGTGCTATATGTACCGGAACTTCAGTACAATCTGTTTTCCATTCGGTGCGTGGGCAAGCTTGGGATGCGTGTGACGTTTGAAGACGAAGCAGTGGAAATCAAGCGCGGTGGCGAGGTCGTTGCCACCGGTAAGTTGTCCGGCAAGCTGTACGTGCTGAACGCAATTGTGGAGCGCGGATCGGTGGACGAAGCACTGGTCTGCCTACCGGTAGACGAATACGAGCTGTGGCATCGGAGATTCGGCCACATAGGCAAGAGTGGTCTCAAGACTCTGATGCGCGACGAGATGGTCAGCGGCATGGCGTTGAAGAAGAAAGCGTTCCGGGGAAACGAAGTCTGTGAACCTTGTGTGCTAGGCAAGCATGCGAGACAGCCCTTTGGAGACGTCCCGGTTCCGAGATCCAATAGACCGTTGGAACTGGTGCACAGCGACGTGTGCGGCTTCCTAACGCCGACGGCCTGGAATGGAAAAAGGTATTTCGTTACATTCACTGATGACTTTACCCATTTCAGTGCCGCATACATCCTTGCGGCAAAAGATGAGGTACTGGATGCGTTCAAGGAATACGCGAGCATGGCGGAGGGCCACTTCGATCGAAAAATTCGTCGCCTGCGGTGTGACAACGGAGGCGAATACGTTGGAAAGGATTTCCAGCATTACTGCAGAGACCGTGGGAGGAGTACACCATTCCACACACGCCGCAGCAAAACGGTGTGAGTGAGCGGTTGAATCGAACAATCCTGGACAAAGCGAGGGCGATGGTTGAAGATTCTGGTCTACCGAAGAAGCTTTGGAGCGAGGCAGTACAAGCGGCGGTGTTCATCATCAATCGAAGTCCGACAGTGGCGTTGAACAAGAAAACGCCATACGAAATGTGGTACGGACACAAACCGGACGTGTCCAAACTCCGCATCTGGGGAAGCAAGGCCTACCCGGATAAAAAATTACCATTCATTACATGGTAAATATTAGTAACGTATGACTGGTTTTATTGTTCACAATAAAACACATAGTAGATATATTGTTACTTTTTACAATAGAAATCAAGCCCATATAGTTCGTACAATAAATGAACATTAGCTTTATTAGTGACTAATTGATTCGATTGTTTTTCAATAGTTCTATAATAATTAAAAGTTACTATCAGTAAAAATTAATTTAAGTTGTTTTTATATAGTTGCAAAAGTGCCTGCAAAGTTCTCATGGACTTTTTATTAAAAAAGAGATTATTTCTCAATTACACTTAAAACAATTCGTAACAAATAAATAACAATAAATATTATTGTTGCTTGGATCATGTTTGTATAATCAAATACAAAATCACTTGACATATTTTTTTTTATAGTTTTTGTTTTAAATTTGAGTACAGTAGATGTTTCGGTTATTGAATGTTATTCGCTAAAACTTCAACGACTGACAGACGTCAAGCCGTGTTGGCAGAGGAAGCTCTCAATGAATAATTGAGGAAGTACTTATAGAAAATTAGCTGAAAAGCAGGTTTTAGCCAAATGAGGACGTTACGACAAGAAAAAGATGAACAATGATTTTTCTACTGTTTTCCAATAAATCTAGTAAGGAATCTAGTAAATAGTAAACTACCATTGATAACAATACAAATACAATTTGTTTAATGGGGTCAATGGAACCGATGTTAAAATAAACACGCAATAATATTTGTTGTTATGTTAACAGATTTCGCCTTTGAAAAACCAAATCATTCATATTTCTCGGTAACATTTTTCTTCAGCATTTACAGATACTAATGGCCACATGAATTGTGAACGATTTATGGCATGGATCATACCATAATATTTGGCAGTTATTTGAAAAGATTGATGATAGATCTTATCAACAGCTGCCAAGCAACACATACCAGACAAACATCAGAAAGTTTGACTCTTATCATAAAATGTGCATATCATGCTGGCGGCCGTTAGTGCTCGTAAATGCTGGATATAAATGTTAGCGGGAAATATAAATTCTATGGATTTTCAAAAGCGAAAACTGCTTGCAAATATTATTGTATTTTTATTGTAACAACGATTCATTTGACGCCATTCAATTAATTGTATTTGTATTGTAAGAACAATGAAAAAACATTAAGATATATTGTTTTCTTTTAAAAATTGCCCTAAAAATGTCTCATAAAAACACAATACATTCTATTGTTTTTCGCGAAAAAGTGTATGAAAATTTTCTCAAAATTTTATGGTTAAGATACATAACGACCACCATTTTTTATTGTAAAAGTGCCATTTACTATTCGCCAAATGGTATAGAACAATAAGGGTGATGGTGAGTGTACCGTGTAAATTACAATACGTTTAATGGTGAATATTTTTCGAAAAAATGGTGTTGTAACAATAAAATTTATCGTATTTTTATGATATTTTTTATCAGGGTACAGCTATATTCCGAAGGAGAAACGATCCAAGCTGGACGCGCGTAGCCAGGCGTGTTACTTCGTAGGCTACGGTGTGAATGGATACCGATTGTGGGACAGTCGCAAGCAGAAGGTGTACCATGCTCGGGATGTCGTCGTCAGTGAGGCAAAGTATGAATCGACCAACGAAATCACAACTAAGGAAAACGATGTGCAGCCGATTTGGACCCGGTCTGAGCCACAGGAAGTCCCGGAAGAGCCGGCAGCTGAAACTGAACCGGAAAACGACGTTGATCAGCCGATCGATGCTCAGGACGATGGAAATGATAGCTTTGTTTCACTGGAAGAAGAAGAAGAGGAGGAAGAGGAAGAAATTATTGCGAGAAGAAGCAACCGTGTCCGGAGGCCCCCAGCGAAGTTGGACGATTATTCTTGCCTGGCGTACGCGTTGAACGCCGAAAACTGCCGAAAACTATGTTGAAAACCTACCGGATACCATTGAAGAAATGAAGACGAGGGAAGACTGGCCGCGGTGGCGTGGAGCCATCGAGGATGAGCTGAAATCGCTGGCGACGAACAACACCTGGGACCTGGTAGATCTACCAGAAGGACGAAAACCGGTGGATTGCAAATGGGTGTTCAAGCTGAAGTTGAAACCGGATGGCACCATCGAAAAATACAAAGCAAGATTAGTTGCCAGAGGATTCACGCAGCGGTACGGGTACGACTACATGGAGACCTACGCTCCGGTGGTCAAGATGTCCACGGTTCGGATGATGCTGGCATTGGCAAACCAGGAAAATTTGCTGATCCACCAAATGGATGTACGGACGGCGTTCCTCAACGGCAATCTTTCGGAGGAAATCTTCATGCGTCAACCTCGAGGATTTGAGGAGGGGAATCGGGTCTGCCGACTGAACAAATCCATCTACGGTTTGAAGCAAGCATCGATGGCGTGGAATGATCGATTTCACGAGTTTGTGACCCGGATTGGTTTTCGACAGTGCCAGAGCGACAGTTGTCTCTACGTTCGGGAGCGTGGTAGCGGAAAAGTATTTCTGCTGCTGTACGTGGATGACATCCTTATCATATCTCGTACTCTCGGGATAATTGGCGCTATCAAGAAGATGATGAAGACGGAATTCGCGATGCAAGACATGGGCGAAGCAAAGATGTTTCTGGGTTTGAAGATTAGCCGCGACGTACTGCTAGGACAAATGACGTTGAGCCAGGAACATTATACCCGATCCATTCTGAAGCGTTTCGGGATGGAGCAGTCCAGATCCGCGACAACCCCGATGGAAGCGGGTCTGCAACTACTGAAGAGTAAGACGAGCGAGAAGCTGGATAAGCCGTACCGAGAGCTGATAGGATGTCTAACCTATCTAATGGTCACCTCCCGACCGGATCTCAGTGCGTCGGTAAGTTACTTCAGTCAGTTTCAGAGCAATCCGACAGAAGAGCACTGGGTTCATGCGAAGAGGATTTTACGGTACCTGCAGGGGACAACCAATCACAGACTGGTGTACCAAAGGTCCACCGCATCCAACCGTCAGGTAATTGGTTTCGCTGATGCAAACTGGGCGACTGATGTCAACGACAGACGGTCGGTTTCTGGAGTCCTGTTCAAGCTGTATGGAGCCACAGTTTGTTGGAGCACAAAGAAACAGAGCACCGTATCCCTATCGTCGACTGAAGCGGAGTGTTCCGCTCTCGCAGATGCAGCATGTGAAGCCATCTGGATCCAAAAGGTCTTGGGTGAGTTGGGTGAGCAAGAGGGGCAACCGCCACTTTTGTACGAGGACAACCAATCGACCATTGCCATTATGGAATCAACTGGTCCTTCGAAGCGACTGAAGCACACTGACGTCAAACTCCATTTTGTACGCGAGTGTGTAGCTATGAAGAAACTGGAAATTAGCTATATCCCAACGGGCGAGCAGCAAGCAGACCTACTCTCAAAGGGTTTGTCCACGATACCATTCCGGAAGCACTGTTCAAGCATTGGAGTTCTGCCACGATCAGTTTGAGGAGGGGTGTCAAGGTCGACAAACTAATCGTAGTAGTTAAGATAGTTTTAGATCAATCATAGTAGTCATGTTTGTTTAAATAAATCAGTCTATTCTAAACCGTTACCAGAGGCAGTCGTGTTTCCATTACTCTGCCATTCACGACAAAAGCTGGGATGCACAATATTTCCAAAGTACCCTGCAGGCCGCATCCTCGAGTTTCGAGGGCCGCCGTTTGAAAACCACTGACTTAGACGCTAGATTGCATCGCAACATCATGTCACTTGTATTTGAAGAAAAGAGAGTCGATGAAGAGAACTCGCTTATGTTACTTTCGCCCTTATTTTAACTCAATCTACACTCAGAAATAAAAGTATACACGGAATTATTGCGCATTTCCCACCCCACTGGACCCCTTTCGCAGTTAGTATAAGTGCGGGATCGTGAATAAAACTGCGATTTTGCATCGAATCGTGTCGGTGTCTTCTGCGTACTTATGCATTACAAAGTGCTGAATAAGTGCGCAGAAGACACCGAAACGATTCGATGCAAAATCGCAGTTTTATTCACAATCCCGCACTTATACTAACTGCGAAAGGGGTCCAGTTGGGTGGGAACTGCGCAATACTATTATTTATGCATTTTGTATCCGTATCTCTCTCACTCCCTTTCTGTTTTCATGCTATCTGCCGTTTAGCCTGGGTTGAAGTGAATTGATTTATCAACCCAGGCGAAGCAGCAGATAGCATGAAAACAGAAAGAGAGTGAGAGAGATGCGGATACAAAATGCATAAATAATAGTAATTCCGTGTATACTTTTATTTCTGAATGTAGAATTTGCAGAATTTGCTCCGTGTTATAGAAATTCTACCGTCATACCCCTTGACATTTATTTTAAACCATTTCAAAAGTTAAGCTTGGCTTTTGACGTTTTTCTGAAGCCGACGCTGACCTGACGCGATGTTTACTTTTCGAAACGTCATAAATCTCTGTGTGTAAACAGAACAAAAAAACAGTGAACTTTTGCAAATTAAATATCATTTTTGTTCCACTTAAAACCTTTTTTATCGAAAAAATATGACCATAAAGTGATTCGATTGATCAGACAACATCATTAGTGCTTACTGGTTTGGGGGCAGATCCAGCGACATGCCTGGATTTGTGGCTGTTCATACTGGTAAGGTGGATACGATTCCTCAAGATCGATTTGTTTCTATGAAAAAATTTCGATTCCTTTCGCCAGGTGCTGGAAACTGTATAGACGAAACATTGTACAAAAATGTATGCAAAGAGGCTTGCTCGCAAGGAGTCAACGCGCTCAAGAATGGAGGAAGCGCGCTGGATGCCTGCGAGCTGGCCATCATGACCTTGGAGAATTCCTGTGCGACAAACGCCGGAATCGGTTCGAATTTGACTTGGAACGGCCAGGTAGAATGCGACGCCTGCATAATGGATGGCTCGACGCTGCAGTTCGGTGCTTGTTCGAATGTATCGGATGTGAAGAATCCGATTAGCTTGGCCCGTCATCTGTGCGAGAGGCAATCGAAACTGTTGAGCTTTGGGCGGATACCACCGATGGTGCTGGCCGGGAAAGGCGCTTCGGCTTATGCGAAAGAGATCGGATTACAGATAGTTCCGACGGAGCACATGATCTCGGCAAAGGCAGTCAAAAGTTACGAGCATTATAGGAGGAATATCGCAAAGTATGAGGAAATCAATCAAATGAAACTGTCGCCCTTGGACACGGTAGGGGCCGTATGTGTCGATGCCGAGGGTTCAATTGTGGCCGGATGCAGTTCCGGTGGTCTACTGCTCAAGGTTAGTGGCCGAGTGGGTCAAGCTTCAACCTACGGCGCCGGATGTTGGGCCCTTACGGATGAATCCACGTGCATGTCGGCGGCCACCTGCACCACCGGAAACGGTGAATATCTTATGAAGACGCTCTTCGCCAAGGAGCTGGTGGACGATTTGATAACGTGCAACTGTCCGATTACCTCGCAACATCAGACCTACAAGCGGAAACTGCTGGAATCGCCCTTTCTGGCGAAACAGAGCGAAATCCACGCTGGATCGTTGTCAATCATCTACAACACGACCACTGCCGATGGGGACTTGCTGTGGGCCCACACGACCAATTCCATGTGCTTAGGGTTTCAGTCGACCAAGCAGAAGAAACCGAAGGTCAGTATCGAATCTTTCGAAGGCTTTTTTTTTCTCTGACGTATTTTGAGCTCCCAATTTTTGTTCGGCGCATGTGTGGATGTTACATCTTCGGTTGAACCTGTTGTATTTTCTTGTAGTTATGATTCTCTGGATTCAGCTTGGAGTTTTCGAGTATGCAGTGTTTACTTCATTCAAACATGAGGTTTAGAGACGAATGCCCTGTTGGGTAAAGTCTCTTTAAACAAAAAAAAAAAAAAGAGCTTTTACTACATGTTTCTGGTTCCGTGAAGACGTTGAAAATTCTTCCAGATGATTTATTCGTGAAGCAAGTTAAATTAAAAAGGAATCTGGATGACCGTTCTGGAAGAGCAAAAGGAGGATTCCAAGTTGTAATAGATATTTTCGGCAATCCGACGATTAAAATGCCCCAAATTCCTGATTCAATCGGATTCCTACCAGCATGTTTCCAAGATTTCTGCATTCCGACCGATTTCTTCTAGACTTTTTCACGGGGGTCCTACAAAATCTCTTTGCACAATTTCTTTCAGAGTCCCTCGTAGGATTGCATTTGTTCATGGGCTTTCTACCAGGATTTATCCCGAGATCTCCACAAAAGTTTCTTTAATTCAGGAGCGGTCGCGTCGTGTACTGAGTACACGCACCATAAAAAACGCACGCTTGCGGTACACAGCGTGACCGTGGTGTCGTTGATGATGGTCGAAGAGGCGACTGCTCGAGGGTTAAGGATATATCACAATGTTGTCGCGAATTTTCTCCTGGAGTTCTCGTATTTCTTTCATGATTTATCCTGAATTTTTTACGCGATTCCTTCCGATGTTTATCTTGGGATTTCCCTCAGAGATCTTCAGGGATTTCTCCTAGAGTGGCTACAGGAGTTATTTCTGTGATTTGTACTACAGCTCTTCCAACGATTTCTCAAAGAGTTTTGCACGAATGTTCTTCGAGAGTTTCTTCCGCGGTTTCTACCACAGTTTTTCCTGTAATTTCTTCAAGAAGTTTCCTTGCGCTTTCTTCTAGAGTTTTTCTCTGGATTTCTACAGTAGTTTCAACTGGGATTTTTCCTAAAGATTCTTGCGGGATTTCTTTAGAAGTTTCACCAGAGATTTTTCTCTGAATGTCCCCAGGGAATTCACTTAGCAGATTCCTTCCGGTGTTGATCCTGGGGTGTCTCTCAGTTTTTCTTTACTGCATCAACATTGTTAATGAGGTAGAATTCATTCTGAAGATTTGAAACATCCAGATATATTATTTAGGCTATATAGTACTAAATAAACATTATTTTATGAAAAAAAAATACCCTCGACTTTCTCCTAAGAATTTTCCGCAAACTGGGATTTCTGTAGGAGGTTTTTCTGATATTTCTCCTGATGTCTTTCTGAGCATTTTCAAGACTTTCTTCTTAGTTTTTTACCGGATTTCGTGCCTGATCCATTTGATTTTTTTTACAAATTTTCTCGGGATAATTGCAGAGCTCTGCTTGGAATCCCTACTAGTAATTGTCTCGAGATTCTGGATGCTTCTCCGGGATTTTTTGATAGTTGCTCCCGAAAATCTTACAGGAATTTTTTTTTCAAAAGTTTTTTTCTTTCAGAATGTGGCTTGGGATAATTTACTTCTTGTATGAAATTTTCGGAGAAACGTCGAAAGGAATGAAAATAAAATCTAGCGGTACAAAAGAAATTTCGAGAGAAGCTTCGGAAAAAAGTTCTGACTGTAGTCCCGGAAGAAACCATTAAGGAAATTCAAGGAGGAACTGGGGAAAGCTATGAGAAAAATACCGGGAGAAACTATGGGTAAAATCCCACGAGAAAATCGAAAAGGATTGTCGGAAAACTCTATGTAAGAAATCTCTGGAAGAACTTCCCGAGAGAAACTGCTGGAAAGCTATCCAGGAAAACCACTAAAAGAGAAATTCCTGGCGAACTTTGGATAAATTTTGGAACAATCTCCGGAAGGCATTCTGCGAGAAACACTTGAAGCATATCGGTAATACCTCTATAACAAAAAAAAACTTAAGAGAACTGGAGAATGCTTGGATGAATTCAAGCAGATCTCGGCGGGAAGAATTTTGTGAGAAAATTCGAAAAAAAATCAAGGAGGAATTCCGTGCAGAAACCGAAAATGAAAGATTACGAACTGATTCAACGGCAACGACTTTTAGCGCTATTGATTCAGGAAGTTCTTCAGTGCTTCCTTCAGGAATTTATTCAAAGATTTATTCAGAAATTCAAACTTCTAACATTCCTATAGAAGTTCTGTTCGAGGTAACCCCTGGAGTTAAATCAAGCATTTCTTTCTAAAAGTTCCTTTAAAAAATTCTTCCAGGATTTTATTCTTGAACACCTACAGGAATTTCGTAAGGGATTCAGGGATTCTACCAAAAAATTCTTAAGATTTCTCCGGGTATTCCTTCAGGGATTTCTACAGGAATTTGTTTAGCAATTTCTCTAATTTAAGCCCCGAGACCTGACAGCAATCAAGCTGATCACAAGGTTGTGCCTTTGCCCAGCGGAGAAATCCCTCAAGGAACTGCAAGAGAATTTCCTCAAATGATCGGTGATAAGTCTGACCGGACCATCTGTTTTTCAATGAAATGCGGCCCTCGAAGCGATTTATTGCGGCCCGCGAACTGATTTTCATGAATGTCAGAAAGTGGCCCGCTGAAAGATTGCATAACTAAATAGAACATTTTTCTATTTTTTATGATTTGTTACAAAACACATTTTCTGCAAAGCTCAACTGAATCAGTATTGTTATTTCTGAAATTGACTTAATCCACTTTTTGTTACGAAATATTATTCTCAATTTCCCCCCTTATCGAACGCGACAATTTGAATCCGTCGCGGGTGAAACCATCGCCAAAGTCGTCGCCAGCTAATCAGCAGGCGGGAGTCTGACGTTTCTCCGATCTCACTAACACAAACAGATGTGGTGTTTGATTCGATGCGATGATTCAGAAATGCCAAATGGAAGTTAGCAGCGCGTTTTGTTATGAAAGCAACTTACAATATTGATCCTTGACTAAATTTTGTGGTAAGTGACTGCTCTTTTTAAAGAAATGGAGAAATTTGGAAACAGACTTTCGGAGAAATGGGGTATTTGGAGATCGACATTCTAACAAAGAATGAGTGAAACTGGTTCAAAATGAATTTTGAATACTTGTGGCCCGCAGTCTCAATGTAAAATTCTATTTTGGCCCGCATAGACACTAAGGCTGAGGACCACTGTGCTAGAGGAATCCTTGCCGAAATGGCAGCTATATCACCGACGAACCGACGTGACAGCTAGAACAAATAAATTCAAATCTGTTGTCCACGACGCCATGGTGAAAAATAGCCGAACACTATCGCCACCTCTATAACGGCTCGCGATGTTTTGTTAGCAGGACACCAAACCCCCGTGTGTTCATATAGGAAACGGTTCGTGTCTGCGCTGATTTGACAGAAGCGATCGCTCGCTTTGCTGGTCGACCGTTAAATTTGGGGGGGACAGTTTTGAATCACCACTGTCACGTCGGTTCGTCGGTGGCTATATTATCGCACAATTAAAAATTAGAAATAAGCAATAAACCTGATCAAATTCGCCTAACACTTTGTATGGGCGAAGCAATAAAAATTCAGGTTTTTTATTGAATTAATGGAAATTCTATGGAGATTTTTCAATAATTTTTCGTTCAGATGATAAAAAGAAGGAACATCTCTCTGTTTTGAAAGATTTAGACAGTTTTCATCAATATTTTTGTAAGATATTGGCTATTGCTAGTTTTTGCCGTTTCAGTGCGCGTTAAAATTTTAGTCGGGCTTAAATGTATCTTTACTCTACAGAGAAAGATGCAACTCGTGGTGCCAACAAGAACCGATACTTTTCGTGATCAAACGAATAAGCGTCACGGTCCTTGTTTGTTGTTTTTGATGTATTCGATTTTTATTTGCAGGAAGGAAGTTGATACACAATTTGTGCTTCTATTTTTTGAAATTATTATTAACCAAGCTTCCAATACTGAAGACACAAGAACAAGAATCACAAGAAGAACGAGTTCCTTGAAAAACAAGTACCATATCATCAAACTTGTTCATTTTGTGTGAAAATACGCAAAGGTAAATAATGTTGACCATTTAATTAACAACCTATTCATTCACAGCTCAATACGCAAAATCAATCTCCCACCTTTCCTCATCCTAAAGGCCACGCAAAACTTAAAAGCCGCATGGCTAAAGAGGTTGCAATGCCTACTCCCAAATTCCACAGTGTATTATGAGTTCTTGGACTTGCATTGGAGACTTGGCCCCATGACCCCCTTGTGCATCAATAAAACAAATAAAATAAAGTTCCTTGAGCGATTTCTCCTGAAGTTCCTAGAGGGATTCCTCCAATCATTATTTCGGGGATAACTGCAAGAGCTCCTTCAGGGATTCATCCAAGAATTTCATTAAAGATTTAACCTTGATTTCCTTGATGGATTTGTTCTGGAATTCCTTGAAGGAGAACTCCAGGAACTTCTTCAGGGACTCCTTCAGGAACTCTTCCAGAGATTTCTCCAGCGACTCTCCAGAAATTTCTTCAGGAACTCTTCAGGGATTCCTTAAACTTCTTCGTGCATTAGCTGATGCCCACCTCGCTGACGTAGTGCATGTTTTGGGTTCATAGTGACCCTACCCAACTAACATTTTTGCTGTATAAGAGCTTAAACGAGCTTGCTTCCAAAAGCGTTTGCTCTTTCAGCTTTTATGCAGCTACTTTTGTTAGTTGGGTAATGCACGACGAGAATAATTAATTTCTCCTAGAACACTTTGTGTGATTTTTTCCGGAATTTATTCCTGAATTCCTTCATGGATTCCTCCGGAAAATCCTTCAGTGATTTCTGCAGGGTTTCTTCGAGGATTCCTCTAAGATTTTCTTCTTCTATTTCTCCAGGTATCCTCCTGGAAACCTTTGAGGATTTTGTTATTAAATTGCTGGAGAGTTTTTTCAAGGAACTCCCTTAGGAATGGCTTCTAGCATTCATTCAAGGACGCAGGGGTTTTCAGATCGTGCATCGCGGTGCACCACAAAGTTTTGCCAAGTGCACCGCGACAGTTTTCTTGGAAACAAATGAAATGTGACGAAAAATATTGTTTGTTAATTAATTTACTATTGACTTGGGTGTCTGATAGCAATGATATACGAATATAGTATTTGAAAGATAACATTTTTAAAACCTTCATGAGAATGAGTTATGAAGTATTGAAGCAAATTTGAAGTTAATTCCCAAAAAATTATGAGCCTACATAGATATGAAATGAATTCTAATAAACCCTTCAAAGATATCCCCGATACTAAGAATCTTCCATTGTGATCTTTCAAGCATCTTTCAAGTTATTTATCTAACTTCTTGTTGAACATTTTTTGTGACTTTATCAGAACTTTCCACGGATTTTTTTTTTTTGAGTTAGTTTAGTAACTTGTCCAGAACAATTTTGTTATGTATTTGTTGTTAAGATTTACGGCCCTAGCCTGTACCGATTTTTGGCACCGTAGTAATCCGTTAGGGATAAAAAAACAACAAAACTATCGTCGGAAAACACATGGTCTTTTTTAAAAATCCCCCTTTTTTGCACTTGCCTTCAGAGATTCCTGCAGGAATTTCTGTTAGGGAACGTTCACAAATTAGTCCAATATTCGGGGGAGGGGAGGGGTCTAAGAAAGTGTGACTGTACGTGTATAATGTATAGGGAAATAGCGTGACAGAGAGGAGAGGGGGGTCTAGAAACCCTGAAAAACGATGGACGTAATAAATTAATCTTCCTTAGCATTCTTTGTGGCATTCCTTCAGTTTTGTCTTGGAGTCTTGCTTGGAATTCTTGAAGCAATTTATTCTGAAGCTTCTTGAGGGATATCTTCTGGAATTTCTTGAGAGATTTCTCAAGGAACTCCTTGGAGGATTTCTCCAGAAGCTCCTTCAGAGACTTGTTCTGGGATTCTTGCGAGAATTCCTTGAGGGATTTTTCAAGGAATTTCGTCAAATTTTTTTCCCGGAATTCTTTGAGGGATTTCGCTTGAAACTGAGGATTTCTGTTTCTGGAATGTCTTATGGAGCTCCTCCACGAACTCCTCCAGTGATTTCCTTCAGTTAATTTTTTGTGGGATTTTTCCTGTAATTCCGGTAAGGATTTCTTCATAAACCCTTTCAAGGATTCTACAAGGAAATCTGTCGGTGATTTCTACAGGTATTTTTTTCGGGAATTGGCTTCTTTAGTGGTGTTGAGATAACTCCATATTCTGAATCTGCATGCCAAACTGAGCCAAAATCCAAATTTTCATCAATTTTGGTGCCCGGGAACCTATTTAAAAATCAATTTGAAATTTGTATGGGAGCGATTTGTCGAATCACCCCTCGTCGCATTTTGTACTGAGCGGAGCTGTCAAGCAGTTGCCCAGCTGTCAAAAGGTGATTTCAAAAAATCTCTTTGAAATTGATTTTAGATACCAAAATAAAGTTCTAAAAATCTGAAAAAAATCATAATGGCTCAGAAAAAGGTGCTCTTTCGAATAAAATCAAAAAAATAAATAAATTCAATAATCCAATTTGCGGAGACTCTCACGATTCAGGATTTTTCCTGGAATTCTTTAAAGGATTTCATCAGGAACTTTTCAAGGTTTTTTTTCTCAAATTCTTTCAGAAATTTCTGCAGGAACTCCTCCAGGGACTCGTTCTGGGATTGCTGCAGGATTTCCTAGAGATTTTTCTAGGAATTTCTTCACAACTTCTTCTTCTTCTTTTTTATGGCTCTACGCCCCAACTGGGACTCGCTTCAACTTAGTATTCTTTGAGCACTTCCACAGTTATTAATTGAAGGGCTTTTTTTGCCTGCCATTGCATGAAATTGTATATTGTGAGGCAAGTTGTACAATGATACACTATGTCCAGGGAGTCGAGAAAATTTTCTCGACCGTAACGGGGATCGAACCCGCCGTCTCCGGATTGGCGATCCATAGCCTTAACCACTAGGCTAACTGGAGATCCCAATTCCTTCACAAATTCCTCTCGGAATTCTTCGAGGGATTTTGCCTGAAGTGAGGATTTTTTCTGGAATTTCTTGAGCGAATTTCATGTGTACTGCTAGATATTTTCAAAAAATCCTTAAGGGATTCCTCCAGGAATCCTCTTAGGAGGCCAGGGATTGTTTTTGAAATTCTGCTGGGATCCTTTCTGGAATTTCTCAGGGATTTCTTTTGAAATTGTTCTTCAAAGAGATTTCTTCGGGGTTTTCTTCACAGGTTCCTCCAGAAACTCCTTCAAGGATTTCTCTTGGAATGCCTCCAGGGATTTTTCCAGATATACCTGTGGGGATTACTAACTCCATAAACTAATCCATGAATTTGTTCAGGAAATCGTACAAGACTTTCTCCAGGGCACCTTTAGGGATTTCTGCACGAATATCTTCAAGAGCTCTTCAGGGATTCCTCCAGGAAAACCTTCAAACATTCCTACTGGAGTTCGTTGAAGGATTTCTCCTGTAATTCCTTGAAGCATTCCTCCACAGAAGTCCCTTATGAGGTTTCTCCTGAAGTTCCTTAACCTTCCTACGGTGTTCGGGTCAATATGACCCGGATCGCACTTTTCAGGCGCAATATCTTTTGATCCTGATTTGCTATAGCTTTGAAACTTTGTGACTTTTAATCTTTTGCCAAAAACTTATTTTTAAAATTTTGACCGATAATTTTAGCCGTTTCTGAAGGGCTGAATAAAAAAAAGTTACGTTTAAGGTGTTCGGGTCATATTGACCCGGATTTGGTACAACGATTTCACAGTCATTTCTCAATAAAACATTAAAGTTTTTGTACTCAAAATTATCGTTACGGCTTGAATTTTGTGGATCCGGCTCAAAACTAAGGTCGGATGTGGCCACTTGGAACCGACGCCAGAGGGATCATAGTTTGGCCATTTTCGTAGGAGAGTATTTTTCGCAATAAGTTATGCGAAATGCAGCTGGTTTGAATGTTTGGAGGACTAAGGACTGTTCATTTTATAAAGAGGACACCTTATTTATGTGATATCTTTTTTATTTTTCAATAAAATCATTATCGGTTTTTTGCATAAATTTCCATAGCTGTTCTACAGTATAGCAAAAATATAACATTATACAAATTGTCTTTAGCTATGGAACTGGAGCGGTTTTCGTTAAAACTCAATAAAACCCCATTTCTCAAAATTCTACACAACTTTCCACATACATAACTTTAAAATTTTCAAGAACTTTTCAATGTGTTGGGATCTCATACTATTCTTCTAAAGGTAGAGTGTAATAGTAGGTCAGTAATAATGCACCAAGCATTATACAGCTTGATATAGTGAGTTGCCTTGTTATCAATGAAATTGATAAAAAATACTTATTTAAGTCCAGTGATGCAATAACACTACGGAATCAGTTCAAAATTTGTCCAGTATAGAAGAGAATCGCATTCTCAATGATACCGAAGAAAAATATGCGTTAAAGTACATTCTTCATCATAAATTTAATACTTAAAGATGGCCATAATGAAAAATTGCATACTTTTTGCTCCATAAATGCAAGTTTTTGATTCTAGAGAAGCTTATTATTATTTATTTTCAGCAAGGTCTGACCCTATGTGATTATATACCTTATTTGAAAATAACTACATGTCAATTTTTATTTTCGACATCATTGTTAAGTTGTATTTGCAATAGAGTACATTGTAATTTAGAAGAACCTTCAAAGAACGAAGCGGTTTTATCTCCGGTAACTGCCATGAAGCACAGTAACCAAGCCAACAATGCTATCAAGAAGCGGTTTTCTGCATTTGAAATTGCATTATTAGTACTTTCGACTAGATCCATTGAAAACATTCAAAATTTAATATTTTTATACATTTTTGTTTAACAAATAAATTTTATTCTGAAAATCGAGTCCAACTTGTAACTTTAATATCTCAACAACCATTATTCCGATTAGGTTTATATTTTGCCAGAATATGTATCACTCAAACTGCTGCAGCATGGCAAACATTTTTATTCAATTAAAAACGATACATCGATGTTTTACAGAAATTTTGTGTTTATCTTTAGTTTTTGGGAATTGAAAAATTGATCTCTCGAAACACTTTGCCACATTTCTATGAAGTTTAATAATTTTAACCCAATTTATTTATGGTTATTATCTACTAATATAATGTACTGAACAACTAACCAAGGCTGCTCAAAATTGAACTACGCGTTTTCTTTCTATAGCCTTGCAAAGTTGTCCTCTTTATAAAATGAACAGTCCTTAAATGCACCGGAAAAAGCAGCATCAAACTACCCCAACCACTAAGCTAACTGACCAGATGAGTTTTGGCTGTCAGGTGGCCACGGGATTAAATCTTGAGGCCTCGGAACGGCTTCCCGGAGACCCCCGATAGGTGACCATTTTACAAATATGGTGAATCCATGCCGTGCGACATATCAAAAGTTGCAGATTTTTTTGGAGAATACACAGTGACCATGTCAGAAGCCAGAAACAAGATTGGCAACTTGATGGTCCCGGAACCGATTCCCGGGACCCCGGAAATGTGATCAATTCTCGATTTGTTTATTATGCCGTGCGACATATCTAAATTTGCAGAAATTTGTTGCGAATACATCAGTGGCCAAGTAAAATGCCAAAACAGGATTGGCCACTAGATGGTTTGAAACCCGGTTCCCTGGATACCTGGAATGTGCCGTGAGGCTTATCAAAATTCATAGAATTTCATAGATAGTTCATCAATTCTCATCTAAACAACTGGAAACATCATTCTCCACCTGATGGTCCCGGAACCGGTTCCCGGGGAAATGTTGTCAATTTTTGTGCCAACCCGATCACCATATTTGCAGGGATGTTGTACGGCATTCTTGCAATATGCCCTGCTCATCGTATACTTCCGCATTTGTCGACTTTCTGAATGCTGGGTTCGCCGTAGAGTGCAACGAGCTCGTGATTCATCCTTTACCGCCACTCACCCTTCTCCTTCACACCGCCGAAGATTATCACGCAACGGTCTGTAGGGGTTGAGAGAGATAGAGAGAAAAAGATTAATAGGGCATATAGCGTCAGTTGCGGTGATGCACCACCGGAAAAACAAAGCAAACGATCAACATGAAATGAAACGTCAGTCTTGTAAAGCATTTTGTGCGAGAAGGTATCGCTCCTCCTCGTTAGCGTGCGTTTGGCTGCAGGATTCGGCTCAAGATTCGGCTGGTGTGCTCGGAAGTGTCCCTCCGGACACTACAATGGCACAGCCGGTAGGTAAGCTCCCGTGTTGTAGTTTTGTGGCCTCGAGATGGAGAAGTGGCGGCGACTGAAAGCGGGACAGGGTGTCCGTTTGTGTTGTGGACTGCATCCAGTGTTTGGCTTCCGTAGCTGCAGGTGTGTACCGGCGGCGTGTGGGGCTGGTGCAGTCGGTGCAGTACGGGTGATTTTTGTTTTGTTTGGATTTGTTTGTTGATTGACGGAGCTGGTCTGGTCGATGAGACAGTGACGGGATGCGGTTCCGTCCTGCTATGATTGTTTATTTGTCATTTGCTGCTTGATGGGCTGGTGAACGGTTTTCTTTATTTTTTTCATACCGAATTCAGGCATTGGTTTCATGGCTTGACATTGGTAGCGGTCGGTCACCGAGTGGTCGCTGGATGTTCTCTGGATAGGAGATGTTGGCAATTATTTGGCCCACTGTTATAATTTGCATGTGGATAGTGGATGGAAATGATAGGATTTGCAGCTTCGTTTTCATTTGGAGTATTGTGTTAGTTTTCGGTGGTTTGTAGGGGTAAGACCGAATGACTCGTTGTAACAGGATGGAGTGGGGTTGGTACATTCTATGTATAAAGAACACAGAAAAGGTCCTTCATTGATGTTTTTTATGAACTTGTGTATATGTGTATGTAGTTTGATTCAAGGCTTTATTAGTTGTAATTACCGAAGAAGGGCGGCAGAAATGAAACAATTGGCAACAGTAAAGCGAATTCCCCCGAGAGGGTAAGCTAACAGCGAATTCCCCCGAGAGGGTAAGCTGCAACAGTAAAGCGAATTCCCCCGAGAGGGTAAGCTAACAGCGAATTCCCCCGAGAGGGTAAGCTGCAACAGTAAAGCGAATTCCCCCGAGAGGGTAAGCTGCAACAGTAAAGCGAATTCCCCCGAGAGGGTAAGCTAACAGCGAATTCCCCCGAGAGGGTAAGCTGCAACAGTAAAGCGAATTCCCCCGAGAGGGTAAGCTAACAGCGAATTCCCCCGAGAGGGTAAGCTGCACCAGTAAAGCGAATTCCCCCGAGAGGGTAAGATAACAGCGAATTCCCCCGAGAGGGTAAGCTGCAACAGTAAAGTGAATTCCCCCGAGAGGGTAAGCTAACAGCGAATTCCCCCGAGAGGGTAAGCTGCTACAGTAAAGCCAATTCCCCCGAGAGGGTAAGCTGCGACAGTCAAGTGAATTTAGGTTGAAGGATGTTTATGATGATAATGTAGGGTGGAAGATGTAGAAAGGAAGATGAAAGATAAAGGATAAAGGATGTAGAATGATGATGATGATGATGAGAATGAAAAATGTAGGATGAAAGAAGAAAGATGTAGGATGAAGAAAGAAGGATATATGATGTAGGATTAAAGATAAAGGAAAGTTGTTGGATGAAGTACGAAGCATACAGGATGTGGGATGAACAATAATGGATGTAGAATGATGGCGATGATGATGATGATGATGAAGGATGAAGTATGTAGGATGAAGGAAGAATTATGTAGGATGAAGAAAGACGGATATAGGATGTAGGATGAAAGATGAAAAATAAAGAAAAGATGTTGGATGAAGTATGAAGGATGATGATGATGATGATAATGATTATGATGATTATGATAATAAAGTATGAATGATATAGGATTTAAGATGAAGAATAAACGATAAAGGATGTGGAATGATGGTGATGATGAAGGATGAAAACTGTAGGATGAAGGAAGATAGATGTAGGATGAAGAAAGAAGGATATATGATGTAGGATGAAAGATAGAGGAAAGTTGTTGGAAGAAGTATGAAGGATACAGGATGTGAGGTGAAGGATAAAGCATAAGGGATGTAGAATGATGGCGATGATAATGATGATGATGAAGGATGAAGGAAGAATGAAGAAAGAAGGATATAGGATGTAGAAAGATGAAAAATAAAGAAAAGATGTTGGATGAGGTATGAAGGATGATGATGATGATGATGAAAATAATTATGATGATGAAGTATGAAGGATATAGGATGTAAGATAAAGGATAAAGGATGTAGAATGATGGCGATGATGATGATGATGATGATGATGATGAAGGATGAAGGAAGGAAGGTGTAGCATGAAGAAAGAAGGATATAGGATGTAGGATGAAAGATGAAAGATGAAAAATAAAGAAAAGATGTTGGATGAGGTATGAAGGATGATGATGATGATGATGATAATGATTATGATGATTATGATGATGAAGTAGGAAGGATATAGGATGTAAGATGAAGGATAAAGGATAAAGGATGAAGAATGATGTGATGATGATGATGAAGGATGAAAAATGTAGGATGAAGGAAGATAGAAGGATGAAGAATGAAGGATATATGATGTAGGATGAAAGATAGAGGAAAGTTGTTGGATGAAGTATGTAGAATGATGGCGATGATGATGATGGTCAAGGATGAAGAATGTAGGATGAAGGAAGAAAGATGTAGGATGAAGACTAAAGTATATAAGATGAAGAATGTAGGATGTAGGATTAAGGAAAATGATGATGATGATAATGATTATGATGATGAACTATGAAGGATATAGGATGTAAGATGAAGGATAAAGAATAAAGGATGTAGAATGATGGTGATGATGATGATGATGAAGGATGAAAAATGTAGGATGAAGGAAGATAGATGTAGGATGAAGAATGAATGATATATGATGTAGGATGGAACATAGAGGAAAGTTTTTGGATGAAGTATGAAGGATACAGGATGTGAGATAAAGGATAAAGGATGTAGAATGATGGCGATGATGATGATTATCAAGGATGAAGAATGTAGGATGAAGGAAGACAGATGTAGGATGAAGAATGTAGGATGAAGGAAGACAGATGTAGGATGAAGAATATAGGATGTAGGATTAAAGAAAATGATGATGATGATAATGATTATGATGATTATGATGATGAAGTTTGAAGGATACAGGATGCTGGTGATGATGATGTGAATGGAAGATGAAAAGTATAAAGAATGGATGACGTAGGATGAAGGATAAAGAATTAATATTGTAGGATGAAGGATGATGAATGTATGATGAAGGAAGATAGATGTAGGATGAAGCAGGAAGGATATATGTTGTAGGATGAAAGATAGAGGAAAGTTGTTAGATGAAGTATGAAAGATACAGGAGTGAGATGAAGGATAAAGGATGTAGAATGATGGCGATGATGATGATGATCAAGGATGAAGAATGTAGGATGAAGGAAGAAAGATGTAGGATGAAGACTGAAGTATATAAGATGAAGAATGTAGGATGTAGGATTAAGGAAAATGGTGATGATGATAATGATTATGATGATGAAGTATGAAGGATATAGTACGTAAGATGAAGGATAAAGGATAAAGGATGTATAATGATGATGAGGGATGAATGAAGATAGATGTAGGATGAAGAATGAAGGATATATGATGTAGGATGAAAGATAGAGCAAAGTTGTTGGATGAAGTATGAAGGATACAGGATGTGAGATGAAGGATAAAGGATAAAGGATGTAGAATGATGGCGATGATGATGATGATCAAGGATTAAGAATGTAGGATGAAGGAAGAAAGATGTAGGATGAAGACTGAAGTATATAAGATGCAGAATGTAGGTTGTAGGATTAAGGAAAATGATGATGATGATAATGATTATGATGATTATGATGATGAAGTATGAAGGATTCAGGATACTGGTGATGATGATGTGAATGGAAGATGAAGAGTATAAAGAATGGATGATGTAGGATAAACGATAAAGAATTAATTTTGTAGGATGAAGGATGATGAATGTATGATGAAGGAGGATATGATGTAGGATGAAAGATAGAGGAAAGTTGTTAGATGAAGTATGAAAGATACAGTATGTGAGATGAAGGATAAAGGATGTAGAATGATGGCGATGATGATGATGATCAAGGATGAAGAATGTAGGATGAAGGAAGAAAGATGTAGGATGAAAACCGAAGTATATAAGATGAAGAATGTAGGATGAAGGATTACGGAAAATGGTGATGATGATAATGATTATGATGATTACGATGATGAAATATGAAGGATACAGGATGTGAATGGAAGATGAGGTGGATAAAGAATGAATGATGTAGGATGAAGTATGAAGGATGAAAGATTAAGGATAAAGAATTAATGTTGTAGGTTGAAGGATAAAGAATGTATGGTGAAGGAAGATAGATGTAGGATGAAGAAGGAAGGATATATGATGTAGGATGAAAGATAGAGGAAAGTTGTTGGATGAAGAATGAAGGATACAGAATGTGAGATGAAGGATAAAAGATGTAGAATGATGGCGATGATGATGATGAAGAATGTATGATGAAGGAAGAAGTATGTAGGATGAAGGAAGTAAGATGAAGGATGAAGAAAGAAGGATATAGGATGTAGGATGAAAGATAAAGGAAAGATGTTGGATGAAGTATGAAGGATATAGGACGTAAGATGAAGGATAAAGGATAAAGCATGTAGAATAATGGCGATGACGATGAAGGATGAAGTATGTAGGATGAAGGATGATGAAAGATGAAACATGAATGATGAAGTATAAAGGATGTAGGATGAAATGTGCTGGGATGAGGGATGAAGAATGTAGGATGTAGGATGAATGATGATGATAATGATGATAATGAATATGATTATGATAATGGTGAAGGATGAAGGATACAGAATAAAGGATGAAGGACAAAGGATGAAGGATAAAGAATGAAGAATGAAAGATGAAGAACAAAGAGTAGATGATGTAGGATGAAGTAAGAAGAATGTAGGATGAAGGAAGAAAGATGTAGGTGTAGGCTGTAGAATATAGGATGTAGGATGAAGGATTAAGGATGATGATGATGATAATGATTATGATGATGAAGTATGAAGGATACAGGGTGATGGTGATGATGATGTGAATGGAAGATGAAGAGGGTAGAGAATATATGAAGTAGGATGAAGTATGTAGGATGGAAGATGAAGGATAAAGAATTTATGTTGTAGGATGAAGGATGAAGAATGTATGATGAAGGAAAAAGGATGTAGGATGAAGAATGAAGTATATATGATATAGGATGAAGGATGATGATGATTAAGATGAATGATACGGCATGATAATGATGATGAAAATGAAGGATGAAGAATATAGGATGAAGGAAGAAAGATTTAGGACGAAGGAAGAAGGATATACAGTGTCGGACAAAACAATAAGACCACCAGCCATTTTTCATACAAAATGGCCAAGTTTGACGATACGGTACTCGGTTTCTAGTAAACCGATTTGGCTGAAATTTTGACAGCCGCCATGGGGTTACGTGAATTTTGATTTGTATTTAATTGATTGAATTCTGTTCACTACATCAAAAGTTACAGATATACGAAACGACAAAATAATAGGACCACTTCCAGATTACCATTACCAAAGGATATTTGAGATTATCTAATACTTGTTGATTGATAAACAAGTACTAAGATTAAGGATGCCATTTAAACTTGGGGACATTTTTATTGAATTGGCAACAAATAACCATAATAAAACTCTGGTGTTCGAATTTTGTCGCACCATATATCTGTAACTTTGGAAGTAGTGAACATAAATCAATCAATTTAATATAAATCAAAATTCCCGTAATTCGAAGTCGGCTGTCAAAATTTCAGCCAAATCGGTTTACTAGAAACCGAGTACCGTATCGTCAAACTTGGCCATTTTGTATGAAATAGGACCGCTGGTCTTATTATTTTGTCCGACACTGTACGATGTAGGATGAAAGATGAAAGATAAAGGAGAGATGTTGGATGAAATATGAAGGATATAGGATGTAAGATGATGGATAAAGGATGAAGAATGGTCGTGATGATGATGCAGGACGAAGTATTAGGATAAAGGATGATGAAAGTTGAAGGATGATGATGATTGAAGTATGCAGGATAATGGTTGAAGGATGAAGGGTGAAGGACCCAGGATGAAGAATGAAGGATAATGATGATGATTATGATGTTGATGAATGATGTAAAATGGAGGATGCAGGATGTAAGGTGAAGTATGAGAAATGACAAATGAAGAATAAGTAGCTTGATAATGATGATGATGGAGGATGATGATCATGATGAAAAGCTTACTTTAAAGGATCTGAATAACAAATGGGCATTTTGGAAAGCTAACTTAACCTAAGGTCGCAAAAAGCTTATAAAAGATTTGCATAACAATGCCAATGTGGCCAATGTTTAAAATAAATATAAAAAGATTTAATCAAGGTGTCGAACAAATTGGTTGGAAATTAAGAGGATGCAATGATGATGATCGATTTTTTTACTTTTATTATAAGTTGTGCTTCAGTAATGTTCAATGCAGGTTTATAATGTTGGTAGAAAGTCATACATTTTTTATTGTTTTTTATTCTTACTTTTTGAATTTTTAAAATAATTAGAGAGTAGCACAGGGGGAGAATGTAGGGGTTGAGAGAGATAGAGAGAAAAAGATTAATAGGGCATATAGCGTCAGTTGCGGTGATGCACCACCGGAAAAACAAAGCAAACGATCAACATGAAATGAAACGTCAGTCTTGTAAAGCATTTTGTGCGAGAAGGTATCGCTCCTCCTCGTTAGCGTGCGTTTGGCTGCAGGATTCGGCTCAAGATTCGGCTGGTGTGCTCGGAAGTGTCCCTCCGGACACTACACGGTCGAAACTCCAAATGCTTGCAGGTTCCACTCAAGCATGGTCCGTGTCTCGTGTTCATAGCGGACCACCGGTCTTATTGGCATTTTGTACATGGTGCATTTGGTGCGTGGGTAAACCTTTTAGACCGTAGCTACTTACACTGATGATACGCCTTCGAATTACACGACTGATATCATTGTCAGCCGTAAGTAAGTAACCGATGAAGACGAATTTCTCCACCTCCGCGTAGGTATCCCCGTATTTCGTTACATTACTGTCTAGATGGATCCGGTCGTGTTGCGTTCTGCCTACCAGCATGTACTTTGTTTGTGCCACATTCACTACCACTGTGACCTTTGCTGCTTCGTGTTTCAGGCGAATGTCCGTCCTAGCGAAATTCGAATGAGCTGGATAGTTCCCCTGAAACCCACATTTATGTGCAATGGGCAAATTTGCTGCATTTCCAACTTTTCGGCAACTGGGTCCTACGCCGCTATGGTGGCGAAAATTTCCATGTAGTACTAACATGCTAACTTTATTTTATATTCTGAATATTGATGCAAGGCTGAAAATTTTGATGTGCCATAAGCTTGAGCTTGATTAATCCTAAAAGGGATACCTGGTGTCCATTGGACCCCAGGCGCCTTTCAGAGCTCGTCTCTGATGGAACACACTCAGCGAGATGACGAAACTGAGGCCATGAAGGTATCCGTTTTAGGGTTAACCGCCCGCAGTTGCTACACCAGTATTGCCAAATCAGCTTCACTCAAACAAGGAATTAATGAGATAGCTGTTCGAGATATTCAGTGTTGGTAGTGTCCTATTTTTTTTGGCGATAATGGTGCCTTAGGTTGCAGGTCAATGTGGAGAACGAGTGGAACATAGGCGAAACTACCGGGGGTGCCAGGAATCCCTTAGAATTTTAATGCATTGCAGTGAAATATGAGGCAATGAATGATGAATGGATGAACTAATGAATATTTGTTTATAGTGCACCCCCTGGCAAAAATCCGTAGTTTCGCCCATGGAGAGGGAAGTGATGATTGCAATCGCCGAGAAACCGGATCCTCGAATCAGGTGGACAATGTTGTTTCCTATAGCTTGATAACTGATATACCCTGTCATACGCTATGTCGAAATTTGCTATATGCAATCATACGAAATGTGAGAATTTACCGCGTAGGGGTCCAGAGAACTGCTTCCGGAAGCGTGGTCAAACTTGTTTTTGACAATTGACATGGTTACTAATGTATTCGCACAATAATTCTACAATTCCGGTCCTGGGAACCGGTTCCGGAACTACCAAGTGGGTAATGTTGATTCCAGTTGCTGGTTTGATGATTGATGAATAATCTATGAAATTCTGCGAATTGTGTTGTCCCATACGGCAAGATTATACAAACTGCGAAAATTGGCCACATTTCCGGGGTCCTGGGAACCGGTTCCGCGACCACCAAGTGGCTAATCCTGCCTCTGATATCTGATGTGAACATCAAAATTCTGCAAATTTCGATGCATCAGACAACATGACCATAGAAAATGCATGAATTGACCAAATTTCCGGGGTTTTAAAAACCGATCCCGGGAACCTGTTCCGGAACCACCAGGTGGACAATGTTGTCTTCAGTTGCCGGTTTGATAACTGATGAATTATCTATGAAACTCTGCGAATTTTGATGTGCCACATGGGACGGTCATACAAAATGTGAGAATTGGCACTATTTCTGGGGCCTCCGGAACCAGGCCCGGGACCACCAAGTGGCCAATCCTGCTTTTCGTATCTGATGTGGCCACTAATATATTCGCTACAAAAATTCTGCAAATGTAGATATATCGCACGGCATGGTAAAAAAAATCGAGAATTCACCTCATTTCCGGGGTCCTCGGAACCGGCCCTGGAAACCGGTTCCGGGACCACCAAGCGGACAATGTTGTTTTCAGTTGCTGGTTTGATGACTAGTGAATTATCTATAAAATTATGCAAATTTCGATGTGCCATATGGCAAGGTCATACAAACTGCGAGAATTGGCCACATTCTCGGGGTCCTGGGAACCGGTTCCGGGACCACCAAGTGACTAATCCTGCCGCTGATATCTGATGTGAGCACTGATATATTCGCATCAAAATTCTGCAAATTTGAATGCATCAGACAACATGATTATAGAAAATGCAAGAATTAATCACATTTCCGGGATTTTGAAAACCGGTCCCGGGAACCTATTCCGGGACCACTGAGCGGCCAATCTTGCTTTTCGTGTCTGATTTGGCCTCTGATATATTCGCATCAAAATTCTGCAAATTTCGATACATCGCACGGCATGGTAAAAAAAATCGAGAATTGATCACATTTCGGGGGTCCTTGGAACCGGTCCTGGGAACCGGCTCCGGGACCACCAAGTGGACAATGTTGTTTCTTGTTGCTGGTTTGATAACTATCTGAATTATCTATGAAATTCTGAGAATTTTGATGTGCCATAAAAACTGCGAGGATTGGCCACATTTCCGGGGTCCTGGGAACCGGTTCCCGGGAACCTGTTCCGGGACCACTAACTGGCCAATCCTGCTTTTATCTGATGTGACCACTGATATATTCGCAACAAAATTCTGCAAATTTATATATGTTGTACGGCATAATAAAAAAATCGAGAATTGACCACATTTCCGGGGTCCTCGGAACCGGCCCTGGAAACCGGTTCCGGGACCACCAAGCGGACAATGTTGTCTTCAGTTGCTGGTTTGAAGACTGATGAATTATCTATGAAATTCTGCGAATTTTTATGTGCCATACGCCAAGGTCATACAAACTGCGAGAATTGACCACATTTCCGGGGTCCCGGGAATCGGTTCCGGGACCACCAAGTGGCCAATCTTGCTTCTGGCTTCTGACATGGTCACTGTGTATTCTCCAAAAAAATCTGCAACTTTTGATATGTCGCACGGCATGGATTCACCATATTTGTAAAATGGTCACCTATCGGGGGTCTCCGGGAAGCCGTTCCGAGGCCTCAAGATTTAGTCCCGTGGCCACCTGACAGCCAAAACTCATCTGGTCAGTTAGCTTAGTGGTTGGGGTAGTTTGATGCTGCTTTTTTTCGGTGCATTTAGTCCTCCAAACATTCAAATCAGCTGCATTTCGCATAACTTATTGCGAAAAATACTCTCCTGCGAAAATGGCCAAACTATGATCCCTCTGGCGTCGGTTCCAAGTGGCCACATCCGACCGAACCTTAGTTTTGAGCCGGATCCACAAAATTCAAGCCCTAACGATAATTTTGAGTACAAAAACTTTAATGTTTTATTGAGAAATGACTGTGAAATCGTTGTACCAAATCCGGGTCAATATGACCCGAACACCTTAAACGTAACTTTTTTTGAACACCTTCGGAAGGTTAACCCTCTCTTTGTGGGAAAGCGCTGTAGGCACTCTTTACACTTTCTGCGTTATTACGCCGCCCTTTTTAGGGCGTCAATTGAACCCATTGTGGTACGTTTAGTGAATATGATATTCCTCTACCTGTACTCTACCCCATGCCATCCCTTATTTCTAGACGATGAATAGACTCGTGTACATGGCGATGACACAAATTTCCCAAATGAAGGAGAACGTGCCTCTGAAGACAACCTAGTGATACCCTAATACCACCACCGACTATTGAATAAAGATGAAATTCTCTAATTGCGTTCTCTTTTGTTTCCATTTTCTCCGCAGTTCGTTCTGTCGAAGTTACCACCGAACCTGTCATGTGGAGTCAAAACCGTCGTCAGCGGGCATCACTTCAAACTAACGTATTAGGAGATATTTAAATCCGTTCCTTTCTAGACTAGTACTAAGCTCTTCGTAAATACTTTCTCCGTTCACCTATTTTAAAACGCTGGGAGGAAAAAGAATGTGACTTTGAGAACAGAGAAAAGTTTGCGTAAATTTTATAAGCTTTCCTCACAAGACAGATAGAATACAAACTGATCGCTGAAGCAAGATAATTTTGACCACAGAAAGGCGACACCTCTTTGAATAAGCATTAATCTTTCTAACGGTTTAATCGAGTGCAATCTAAAGCAGACCTCTTTGTAGCAAACAAATTTGATACTCAAATTCCGAAACACACAAAGTCCTACGTGCGGTGTCAACGAATTAGTTTCTCATAGATGACAAAGTCTCTCGTTTCTAGAAATACTTTGACTAGGAAAATAAAAAAGTATCTTTGGAAATCCTCAACGCAGTGTTTTACTTTACAGTTTTCCTGGGTCATGGAGTTTGCAGCAGCTGTGAGTGAACAATTTAAAATACATCCAAATTTAGTGCGTACCAATAGACACAATAGATATGTATTTGCGCATAACAAGATTTTGATTCTACATAGTATGTGTAACAACGAAACAAACCGAGAAAGTAAATCATCACTTATGCTCATTCTAATAAAAAAAAAAACCCTAACCGATACTTATCAAACTTACCTGCTTCATTCCAACCGGGCACGTTTGCTTTTACAGACGAACACCACGTCGTCATCTGCGCTGGAAACATCGTCCGGCACCGCCATAACGTCGTCCTGATCATCATCATCGTCGTACTCTTGGTCCGGATCTGTCATGTATCCGGAGTCGAGAATCGTTCGCTTGCGACTAATCGTATCCGAGATGAGACATGCCCGACCGTTCATCAGCGCTCGCATCAGGAAGCATATTTCGTCGTACGTGTACCCTGTGAGTTTGATCATGCTGTTGTTCCAGGTCCTTTTCACCGACAGTATGGCTCGGGTCGCGGCCATACAGGCGGCGGCCAGCAACGAAGGGCGCACATTGGTCATCGTAATGTCCAACAGGGTCACATCCAAAAACTCCAACACCAGTTCGGCGGCTCGAGACCGCCGTTCGAAGTACTGATCCTCGTTCACCGATGGCCCGAAATCGACCTTCGAAACTATGTGCAACAGCCAGTATTCGACGAAAACGGCCGTCGTAGGGATCAGCAGGTGCCAATTGAAGAACTTCAACAGCACTACTTCGAGCACCACAAAATCCGACAGAGGACACTTCGGCTTAAGCAGTTTGTTCATCCTTTCCAGCGTGGGGACTTTGGGTTCGTTTTCCTCGATTTTGGCTGCCAGCAAGATGCAACTTAGCGCAGTCAGTTTGAGTCTATTTTGGGCAATATTGTGGTTATCCATGAAGCTATCCATCAGGTAAATAGCTGTAGAAGACACAAAATGAGATCCTGTCCCATATGAAGTGAAGCTACACTTACCCAAGTGGACGGTTGTCCTTCGTAGATTCTGCTGTTGGCCAACTTCCCGAATCAGCTCCACCAGGATGGATCGAAATGTGATTTGAGGCGAGATGTAGCGCAGCGTCAATCTATTCAGTTCCGCTTCCTGTAGCACCCATATTATTTCGTCGCTGTACTCCGTACAATTTTCCTCGAAAAGTCGGGAAAGCTGTAAAATAAAATCAAATCACCGATCGCGTGGCGGATCCGAGTCGATATGCTGGTTTCCAAATGTGAGCTAACTTACCGTCGGGTTACTCCGAAATATCTCCATTCTGCGGATATGTATGAACAATACGTTTTCTGGATGTTGAAAGTACAAGTCTTATTTCTCAAATTTTGAATACTTTGTGATCATTGTGGAAATACTTTTCCAGATTTTCCTCCTTTTCCACGGATTCGATTTGGATCTGAACCGAACACGCGAAGAACAAACACACTGGCCAGCAGTCGGCGCGTCGTGGACGTCGCGGATGATCGACGTCAGCTGTCATTTTACATGCAAGGAACGAATGGAATTAGGAGCGGAATGAAAGTGAACAAACAGCATTCCGGAGAAACTTGTGATTAGGACGTGATACGAAAAACAATAACAATGTTAAGGTGAAAGGCCCCACTTCTTTTTAGAGCAACATTAACGGCGGCTACTATTCGAGCAACCCGCGCAGCGCTACCATTTTGACTTGACAACCCTTTTCCACACCGGTAGCAATCAAATTAATCACCCTGATTCGTATCGGGAGGGCTGTCATATTCCCATAGCATTTTTAGCAGCGCAACTGTCCCGCTACTATATTTGGTCACCCACCTATAGCGCTACTATTTTGCGAGCGCATCCAGCAGCGACCGGTAAAGTTTGCTGTAATGATGGAGGGCTACCAAATGAGGTATAGAAGCGCACCGTTAAAGCCCGAATAAATCGGTATCATAAACTTGTGATAAAGCGTATAGTTTTTTGATTATACGTGGTAACATAAAATGTATGATACAATATCATACACTTGAATCATATCAATGATTAGAGTTATCATATTCGGAATTTGAATGATAGACCGAATGGGTTGTTAAGTATAGTTACCATTCAAAAATGGCTTTTTTCACGAACAAAATTTCTGCCAAATTATTCGTGTTATAATCACTTTATCATTTGATTAATGATTTACCGAATAATAAAAACAAATCTGAAATATTTCAAAACTCTACTTTATCGACTTGAAAAAAAACACACCCCTGCAGTTTCCACTGCTGTCAAAGCGTGGTCGAGGTTCGTGACGTCATGTTGTGTTGTTTTTGTGCTGAAAGTTTATTTTTAACTTGGATCGCGATTAGAACTGGTGACTGGTGCTGGACTGGTGACTTCAACTCCCCTTCGCGCGTTGCGTGTGGGCCATATCGACACGGTGCTCGCGGTTTATTAAAACCCAATGATGTGAAAGTACCTTGAACTGGAACATCTGATATCAAAATATACAGGGTAAGTTAGTTTAATTGTTAGCCAGTGAGAGCGCCTACCGCTATAGTTAAAGAATTGCACAGTGACCATTGATCGCGCCGATGCACACGGTGCCGTAGAAAATGCATTGAAATAAGATTCCTCCCACGGCACCGTGCATGGAGTTTCCTATTCTGCCCATATCGACAGAGAGGATAACACGGGACTTCAGGTCCTGTAATGAAGCCGGTGACCAAAGAAAATGCTTCCCAACTCTTGCTAAGTGCAGCCTTGAAGAATGTTCACTCTATTAGTGAAAACAAGTGCTAATTTTCTAGTTCACGGGAGAAAAAATATTATAATTAATCATATATTTATTATTAGACATATCATTATCATTTGTGCTATGATACCGGTAAAGTATTGAAAAGTTGCAATTCTACAACTCGTATCATTCAATCATAGTGCTATGACTATCTATATCATTATCATTCAGTGAATTGAATGCGTATGATATGTACGATAACATGAATTGTAAAAATCTATGCGGGAGGTGCTCTAGAGCACCTTTACCGGTGCGCGACTGTACTAATGTCGTTTTCGTTTTTGATTCAGTTCCAACCTGGGTTGGAACTGGATGAGATCACAGTTTCAACCCCAACCCGACTTCGGTTTCGCTTGTACTAAAGTTTGTTTGACGTTTGTTTGTTTACACATTTTCCGCCAATCCAGTTCCAACCCACACTGAACGGCGGCTTGCGGCGAAAATTACTATTCTGAGGGTCAATAAATTCACAACGCCACTAAATTTGTGCAGACTGATTTTCGTTTCAATTCAACAGAATTATGTTTTCAATTTTACCATGGACTCGATTTTCAATTGAAAAAAGTTTCTGTTTGCAACCGGATTCGAACCAAGAACCTTGACATCACCAGGCTCGCACGCTACCACTCAGCTATCGAACCGGTTGATGTGAGAAGAAACAAAACGCACAAAAGAAGCGTCTGTGTTTTGCCATGGTAAATTTAAAAACATTTTTATGCTTGTCATTACTGCAAGCCGCCTTTCAGTGCAGGTTCAAAAACGAATTCGACATAAATTACATCTAGATTGAGTTTAAATAAGGGCGAAAGTAACATGAGCGAGTTCTCTTCATCGACTCTCTCTTCTTCAAATTAAAGTGACAAGATGCAAGTATGGTTGAACTTTTTGGTCATAAATCGCTAGGTTGCGATGCAATCTAGCGCCAAAGTGTAAAAAAGTTCGATTGTATTTGTATCTTGTCACTTTAATTTGCAGAAGAGAGAGTCGATGTAGAGAACTCTCCCATGTTACTTTCGCCCTTATTTAAACTCAATCTAGTCATAGCGCAGTATCCAAGAATTTACTTTAGCCTAATCAAAGGAGCAATTTTTCTGAGTATATGGTGATCTTGGGGCAAGACACTGTGCTGGAGAGTACATTTTCCTTCACAGAGTTGCTCAGAATTCCTCCGGATTGCTCCCGTTTTTGCTTGGGTGTTGCCTGATTCATCGCAAAATCAAAACAATATTGCCTGACATCTCGCCTTTCCTGCAGTTTCAGGGGAGTTTTCCAACAAATTTCGTCGATCATTGGTGAAAAGAGTTACTCAGAATTTCTCCGAATTACTCTTGTTGGCACAGTGTCTTGCCCCTAGATGGTGATTTTATTGCTTTCCAATTCCTTTATTTTGATGGTTAAATAAACAAAACAGTTTTAATTTCCGTGGACAGAATGACAGTTCAATTGATAAAGTGACAGTTCGCCCTGAACAAAAAAAAATCCCCATACAAACTTTAAATGCATTTTAAAAATAGTTCCCGGGCACCAAAAATGATGAAATTTTGAATTTCGACTAATTTTTGGACAAAGATTCCGATTATGCAATAATTTGGATACTCCTAAAGAACCCAATTGAAAAAATCGTCACTTTCAAGCACGAAATGGAACACAGCCTTCCATAAAAATGAGACAAACGTTAACTCAATTTCGACTAGTTTTCGATGAGTGTGTAATATTTGTTTTGCTCATCAGCTGATTCTTGCATGCGGCCGGCGCGCGGAGATTATTTTTGTTTTTGTGTGGAATTAGCTAAACCGGTTTAGTAATTGTAATTTATTTTAGTTTAGTTTAGTTTAGTTCTTGATAATCGTTCTAATTTTAATTGCTTAAAGTACAGAATCCATTCGATAAGCGCGATAAGTTTCGGGAAACGATGGAGAAAATCTTGTTGCGTTCGAAATTTCGCGGCAGCCTTTTGGGCACTCTGATCGGCGATTGTTGTGGGGCGCCTTTCGAAGGTCAAGTGATGGACAGTGGGTCAAAGTTGGTTCTGCGGCAAAATTTGGACAAATTGGAAGGTCCATTTTTCAAAGGTAAGTTTCGGTGTTTTGTAGATTAAATAAGTTTTTAATATCATACCTCTCACACTGCTTTTTCAGCGCCTTACAAAAAGTACACCGACGACACTGCCCTAACAAAATGTGTTCTAAGCAGCCTTCTGAACCCGAGTGGATTTTCGCAAAAGCTGCTGGCGAAAAATTTCGTTTTAGAATACTTCAAAGATCCGCGGCGTGGCTACGGTGCTGCAGTGGGTGATGTGTTTGAAAAGCTGCGTAAAACAAAAGTCGCCGATCCGGTGGGACCGGCAGCCGCTCAATTCGGTGGGAGCGGTTCGTTTGGCAATGGGGCCGCGATGCGAGTGGCCCCGATTGCCCTGTACTGTGTGAATCGTGGAAATTCCGAACTGTTGCAAATGGTGCGCGACGCTTCCTTGGTGACCCATAGTCATACGCTCGGTGTGAATGGTGCGGTGCTTCAGGCCTTGGCCATTACACAATCGCTCAAGTTGAATCCGGAAGAGCAGTTGAATGCGAAACAGTTTCTTGCCCAACTCAAAACGGACATCACGGAAGTGGAAAAAGAAAATGATCCCGACTTGGATGCAAACCATAATGCCTACCAAAAGCAGCTGGAGGCGGTTGAACAGTTGTTGGATGGAAAGGTTGAGTCGAGTGATGAAAATGTGTTGAACTTGTTGGGTCATAGCGTGGCAGCTCTGCACTCAGTCCCGACTGCAATCTTTTGCTTCCTCAAGTGCACCGATGGGACAGCAAGTCATGTGAGTATATCTTTTCTTTAAATTAGAGTCATGAATGTTAAATGTATGCATGTATTTTTGAAAATAAGTCAATGTACTTGTAATGCAATTTTGTACCTACGACACAGATTACAGCCTGAGTGTCCTCTGCTGTACGTAGGAGTCGTTGACCCATGAATCCAGCCTTATATTGTTAATTTGTTTCATTTTGTTCTAACGTAGCTAAATTTGTTAATTTTTATGTATCCTAAGTAATATTAAAATAAGTAAGTTTCCTTGACCTCATTTAAAGTGTATACTGGCAGGTTATCGTTTTTAATAAAATTACAAATTACAAATTACAAATTGCCCCACGACTCTATTCAAGACTCTATTGCAATCAATGATAGACGGCGGCATAAAATTTGAGAGATTATCTTGTAGTGTGATCGCGCGATAGTTCTCGCAATTCAACTTGTCGCCTTTTGTAGATGGAACACAAGATACCTTCCATCCATTCCTCCGGTAATACTTCTTCCTCCCAAATCTTGGTGTAGTGCTCTCACCAGTGCTTCTCCACCGCATTTTAGAGGCTCGCTTGGTAGTTAATCTGCTCCAGCGGCTTTGTTGTTTTCAACCGGCCAACCTCCTCCTCAATCCTGGGGCTGGAAATCTTTCGTCCGGTGCACATATTCCTATATCTGTTACCAAGCCACATTCACTGCCGTGAATTGAATATCTGTCCCATTTGCATAGGAAATCCAGCAAACATGGGACTGACATGCGATTCAGGGCATGTCAGTGCTTGCAACGGCGCCATTTAGGTGCTCATCGTAATCGTTTCCAAGATCCGACTTTCCAATCGTTGAGCTAAATTCGTTGCCTGGTCTGTTGCCTTTGCATCAATCCATTTACACTACTATTGCTTTTGAAGGTTTTCAGCAGGCCACCTTACCGGGGACTGCGCTGCCTACATCGCGTTAAAGAGACTGCCTACTTAGGTATAGCTGACGCGATATAGCATTTCATACTCTGCCGCTGTTTAAGGTGCACCTCCTTAGTGAACAGACGCTCGGGTCGTACCTCCTCAATCTAGCTGAAGTCAGAAGGACAACACAAGCCTAACTTTACCAAACACTGTATGAACATATGCAAACAAAAAAGAGATTCACTCAAAGTGCAAATTTTCGGTAATACCAATCCGTGTGGTCAATTATGAATTTCAAATAACTCAACGTACATATGTACAGATGGGTAAATTATTGGCTAAATTGGGAAAAAATCCACAGCTCAGGTGAGATTTGAACTTACGACCAGTGGCGTCTCGTAACCTCACTTTTTACCTGTTCAACGACCCTAAAAGTTGCATTTGCGGAGAATTCATGATCCGAATAAAATTGAAAATGGGCGGAAACAACTATTTTCGTCATTTTCTACAAATTACACGCCAATTTATTGCGAAAAATCAAGAATTTGCATTCGTTGAACAGGTAGAGTTGAGGTTAGGGAATCGCCACTGCTTACGACCCTTATTCGCTAGACAAGTGCTTTACCAACTAAGCTACCGAGCCAATTAATGACCCGGCAACTCAGTTGTCATAAGGTTCAATTCTAATCTCATCGATCTATATCATCTTCCCCTAAACCGCAAATATAACCATCTCTGTTGTACATATGTACGAAGAGCGAAAGCGATTTGTTTATTGTTTGAAACTGTTTGCCTATCGTACAGACAACGCTTCCCCAACCACTTGTAGAGGAAGAACAATGCTACCTGGAAGGCGATCAAACGCGTCGTTCGCATTCTGTTTGATACGACGGATAACTACGTAGAGGTAGATGCTCGAAAACGACTTACTCAAAGTGCAAATTTTCGGTAATACCAATCCGTTGCCGGGTCATTAATTGGCTCGGTAGCTTAGTTGGTAAAGCACTTGTCTAGCGAATAAGGGTCGTGAGTTCAAATCTCACCTGAGCTGTGGATTTTTTCCCAATTTAACCAATAATTTGCCCATCTGTACATATGTACGTTGAGTTATTTGGAATTCATAAAAAAGAGATTTTCACATGAGGCACTGAATTCTGTTAAGGACTACTTGAATCACTCACCTTTGGGATGGTTTGTGAAAAAAATACCCGGATTTTTCACGTTTTAGAAATGCTCAATGTATGAGTTGCTATGGGAACAGTGAACATCCCCTTCGATTTTCTCCGTTCGTGTATTTTGATAGATACGGTGTTTGGTACAGTTAAACAGTGCCCAGGCTGAACTACCAGCTAAGCACACAACTCTTAGCTGGCGGCAGGGCCGGATTAACAAATGTTGGGGCCTAGGGCCACATTGTTGTGTTTGCTCTTTATATAGAAGATACTAGCTGACCCGGCAAACCTTGTATTGCCTATTTTAATTGTTGCTGCACTACGATACTTTTTTCCAATGTTTTTGTTTATTTTCTTAACTTGTTTTACCAATGAACATAGCCACCATGATCACAAATTGAACCGTTCAAAAATATTGTTGATCATTTAATTCATGTATTAGTTGTATGGCTTCAAAGGGTATGTAAACAAATTTGTATATACATTGAAAGGTCGCCTCCGGAGGCACGTTCCTTTTAGTACATTTGTCCCCTTCCGTTTTCATAATCCAATATTCTAGACTAAGTAGAAGTTTCTACTTCTTTTAAAACATGCTTCTTATTTGAGAAACACATAGTTCGTGTTTAATTATTATTTTTTATCTTTGGTTGATTTTTTATTTGAAGGCCCACTTTTTCATAACAGTGCAAAAGAACAGCCAATTTTAAAAGAAGGAAAAACTCAGATAAAGAATGATGTTTGGTGGTTTGGTTGCTAGCCAACTCTTTATCAATGTTACTTAAAGGGACAAATCGACCATGGATTACTGCACGAATTAATACTGGCCGGCTCACTCTCACACGAAATTTGACGTTTGAGCGGTGTCGGTACCCCTCAAACGTCTAATTTTCTGTGAGAGTAAGCAGGCCAGCGTAAATTCGTGCAGTGGACCATAGAGTT
Source organism: Aedes albopictus (assembly GCF_035046485.1). NCBI lineage: Eukaryota > Metazoa > Arthropoda > Insecta > Diptera > Culicidae > Aedes > Aedes albopictus. Next base: position 5,325,205 of record NC_085138.1, read on the forward strand.
AACAGTTCAACTGCCATAAACTACACTACAGTGCCACTCGAAGGAAAAACCTTCGATAAAAATAAGGAAACATTTAGGTAGGGTATGTGTTCTATCAGTAATCTCACGCTCCCATTTTCATCCCATTCGAAAACAAGCGATTACGGCACCGATTGATTCCGTTCTTTTTGTTTTCATGGGTGCTCACTTCTAACAAAAAATACAAAAATAAGAAACAAAACAAACAGTGCTTCAATCCTTTGTTTTTCGTAGGATGAAAATGGGAGCTACATGCTTAACAAGGGAACCAATACCCTATGTTGTGAATTTTAGCAGTTGGTCCATAAACAAAATGTTTAATTGGGACTTGAAAGAACAGCCTATTACTAAAAGAAGGAAAAATCTCTAAAGTAGTGAGCATTATAAGCAGCAGGAAATACAACCTGTGTGATAAAGATGGTATGATGATCATTCTGCCTGTGGATTCAATAAACATTCGGCCTGATGTCCATTCGGGCTATTCTTCATTCAGCTCCCAGGTGAAGACCCTCAACTTTTGAAACGTTCCTTGCCTCCAAAACCCTCCACATGCCAAATTTTGTTTTATTTGCTTGATTAATTTTTCAGTTATATGTCATGTTTTATCTGTATGTGCCTTTGGTAAGTCTTTCCGTTGCTTTCACAGACAAATATTTTCAGAAAGGTCTCGCCAAAATCATGTTCAAAGTTTACTTGGCTAATTATCTTTTGAATGAAACTTTGATTTTTTTTATTTGGAATGCAACTCGTCGGAGATATGGGATTTAAAAAATCACATTCTTTTGAGGAGGTGACCTTACATTGTGATCGGAAATAAACGTATAGATCGGAGTTCTATGCCATTGCTGGTTTTCGTCTAATTGCATAAAAACATTGAAATGCCTCAACAGTGTGGAGTTTTTCTCGTTCAGGAATACGTAATCCGTGGATGAATTGTGAACTCTCGGTCGATGAATGCCAGTGCGTCCCATTATCGTCGGACTTGTCCTTGCTGGCTAATATATACCTGTGCTAAGATCGCCTGTATCCTGCTGGGCCGAAGAATATTCTGACCATCATCATTGCGAACGTACTCCTATTTCGGGAATAAGATTGTCATTCTTACGATTGATTGGATTTCAAGCGCATCGTTAACCTCACCTCGCCGTACGCTCTTAGACCGAAGTGGAATACTATTGTGCGTTGCAAGAAAAACGCAATTATGGCGACTACATTCCAAGGCCTTCAATGATGAACAAAATTTAATCGCAGTGCAAATGCCACGTGCAGTCGCAGCAGTCATCATATCACCCGACCATGTGACGACCTTTTTTCAAGAATTATCAAAGAGCGCTATGATGGAAAATTTGAAAACAGGTCTGTTTTCTGAGGCGACTGTCTCGCGCGTATCTCTGACTGCGGGTAAAAGTAGTCGCGAAAGTAGATTTTATTTTGATTCGTATAATATTGACTGCTTGGACAATTAATTATGTTGAATCTCCCCCAGAGATATTCGGATTCCGAGGCCAAAACAGCCTTGCTCGAGCACTTACATTGTTGACATATTTGTTTTGAACGCTCATTAGTACTTTTCGGAAAACATCGTACTGCCTGCCTACTGTGTTTTTTGACATGCAGCTTCAAAGGGACGTCCCCCGCAAAGTCATCTGTATGGGAGCCCCTCGTTCCCGAGACCGGAGAGGTCCCGCACCAAGCTAAGAACCTTCCCCGGTCCCAACAGTACGCACATACAAAATTTCACACCGATCGGTTCAGTAGTTTCCGAATGCATAGCAGTCAGACAGACAGACAGACAGACAGACAGACAGACAGACAGACAGACAAACAGACGGAAATTCATTTTTATTATAAAAGTATTACCATCGTTGTGGAAGAATTTGACTCTCGAACAATAAGCTGTGTAACATATTGATATCAACTTAGACATTTTGAGGGGAGGGACAAATAAATTATTGAAGAAATTTAAAAATTTTAAACTGAAATTAGAGTTGTCGAAAATTTTTTTTAACAAATCCGATGAGTTTCATGATTTTGCCTAATTGTTTAGGGAATTTTTCATCAAATACGTTTATTGTTTATCCTGCCCCCCCCCCCCCTTAACGAGCAACGAACAAAGTCACAAAAGAAGAAAATAATATTTGTTCCGGCCTTATTTGTTTCATAACATATTTAAAATTCTAGCGTGAAAACAATGACAACAAAATGGAAAATCAATTCATTATTCCCAGATTTAGTAGAAATGCATGCCAAAGTTCGTAGAGAAACTTCAAAAGAAATTTATAGTTGAAATATTCGAGAAGCTGCTAGTAAAATGTGTAGTGCAATCGGTGGTTTCATTTTCGCAAAATTCAAAGAGTTGAAATCAAAGAGGATATTGTAATAGAAAATGAAGAAATTTTAGCGGGAATCTAATTTTTGTTTTTTTTAGTCGTATGCTGTTAAAGTAAAATCAAACTCAAGAGTTCCAAAAATATTTCGACGTTTTGAAACAAAAAATCCTTTAAGTTTTCCAAGAAATTGTTGGAAAATTCTTTGAAAAGTTTTCGAAAACTTAAGACAGAAAAATCATATTATATCAAAAACTTTTTGACTCTTCCCTGGCCAAGTTCTCAGGGGTTGACGGTATTGAAGTGAAGGAGTTTCATTTTGATTATTGTAATGTAGTGTTCTTTAGTGAAACATATCACCTCTTTGACACTTTAATGCGCCTCCAACGGTTCATTACGAACCGGCTGCTGCAGATGGAGTATGGCTGATCATATGCATCAGACATGGTCGATAAACACGGAGGAACCGCCGGGGCTTATTAGAGTCTAGTTCCAAGCAATAGTTCCAAGTCGGTTGGATTTGAGAAGGTTTTGATGATCGTTACAAATCCTAATACAAGCATTATAGGATTTGTGACAGGTTTTGGAACCTTTTACAGCCAGCTGACTTCAAAATGTTGTTTGGGCTCTATTTACCACGTTTCTCGGTTGATTTCGATTAGTAATTTATTAATGTCATAGTCGCTTTTTCGAATTTTTACAATGTTAGGTAGGGTGGGGCGGGGCAAGATGGGTCACCTAAGGATGGATCACCATAACTTTGTAAATACAAATCGTATTGGTTTGTATTCGTCCGCTACTCTTTAATACACTAGTTAGCTATGCTAAAAGTCGATAAAAAATCATTAAATACAAAATATGATGTTAAACAAGCAGTTTTAAAAAGTGATCGATTTTGCGCCGTGAAAAAAAGGCGGGGCAAGATGGGTCACCTTTTAAGTAATTCACATTTTCTCAACGAAAAACGTTAAAATATAAGATTTGTTCCGCATTCATTTATGCTCCATATCCATACTGAGTAAACAAGAGCTACTAGTAAACATTTTATAAATTTATTTGGAATATAAAAAACTTTACGATTTGAGTGATCCTAAGGCGACTTGAAAATCGATAATTTCACTAAAAAATTACCATAATTTTATGTTATAATTTTGAGCGTTCATTCCGCTTGATTGAAGTCATTTATGAGATAGTCTTGTAATAAAAAATAAATAACATTTGAATGCTCCAAAAATACGTTCAAAATTGAAGGTGACCCATCTTGCCCCGCGGCCGTTTATATGGAGATTATATGGAATGTATCGCATAAGAAAAATGGCTAAAAACCATTTTATTTTTTATTTCCAATGAGAGTGAATATTTTTTCAATCAATGCTTCAAACTTTTGTATATTCCTGCTGGTCATCTAACAAAATTATTAACATAATCAAAACATGAGTAATGCGCCCGAAAATGGCACTGACCCATCTTGCCCCGCGACCCATCTTGCCCCGCCCCACCCTATATGGTTATATTTTCTTTAACCGTTATGTGTCCGACCAACTTTTTGTTTTTTTTTCTACACCGTGCTTTTTAAATGGGCACTGGGTACCGGGGTACCCTGTCGGACACATAAGGGTTAAATAAAGCAATTAAAATCAACCGAAAAATTAAGAGTGGGAAGGAGATTTGCAGCACTTAATTGTGCTGATAGATTCAAAGCTAACGTGCGAACACTTAAACGCATTGTTGACGTCAATGCGTTTGACGTGACTTTTTCTACAAAAAACTGACTTCTTTTTTATTAACTGAACAACGTTACTTTTGTATGACTAGGTTGACATTTCTAGGCCACGCATGAGAAAATGACATGGTTTATCGAATTTGAATATTTTTCATAAGACATATTTGTAGGGGGATGAATAAATAATAGCTGACCAGCAATTTTTGTTTTATTACAATCAACTGACCAACTTGGCGTATTTTTGTTTATCTCTTAGATGGTGTTATGACACCAACAGAAAAATATCAGAAGTTCAGTTACATGTTTCTGTGGGTTTCGGACCGATGACAATTTAAGGACACAAGAGATGAACACAGAGAAGTAGAAAACGATTAGCGAAATCAAGAAAACAATTTGACACAGAATCGACTATATTTTAACATACGGGTTCGACTGATTAGATGAATCTATCTAGAAGTATCTAGAAGACAATTGACGCTAAGATTGGAAAAAAAATCTTGCAGTTAGGACTAGATTAAAATAGTGACCGATAGGAAACAATGCGCTAGACAGCATTATTATTCATTTTTTAATATTCACCTGTAGGCTTTTCGCCGGTTGACAATACAGTATTTAGCTGTGTACGAAGATACGGATTAGTAGGTGTACAGATGACAGGGTTCTCACGGGAAGTGCTTCAGGCGAGGCTTACATAACAACTGACAATAAAGAAACCTTGAATTTTCCTTGACTTTCTACGCAATGAACATCTGACCGAACACACGTGTTTTTGTTAATCTCCTAGGCATTATTAAGACATGTGCACGTATGTGCATTAGTATGGGACTCGCTTGTATGGAAAAAATAAAAATAAACGCAGCAGCAGTGCTGCTGATAAAACAAAACAAAAAGCCGTTCATTGGATCACTCATCGGTAATAAATTAATAACTTTTTCCACAAGCATCCAATCGTTTTGCGGTCTTCGAAGGAAAGTTTCATAAATGATTTTTCTACAAGAAACGTTGATCGATTTGAATTAAGGAGACAGGGGGCGACCTCTGGGATTTTTTATCTGAAAATGTAATTTTTCCCATAGTAAATCCTATGAAAACTTTGAACAGCTTGCGCTAAATTATAGTTTCACCGATTGCGCTGAAATTTTGCACAGTTCACACGGGACCTAAATGGAATCAAAAAAGTCGACTGGAGCGAGAATTTGATGTTTGTCCCATACTAATGTGCATGACGGAACAACTAGCAGGACACAGTTCCTGACGTCTCTTTTTAATAACGACATTCAGCATATTTCCAATAAAACTACACTTCAATAAAGTAAAGACTGAAGCCGCTACGATAGAACAGATCAGAATGACTAATTGACTTGGAGATCTACTTCGAATAACTGACAAATTGACAGAAACCTAATGAAATACATTTTTTTTATTCCTTGTTGGGTATATAAGTCACTGCTACCAGTTTTTAGATCTATTGTGACAACGAAATACATGGACCATACTACAAAAGGTTTTGACAAAAAGAAAAAAAGGGGGAAACTTTTATTAAAACTTTTTGACTCTCCAATTAAGGGGGCGTCCGTAAATGACGTAGCTTTTTAAAGCAATTTTCAATACCCCCCCCCCCTCGTAGCATTTCGTCACAAATTTGGATAACCCAACAACCCCCCCCCCCCCCCTCCTCCATATTAATGACGTAGCTTGTTAAACAACCCTCCCCCCCAAAAAAAAAATTCATGTCAAAAAGCAAGTAACGAAAAAAACTCGAAACTTAGTTCTGATTTCAATTTAAATTTGTATATTTGACATTGCCGACTGTGGAGCGAATCTGGTGTGATGGTTAAAGCGCGTGACTATCACGCTGAGGACCTGGGATCGAACCCGCTTATTGCCTAGGAACAGTAAGTAAAGGCTCCCAATACAGTTCAATACCATATTAATCTAGGAGCTCTTTCGAAGATATTTATAGTTTGCTCACTAATAAATCTGTTAAGCATATCAATTTGGTTTCATTTGAATAAAATTCACTACGACATTTGTAGGACCCTGAATGAGTTTCTTCTAAAACTCTTTCAGCAGTTCATTCTAGAATTCCTCAAGGAGTTTCTTTTGGGATTCCCATTTTTGATAATTGTTACGAACGCGAAGCGTGAAGTACATTTGAATCCACACAATTCGGAACGAATTCCTTTCCAACCATTTCCTACAACTAACCAAGCGAGCCGCATCATAAAACCCCAATCAAATTCGAACAATCATGACCTACCACAATATAATAGGGCCCGCGATTATAAACGTAGAGCAGAGCGGCAATGTTTATCAGCATAACGAAGCAAAAGCTATGCGGCTGAGGGACTCGACTGACTTTGAGCAGCATGATAAAATAAACAATCTGAAGCGACACCCGATGGAAACCATACCAATAGCCTAGCAGATCGGTAGCATTCTAAATGTAATCAAAATTAATCATTGAACTTGATCTTGAAAATTAGGCCAGCTGAGCATCGGGATCGTGCAAAATATGAATGGTAGATCTAATTCTGTACAAATACAATCAAATTATGTAGCTAGAGAGATTGCTCAAATTCAGGAAAATTCTCTCTGCGGAGAAGAAAATATTTCTCCTGTGAAAAACACGAAAAACCATGTACCCGCGAAAGATCATTCTAGAAATCTGGCCGCTCATATATTCATGTTAAAACACGTACTGAAAGTGTAAATGTGTAGATCGTAACGAGAGCCGCTATTACATCATCCTTTCAGGAAAGATCATGTGTAATTTTTGGTAGGCCCTGCGGCTATAAAAGAGGAAGATCAATAAAGACGACAGTCAGTTTTGTTTTTGGACTCCACACTGGATACCTCCCGGATAAGTATTTTGCTACTCAAATTCCTTTGATCCTGAACTTGCACTTGCGAAGCTTAAATTATTCTGATCACTTGATTGGATAATTCAATCCTTCTAAAGTGTTGATATTTAGAATCGTGGAAGTCTAAGTCATTGGATCGGTCAAACTTTTTCTCACTCTGGTAAGCCAAGGTTCCGAATGCGAGAAACGTTGGCATGAGTCTAGAAAAGGCCAGTTTGATTTTGATCCAAGTGTAGAGGCACTTATTTCTCACTCTGGTACGCCAAGGTTCCGAATGCGAGTAACGTTGGCATGAGTCTAGAAAGGCCTAAGTGCTCTACACACGATTTTAGACGAGTCCCAAATCATTGAATCTATCGAACTTTTTCTCACTCTGGTAAGCCAAGGTTCCGAATGCGAGTAACGTTGGCATGAGTCTAGAAAGGCCTAAATCCTATCACACACGATTTGGACGTTCGATTTTAACTATTCTCCTTCTTGAATCTCCTACCCTGAGTGAGTAGTATCGGTGTTCGAAAGTAACGCGTTCCGTCTAGTCTGTTGGTTGGCACGCACGGAATGTAATACCGTATCCCTTCGCAACGGTACCGTGAAACGATTGTGGGTTTCGTCATCCTGATCATCGTCGATTCATCATCGCGATAGCTGTGGACAAGAGTGCTGCTGGATTCAGTAAGTATTTGGTCTAGTCCCACCGCAAGAGGAACACCACACCCCGATCGTGCTGCCAATTGGAAGATTGCGCCCCGGTGCCAACGCCATCAATTTGGTGGCTCCAGAGAGGAGGAGCTACTGCCACCAACAATAATTCTTCCCTTTTTAATACCTGCAGCACTTCAATCTGGGATTTCTCGAAGAATTTTCATTGGGATTCCATTTGAGATTTACTCCTTTTTGTATTCCTTCAGAGGTCCCTCCAAGAACTCTTTCCTTCTTCGATTCCACTAAAAGTTCCTTCTGGAATTTCTCTGGAAGTTTTTTTCTAAGGTTTTTCTAAAAGTTTATTCATGGTTTCCTTCGGGAGTTCTTTCAAGGTTTTCGTCTTCTCTGTTACACCAGCAGATTCTCCCGACATCTCTTCAGGAATTTCAAACAGAATTAATTTCTTTTGAGATTTCATCAGAACTACTTTCTGGGTTTCCTGAAGAAGTCTCGTTCGGGATTCCTCCAGGAGTTTCTTCTTGGTTTCCTTCAGGAATTCACTCAGATATTCATTCCGAGATCTCTGTAGGAAACCCCGGCATTCTTTCAAAACCCCTCCAGGAATGGCTTCTGAGATTCCTCCAAGAGTTCTTTTTCGGATTCCTTCAGGAATTCATTCCAGCATTCTTCTGGGATTCCTCGAGGACTTCTTTCTAGGATTTATCCATGATTTTTTTCCCAGGACTCCTCCAGGATTTTTTTTCGGCATTCCTCTATTCACTCATTTTGGAATTCCTTCAGAATTTTCTTTTTCAGGTTTCACCAGGAGTTCTATCTGGATCCGGGATTCCCCAAAAGTCATTTTCGGGATATCTTCCGAAATTTCTTCCGGGATTCCTTCAATTATTTCTTCCGTAATTTCTTTAGAAATTCACCCACGAGTTCCATCTGAGACTCTACAAATAGCTCCTTCTGACATTCTTACAGGAGTTTATTCGAGATTTCTTTAAAAGTTCCATCTAGAATTGCTCCAGGAACTCCTCACGGAATTTCTTTTGGAATTTCTCTGTGATTTCCTTCCAAGATTCCTCCAGGAATTTCTACTGAAATTCTTCTGAATGTTCCTTGAGCGATTCCTTTTGAGATTTCTCCAAATGCTTTTGGGATGTTTTCAGAAGCTTTTTCTGAGATTCCCAGTAGGAATTCCTGTGAAAATGTTATCCTTCTCCTGTTGAGGAAAACTACAAAGAGAAATTCCTTACAAAGCTGCTAGAGGAGCTTCTTAAGAAATTTTTGGAGGAATTCTTCAATGTAGTTTTGTAGAAACTATATAAGGCACTCCTGGAATAATGCCATAATGCCAAAAACTTAATTTTCCTTTGCAGCTTTAGCAGCGTGCAGTGCCCTATAGCGAGCAGCAAACTATTGATCGTTGAAAGCATTTGAGCGAAATTGATTTTCATACACATTATTCTTTCATTATTCATTATTCTTTACGCAAGACTTCAAAAACATTTTTTCAGATGCAGTTGTTGCGTCCGATAGCTTCATATCTTTTGAATGGAAGCCAGCATTAATGTGCTTTTGAAATGGGAGCTGGGTACCCGGGTACTCTGTCGGCCACATGAGGGTTAATGATACTTTCATGATAAAAATATTAAGCTTAGTAGAAAGCTACGTAGAATGTCATGAACCCCTACCCCCTATCGTGGCTTAATTTCCGCTTTTTTCCTACGAAATTTAGATTTATTTCGTTTGACACATTGGTAGTTTTCATAGGATTATTGGTTATTTTATAAAAATGTTCTCCCTTAGACTGGCCAAAATCGGTGCACGTACCGTACTATTGATTTGTTTCGATAATATATCTTAGCCCAATGAAAAGATACGCTTCCGGTGTTTTCTACCAATGTTTTTATTGGTAAGAAATCCTTCGAACAGGTGGCACTGGGGTGAAAAAAACTACTGTTGCTCTGTGTAATCATAAACGTATAATCATTAGCGTGGGACACAAAAAGACATTTTACTCCTGTACACTTTTTGAGTTTCATTTTGGTCCCATATCAACTGTGCAAAATTTCAGATCGATCGGAGAAACTATATTTTAGCGCCAGCCATTTTAAATTTTCATACGATTTACTATGGTGAAAATCACTTTTTCAAAGAAAAATCGCCACAGGTTGCCCCTTAATCCCTAAAAATAAATGGATGAATGATTTCTATTGGAAATTTTACGAGGAACCAACCCTCCGAAGACCGCAAAGCGATCTGAGGCATGTGGAAAAAGTTATTGTCTGAAAACCGAATGGCATGCATATGCTGTTTAACATGTAAGGAATAACAATAAATAATAAAATCTCGTTATTTTATCGGTCGGGTGAGGCCTAAGGCCACGAACGTCGCATCGATTTGCTGTCTTCGGAGGTCTGATTCCTAGTAAAGTATCCTACAGAAATCATTCGTCCACTTATTTTTAGGGGTCTAGGGGTGACTCCTAGCGATTTTTCTATGCAGGATTTAAATTTCCCCATAGTAAGTCGTATGAAAAACTAAGAATGGCGGGCGCTAAAATATAGTTTTTCCGATCGATCTGAAATTTTGCACAGTTGATATGGGGCCAAAGTGGAACCCAAAAAGTATACAGGAACTTGAGTTTTTCCATTTTTAGTATTTTCCCATATAAACCGTGTACCAGGCTACTCAATATATTGCCCAACTGATCTCGTCGACACGAGTTATTGTCAACAAGTAAACTAAATATCTAACTAGTCCTGGAATGTGCTTAATTGGCAGGTCCCGATCATTATTATTTGGGAGATTGCGTGCGTGTAAGTCATGGCAGATTCATCATCCTAACTGCTACAAAGAAAGAAAATCATGTATTTGAGCTTGAACCTGGGACCTTCTGATCCGCAGACTCGAGCCTTATCATCTGCACCATTTCTGATACTTAAACCGAAAGACATAAGAATACGATGGTATGACGTCTTAATCATGGGTAACTTTGTTTTAATTCGTGCTGGTAACTCTGTGCGATTTTTAGTATGAACGTGACATACTTTTGATAATTAGTCAATTAAAACGAATTCCTACACAAAAACGATGTATGGACGAAATGTTCGTTACACAAAGGAGTAATAGCTAATTAAGTTAGTCACGTAAAATAATGTAAAATTACATGACTTTTATATGTAAAAACGTTAAAATATCGTGTTTTTCGTGATTTTTTAAACTAAAATTGTTGAATAACTTCGAAATACGCAATTTAAACACCGTAGTGTCTTCCTCAAAGTTGTAGAGTATTGTTCTAACTATATTTTAACGGTATTTTCGGCACCTTTTCGGAGCAATTTTGTGAATTTCTGAGTAAATTTCTGTAAAAACGGTCAATAAAACACAAAATCGATTTGATACACCTCTAAATCTTTATTAATTTGGCTCAATTTTGGACTGAAGACTTGTTTTTGCATGTGGATTGTTAATTTGATGTGTCACGGGGAATCGGAGAGAAAAAGTTCCAAAATGAACAGGTCTAATGTGCACAACAGAAACATGTGCTCGATGGACAAATTGAGATTCGAATTAAAACAAAATCCACGAATCCAAATGTGCGAATGTGGAATCGAATCAAGAATCGAGTTCAGTTCTATGCCTACTGGCGACGGTGGTAGTCGAATGACTCTGTAGCTTGAACGAATAGAAGCGCTCTTCTAGCGAATTGGGAGTCGTGAGTTCGAGTCTCACCGAAGTACGTGGATTTTTTTCATAATTCAAATCTCAATTTGTCCATCGAGCACATGTTCTGTTGTGCACATGGATGTCAAAGCATTTTCAACAGTGCACAACCGGAAACCAAAATAAATTGTCGAAATTACTTTTCTCGGACTGGCATATATCATTTCCCGGCAAGTCATTACATCTCCGAAAAAAAGTAAACATTTCCAGCCCTGATGAAATAGCGTTTCTAGAGATAATGATTCGGGAAGTGTGTTCATTCGTCGTTTCGTAAATGTTACTTCAATACATGGTATTATGGGAAAAGAAATTTCGGGAAATGTAGTTTCACCACCAGTCAAAGATAAATTTCAGCACTTTGTTTGTTCTAAAACCCCTCCTTTTTCCTCGTCTTCCCTCATTAGCGTTCGTTCCGGGACACTCTCGAGTATGCCATTTCGCTGGGAGGAGACGCCGATACGATCGCCAGCATGGCATGTGCAATCAGTGGTGCATTTTTGGGCGCGGAAGCCATCTCGGAAACCCTGGTCAAACATTGCGAAGATGCCGACAACATAGTGAGTCTGGCCGATCAGTTGCTCGAAACCGTCGAAAACCGTGCCTAGGATAGTGAAAAAAATAATACGTCGAAATAGGATTATAACGGATGTTGTAGACTACTAGACTGTTGTTGGTTGGTTGGTGTAGTTAATGCTTTGGAAAAAGGTGACAGCCCTGCCCGTGGTCGTTCGGATTGGGAAGTAAGTATTCACATCACTCTGGTTTCTTTAAATTTGCTACGAAAAGTCAACATCGTTTTATTTTTCATATTTTAAATATCTTGTTATTTTTTTGGTTTGTTCCAATTATTGGTTTAGTTTTGTTTATTTTTAATGCGAATAAGCCATTTTGATAGTTTAACTAATAACCTGCTGTGGTTTACATAATAATTCCATGCTTGACTTGGTTTTCTTTTATTAACATGGGACTATTATACAAATAGCAACGGTAGTTATCTCTCTTTCAGTAATTACAAGGTATTTTCAGTTTTAATGATTACTTATCAGATTTGTTTTACCAATTTTGGATTGATGGCGGGTGATTGACGATAGTAAAAATAGTGTTTATCATTCATAGCAGTAAATCTGTTATCTCAACTTGTTCCGGTTTGTCTCAAATTTTGATAAGGTAGCCATCCCATATTCATTAGCTGTGATTCCATGATAAAAAAGAAAACATTTTATAAAAGTTTCTAATAGCTTAATGGTTGTTCTTTTTTTACAGTATGTATATAGGTTCATCTTCCTTTTACAATTGCATGTAACTCTGTTCCGCGTCTTCTTACGTTTCTATTATTTGTATTGTTGTTTCTCTACTATCTTTATGGTTTTGTTCGCTCTCTAGGTTGTTCATAAATGTTCGTACAAATTTCAGATTGACACTTATTAACATCAATAATGAAATGCATTTACTACGCAACTGGATGTAGTAGTAGTAGTCTGGTCTATACTGCACTATTTTCTCGATGAAGAACTCTAACGTTGATGTGAAGATGAAGCGTAAATTTGGCTTTGTTATGGCTCGTTTCTATTTTAGTTGCTCAACAACATTGAAATGTGAAATTTGCTTTTATAGTAAATTATACTGGATTTAGTTTGTCTGCCCCTGCTCGTTATTTGGCTGGTAGTAATGTGTTGTTTTTTTTTCGGATATGATTGTATTCAATGATTCAAATAGGGTGAGTGTGCAAATAGTGTATATGTGTATCTCTGTGGTTGCACCTATGTATATAGTTTTGAATTCGGTGATGAAGTGATAATTTCTGGAGGGATGCTTCAACACTGTGTATATGAAGTGTATTTTGGGTTTATTCCTAGTTTGCTATTTCAACTATGTTAGATAAAAAAATAACTAAACAAAGAGTCAATCTGAACTTTTATTCATAATTATTTATAGTTTTATCACATAGTTTTTTTTTTCTTCTTATAATTCTTTTGTGTTTCAAACGCATTTGTTCAGATATCCTACACTTGTCTGCAGGGGTTTCTTTCTCAGTTTTTGTTTATCCATGTGTGCAGTTCGTTAGGTGCACCTCCATGTGGTAAGCTTCTTAAAACGGCAAATAATACAAAGCTTCGTACAGTGAACATTCAAACGGTTGTTTGCTTTTCGTTATCATTTGTGCTATTGATTTTTTTGGGTTGGAAAATATGTTTCTTTGATCTTTTGATTCAGTGTTTTATATTTTCACATTGGACATGGAGTTATGTTGTTTGTTCGATATTGAAAACCTCCAGCTTTTGTTCCTCGTAAATCTACATTGAAAATAATTTGGCAGAAACTTCAGAAGGAAATGAACAAATGTTTCACATAATTATATTGAGTTACATTAAATTTGAAAATAAACTTTCTCAAGTATATTCTTGCTCTAAGCCCTCTAAAAAAATGACAAAAAAAGAATAAAAAAACATCAAAAGTATGAACGAGGATAATGAAAACACAAAAACGTTCAAAACAATTAGAAAGTGCGCATAAATTCAGTATGAGTCATAACATAAGGTTGCTCGGGAACTTCGGATGAAAACTCGAGAAAAGCTCTCGGACTCTGGAAGAAATCATTTTTGGGAAATACCGGAAATAAATCTGAAAGCAACCCCACAGAAATCTCTCATAGAAAGTCTCGGAAAAAATCACAAAGAACTCCAAGACAAATCTAGAGAAAGTCTCTATAAGGAATCTTTGCAGGAATATCTGCAGTAGTCCATAGAAAACCTCAAGCAAATATTTCAGTAGAAGTTCTGGATGATCTCTTGGAAGATGCCACAAAAATCCGAGAAGAAACTATTGGAAAGCCCGAAAACACTGCAGGAGAAATACCAAAGGATGCTCTGAAACCATTTAAAAAGAAGCCCCGGAAGAAATCTCGCAATGGAGCAAACCTGGGAAATATCAGAAAATTCGGTAGACCTCGGTAGAACTTCAACGAGAAATTATATTAACCCATATCCGCCTAGTGTCCTATTTATTGAAGCGTTTATCTTGAGAATTACACAATATTCCGTCATACGACTCAGTCAAGAGATATAAATATGGCATTTCTCCTGGAATTCCTCTCCATATTCCACTCAGGATTCTGCCTGCGATCCCTCCAAGTATTCTTCTACGGATTCCTTTCACTTTGAACTCTTTCAGAGGTTCCTCCCAGCATTCCCAAAGAAATTCCTTACGAGATTGTTTCAAAGATTTCTTCAGAAATCTTTTAGGAATTCCTTCCGGAATAACCACCGGCTGCTCCCACGGATTCCATCCGGATTTTCTTCAATACAATATCTCTTGATTTCTATCAAGGATTCTTTCAGAAATTTCTTCCGGGAGTTCTTCAATTGTTTCCCCGGGGATTCTTTCAGATTTTTCGCCAGATTTTTTCCCGAAATTCTTCCCTCCAGGTGACATTTTTGAGTCAAATAATCTAGAAGAGGTTCTAAATACTGCCATAAAACCAAAATAAAAGGTATTAGGTTTTATGACGGTTTTCAAAACCTTTACAGGACTAATTGGTCATCAAAATGTTACTTGGGGCCGTGAATTACTTCTTTCTGAGATTTCTTCAGCGGTACTTCCAGGATTCTGGTAAGGATTCATTTCATTGATTTATCCCGGGACTTGTTTAAGGATTTGTTCCTGTTTTTTTTTACGGATTATTTCATAGATTCCATCAAGGATTCCTCCCGGGGTTCTTTCATTGATTCCTCCCTAATTCAAGCAGGGATATTCCCCCTTCGTTTGTTGAACTATGCTCTCAGCCCAGTCAATGAAAGACTTCCACTAGGTGGGATGAGCTTTGGGCTGTCTGATAATCTCTAACAATAGAGATTCGGGGCTCCCAACCTTGACAAATCGTGCTTCACGTCAAAAAGTGACGTTTGACTTCGTTTTAACTGGGCTATAGCCCACCTAACAGGCGCCCAGTTGAAACGAAACCCACCTAAACGTAGTCCAACGAACGAAGGTTGGATGTGACCTCAAAGTGTTCCTGAAATGATCCTTGATTTTTGTACTTGGAAGCTAGGCTCGTACCTTCCTACCTGGCTTCAATCTCGTAACACATCTCTTCAAAGTCATACCGGAAGTGGCGATGTACACTAGCGCCACGTGGTGGTGAATTTCTGAACTTTGTCCTTCGTGACCTGGAAGGACTCGTAGTCCTGAACAATAATGCCGAAGATTGTACCTTCCTATCTGACTTCAATTTCGTGATATATCTCTCCAAAGTCATACCGGAAGTAGCGATGTACACTAGCGCCTTGTGGTGGTGAAATTCGGAACTATTTTCTTCGTGACCTGGAAGTACTCGTAGTCCTGAACGACTTTGCCGAAGATCGTACCTTCCTATCTAGCTTCAATTTCGTGATATATTTCTTCAAAGTCATACCGGAAGTAGCGATGTACACTAGCGCTATGTGGTGGTGAAATTCGGAACTATGTTCCACGTGACCTGGAAGTACTCGTAGTCCTGAACAACGCTGCCCAAGATCGTACCTTCCTATTTGGCTTAAATTTCGTGATATATCTCTCCAAAGTCATAGTCTTTTAATGGATTTTTGCCGGCATTTTTTCCGGGATTCCGTCAGCGATGCTTCCCGAGATTTCTTTGCATCATCCTCCTTCAGGGATCCCTCGAAGGAATTTTCACTGGAGTTAGAATACTCTCGGGATTCCTTCATTAATTCCTACAGGAATCGCTTCATTGATTCCTCTCGTGATTATTTTATGAAATTCTTCAGAGATTCCTTCATGATTTCATATTTTTCGCCTTTCCATCAGGGATTCTTACTGGGAATTTCTCCCGGGATTCTCTCGTGGATCGTTCGCGAAATCACATCAGGAATTCCTCCAGGATTATGTTTGTTTATCGGGGATTTCTGCTGGAGTTACTTCGAGGATTCCTACAGAGTTTTTTTTCAGAGATCTCTACTGGGACTCTTGTGGGATTCCTCCGGGATGTTTCATAAATTCTCTAATGGATTTTACCCGTTGTTCCTTCATGAATTCCTTCTAGGATTCCTTCAGGAATCCCGCGCAGGATTCTTTCATTGAGTCCTCTGGAAATTCCTGTATTGATTTTTTCCGGGATTCCTTTGGAGGTTCCTCCCGGTATTCTTTGTTATTTTTTTTTTCAAATCCCGGGATACTTTCATTGACGACTCCAATGATCTCTCCAGGGATTCCTTTCGGTACTCTTTCCGGCATTCCTTCAGGGATTTCTCTACAGTTTTCTCCGGAGGTTTCTGCCGGGATGAAGTGGGATTCCTCCGATATATTCAAAGGGATTTCGTTTGAGATTGTTTCTGGGATTATTCAAAGAGTTTCCACGAATTCCTCCAAAGATTTCTTTCGTCGCTTCATGGGATTCTTTCATGACGACTCCATTGATCGCTCCCGGGATTCCGTCCAGCACTCTTTCCGGTATTCCTTCAGGGATTTCTCTAGAGTTTTCTCCAGGGATTTCTGCCGGGATGTGGGGTGATTCCTTCGGGATATTCATAGGGATTACGTTTGAAATTGTTTTTGGGATAATTCAAAGAGTTTTCATGAATTTCTCCAAGGATTTCTTCCGTTGTTCCTTCATGGATTCCTTCCCTCGCAGGATTCTTCCATTGAGTCCTCTGGAAATTCCTGTATTGATTTTTTCCGGTATTCCTTTGGAGGTTCCTTCCGGTATTCTTTGTTATTCTTTTGAAAATTTTCCCGGGATTCTTTCATTGCGAATTTAATCGATCTCTCTCAGGATTCCTTCCGGTACTCCTTCAGGAATTCCTCTAGAGTTTTCTCCAGAGATTTCTGCCGGGATGTAGTGGGATGCCTCCGGGATATTCCTAGGGGTTTTTTTTTTTGAGAATGTTTCTGGGATTATTCAGATATTTTTTCATGAATGTCCTCTGGGAAACTCCAGAATTGATTCCTTGTGGGATTTCTTCAGAAATTCCTCCCACGCTTTCTTCAAAAATTTCTCTCTCTTCTAAGATTTTTTCAAGGATTCTTTCTGATATTCCTTTAGAATTCTTTTAAGGACCCTTAAGTTTTTCTCAGTGATTACTCCACTATTCCATCATGGATTGCTCCTGGGTTCGTTCAGGAGGGATTTGTGTCAATTCCTCTGAGATTCTTTCATGAATTCCTTCCGGCAATCGATCTGAGATTCCTACAAAATATTTTTTTTTCCGAGATTCCGAAAGGGATTTCTCCTGTGATTACTTTCGATATTGCTCCTAGGATTTCTCTCAGAATTTTTCGTGAGACCAGATTCCTACAGATAATTTTCCCGGGATTCCTACGAAAATTATCAGATGTTGAGGACCTATTTTGAAGAATTTCTCGGAACTGTACCATAGACTTCTATTTATTCGTGAAATTATGTTTATTTTATTGGATTTGAAGACTTGCATTGTGAGGCACATTTGCGTTTACAGGTTAAGGAAGAATCCTAAATAAAAGTTAAACGAAAATCCCTAAAGGAGTTTCGGAAGTATTTCTGAATAGATTTCCAAGCAAATTCCCAAACGAATTGCTGAGGTAAATGCAAATCCCTTGAGGCCACAAGTTTTCTACAGAGTTCGCTAGTATACATTGAAACTCCCAGGATTATACCGATTCCGTCTGTTTTTAACCGAAAATCCATCATAATGTCTAGATTTCCGTTAAATTTTTGAATTTTAATCGGAATCTTAAAATTACTACACCACCAGCTACAACTGGAGAAAACTTGTAGGGAATGGTACACAAATTACGTAACGCTAAAATCGGCAATTTCAGACTCCCCCCCTCCCCCTTGTAACGCTTTTTGTATGAAAACTCAGAATATTTTGTATGGCTCGTAACGCTAAGCTAGACTCCCCCCCTCCCCCTATACTATAGCGTTACGTAATTTGTGTACGATGCCTAGTACATACTTATTCTATTCATACCGAACACGCTGTTTGCAGTATGTTCGAAAGTTGTAGTGTAGTGAATTCAATGTATGAACTTTTTATATCATATACCGTCTACCCCCGTTGGTTTGAACGAACCTCATGCAAACCAACGGGGTTCATTTATTAATTTGAACTTCTAGTAACCCTGTGGGCACCGAAAACACACTGATGGTAACCCTTTTTGCTGTTTTGTTTTGGTTCTGCGTTCCGTTTCACCCCGTTCCATGAGCAGAATGAAGTTTGAACGATGTACAGATTAGAGGGGGTCATATTAAAAAGTGTTCAGATTAGATGAGGTCAAACCAACGGGGGTAGACGGTATATGATCAAAAATGTAGTTAACTCCAATTTAAAACTGTTTTTTTCCTTCAGTTTTCGTTAAAAATCGTTGGGATCTTCAATTGCTACGATTGGTCTCCTTACATATTATCCGACGTCTCCGAAAGACATAAACGTCTTGCCATTTTGCTGCCAAAAAAGAAAACAAAACGGGGCGATAACATTTCTGCGGATCGCAGCAAGCCGCGCGCGTGAATTGTTGTGTTTCCAAAATTCTGTCACGTTTTTCTCGGTTACATGTTCGGCGGAAATGTGATTGCAGCTGGTGGTGCTACGCCATCCGGCAGTTTTTCCAGTTTGAAAGTGGAAAAGTGAATAATGCAAGAGGCATCATGGGTTTTAGTGCTAATTTTCTAAATCGTTTCACGCGGTTTTGTGCCACGTTTGGTACGGTGTGTCCACGCATCCTTGCTCCCCCGTAGAGTTAACTGTTCAAAACTCGGAAGTGTTTTGAAGAATCAAATTTTGCGTTAATATAACGTAGTAGGGCTAGGCCGCTCTGATGCTTGTATCATATCTTTGATGAGGTGTAAGCCTCAATATTGACAAGAAAGGTAATTGGACGTGATCTAACCCGATTTCTTTCCAGAATGCTTTCTCGTACTGGCTGTGTTTGTATTAGATTAGATTTCTTGGGCTGGATTTAGGTTTCTGGAATACACGTAAAAACTAAACAGCCTTCAAAGAATCCTAGTTGAAATACATTCTAACAATACCCCAAAACAATTTTATCAAAAATTAGAATGATAGTGTTTGACTAAGAACATTATGGTTAGATTGAGAATATATATGAAAGCTGAACATTTTCAATACCAATTCAAAGAAACAATATACCATAGAAATTGTCCTGAACCACTTTGAAGTCATCTTTCGATCATTCCCGGACAAATTACGACTTCCAGGATTTCAGCTTCTTGATGGACATCCGCTTGAACCGCGACATGGTCGACAGGATGTCGTGATCCTTGCCCTCGTCATCGCTGAGGGTTTCCCCTTCCGAATGCACTTCCCGTCGATTGCTGGACTTGGACGTGGCGTTGCTGCTACTGCTGGTACTCGAGAACGAAGTGTCCTTCTCCGAGTTGTATTTGTGCCGACCGCCGGAGGATCCGCCACTGCCCGATGCTCCGGATGCGGAATTTCGTGCGTGCTTCGGTTTTGTGCCCAGGGCTGCGGCGTCCGCCGAGCGACACTTGATTCGGGACGTCGTTGGATCGCTGAGCGCCACCTGGATCGGGGACTTTGAGGCCAACGAGTGCACCGACGTGGACGAAGATGACGATCCCCGGCTGATGCTGAAGCCTCGGCTGATTTTCTCGATCGGCAGTATGGTTTTACGGATCGTTGAAGGCGTCAGTTGACTTCGCTCGTGAATGACGAATCGTCCGATCGATTTCCAATTCGCTTGCGTTGTATAGACATTTTCGTCATCTAACAGAATTCGCTGCATTGTGTCATTGCTTTTGTTGCTATAGTTCAATTCTTCCACTAGCACAAAGTTGTTGGGGTTATCAAGGCGACGCGCTTTCAAAAGAGATTGAGCTAGAACATCTTGAGCAGTAGATTTGATTGGTACTCGAAGAATTGCGTACGGTATGTCATGCGACACGTTGAAGACACAGACAAGGAAATTGTCCACGTTTTCTAGGGCTAATGGGTCATCGACCGCAGCTCCGGGAATTGGTTCTCCGGTTGTATCGTCATTTGCCGTTGCGGTTGCTATCGATGCTCGTCTAGCATCTGCTGTTCGACGAATTGAAGTCACCCATGCTCGACTGCTAGGGTCGTTACCTATCCGCTTCAATATAAACCTACCATCACCTTTCCAGCTAGCCTGCGCTTGCAACGGTTTCTCCACCATATCCAGCACTCTCTGCGTAGGCGGATATCGCTTATCTTTCTTCTCCCATCCCGTATATACTTCCTCTATCAATATGTAGTTGGTAATGTCGGTTCTCGGTTTGCGCATTTTCTGCAACACCATCATGAGAACGTCTTTCGTTGTGCATTCTTGAGTAATTTTGAGAATCGTAAAAGGATTGTTAGGTACCGCGTCGTAAATAGTACAAAAGAACGTTTTACGCTTCAATAAAGGAACTTTACTTTCCAACATGGGCTCGGTATCTTCAAGCTGTTCTTTCCTATTCGCCGTCCGTAGCTGCTGAAGATACTGTTCGTCAATCTCCCCGTACGATCTATCCAAGCCTTCCTCCTCCACTCGGGTATAAACAAATAACGATGCCATATTCAAGGGCTGATTGATGGGAGATCGCAACCGAACATGCCTATAGCCAGGCCTAAAGCATTTCAGAGATATCACGCGTTGTGCTACAACTACTGATTCCGATTCGTAAACGGTAAATTTCAGGAACGCCAGGTCGTGGAACATGATTTTGAAGAAGAAGGTTTCGTTCCAAACTGGATTGAACAAATTGTGCTTCACCGGTTTCGTTCGTCGTCTTCCGCAGTCGATGGGAATTCCTAGGAGTTCTATTTCCACGTGAATCACACTGCCACTCGTAACATGGTTCAGGTATTGGCCGGATACCACGTTGATCACAAGCTGCGTCACATGCAACCCATCAAACTCCTTCTCCAACGGATTGAACCTCCTATACATCAGATGTGACCTATTCCACAGTACATCCGGTTTGCGAACATAGCCACAACTATTGTTCTCCTCAAACATGGCCTTATTGATATGCATCGGCATGTCTTCCGTTTGGTAGTTCAGAGCAACCATTTGAAATCCAAACGACCAGAAGAACACCGGATTGAAATTGGACGAGTCAATTCTCAATCCCCCAGGGTACGTTCTCATCAGTTGGGTTTCCGTGTGGGCAATCAATCCCAGAGGATCCTTCCTGCAAAGCTTCTTGGCGCTAGCCTCGTTCAACGACGAACATTGATAACAGGGATGATTGGCATTCGGCATGGTTCGTGTTCGCGCCGGAGTTGGCAGAACACCCTCGCTTCCGCTGATACTCGACGTATCGTAGCTGAGCGAAAGATTATCCGACAAATGACCAGACGATGGAAGGCTTAGTGTGTCTCCCGAGCTGTTCTTCAAGATGCTTCCAACGGTTACCACGCTTCCGCTGGTTTTCAGCGGCTGTCTCGGATTGGCACGCATTGAGTTGTGCGGACTGTACGGATTCAGCCCGCGGTATTTTATTGCTTGGATGTAGATCACCAGATCCGAAAGCTCGCGGGCGATTTGGTTGCTGCGCTTCCGGGATCGATCGTCGGCCTGGTGGTGCTGTTGCTGTGGTTGGATAAGCTGCGCGTGCTGCTGTTGCTGCTCGATGCGTTGCCTCGTCGGTGTAGAAACATTTGCGTGGGACACACTATGTCTAGTCTTATCATCTATTGATCCCCAGTTTATATGATATGTTTTTTCTGCAAGTAGAAGAGAAAGAGAAGATGTATCAAACGTCTATTGTACTGGATTTCCAAGGCCACACCTATGGCAGAGGACTATTTTATTTCTTTTAAGCATTACTGAATCAATAAAGAATGGGTGGGTATATTTCAAATATTATTTTCTGTCTATTCTAGAATTTGTCACTATATTTGTGATTCCTCCGCTTCGAAACATTCACAAAAGTTGAGAGCACAAGTAACATTCTGATAACCAATTAGTCTTGTAGAAGTTTCGATAACCGTAATAAAACCTCATTTCTTTTATTTTAGTTTTATGATGGTTTCAAGAACCTCTTCAAGTCTTTTTGACTGACAAATGTTTCTTGGGAGTGCCTTAAGAAATTTCGCAATGAGTTGCATTTTGAATTATTTCAAAAGTTTTTTTTTGCGAATAACTCCCAGAGTTCAACGGAAATTCCTTCAAGTTCAGGTTCAGGAGTTTCTCCAACAATTCATTAGGAAAAGTCTTCAGTATTTTTTTTGTAAAATTTCTGCAGGAGTTTTTTAGGCTTTTTGCAAAAGTTTCTTTGGGAGTTTCTCCACACTCCATATGTCCAAAGTGAAGTATTATGAAAAGTGAATGTACGTCAAAGTTTATTCGCTTGAACCGTATTTTTGGACCTCTAGATTCAGTATATGTGCGATTTAAAATAATCCATCTTGGGTTTTTTTCCCATACATTTTTATATGGGATGAAATTAACCTTAAAATGACTTTTTTCGCCATTTGTATGGTAAAATAGGAAAAAAATCAAACAAATCGAAAAACCCAAGATGAAATATTTTAAACCGCACAGATTCTGAAACTAGAGGTCCAAACCTATGATTCTATGGAATAACATTTGAGGTACATTCGATATTCATAATACTTCCCTTTGGACATAGCGTGCTCCAGTAGTTTCTTCAACAATTACTCCAGAATTTCCATTGAACATCCCCCAAATGTTTATCTGGGAATTCCTCCAAGAATTCTATCAGAAATACCTCCGGGAGCTCCATCGGAAATACGTCTAGAAATTCATCTTGGTGTTTTTATTTTATTTTATTTTATTTGTCGTCAATCATGAGTAGAGTGTTCCATCGGGAGTTTCTCCAGAAGTTCCTTCGCGAATTCTACCAGGAATTTCATCAAAATTTTCTGAAACTGATTCTTACGCAAATTAATTTCCCTCAAATAATTAACCTTGTGTTCTTACATCTTTTTTCAAATGTTTCTTCGGGAATTTATCCAGTAGTTTCTTCAACAACTAGGGGATCTTACGTATTTTCGGCAGTTTTGTTCTCTTCGTCATGGGGGGTTTTTCGAAACCTGATGAACTCAGAGTTGGCCATAAATCTTTCCCAACCAAGCTGAGTTATATGCCCAAATTTCAGGCAATTTTGCCCACAAAAATCCCATATGACGAAGAGAACAAACCTGCCGATAATACCCTTCATCACCGTATTTCAGAAGTTTCAAAAAAAAATCCACATCGAGGATTTCTCCCCGAAATCCATCGGGAACACTTCAGTAGTTCCTACGGGAATTCTTCAAGATGTTTCTTTG
The DNA here is from genome assembly GCF_035046485.1 of Aedes albopictus. NCBI lineage: Eukaryota > Metazoa > Arthropoda > Insecta > Diptera > Culicidae > Aedes > Aedes albopictus. The sequence goes on from NC_085138.1 coordinate 5,348,771, forward strand.
AGAATTCACACTCCAACAGTTTTTTTTTTCAAAAATATTTTTAGAAATTCTCTCTAGAATTTCTGCAGGAGTTTCTTCAATAATTAGGTACACTCCCGTTCAAAAGTTTGGGATCACCCCCTCAAAAACATGTTATTTTTTTAGGCCCATATCTCCGCCAATTTGCGTCCGATTTCAAAACCCTAGGTTTCATTCAAAAGATAATAAGTCAAAGAAACTTTAAACATGATTTAAGAGAAACTTTTTCAAAAAAATTTGTATGTAAAATTAACCCAAAGTTGCCATTTTTTTTAAATAAATATAAACTTACGGCAGTGTCGCTGGAAGTTGGGTCGACCAAATTTTGAGATGAGAGCGGTAATATGACCCATTTTCTATTAGCTTTCAACTGCTTTTTACAGAACTTAGCTAAAAAATCTAGAAAAAAAGTTATTAAGTAAATTAATCCTTGATGTCATCGACCAAAAGTTTGGGGTCACCCCTCAATATGATGCATCGGCCAAAAGTTTGGGGTCACTTTCGTAAAACATGGAAAAGTGATTTGGTGATATCTTCGTCATCTATAGTTCAATTTTAATTATTTTTGGCTCATTTCAAAGATAATTAACTAAATTTACGTTTGATGTCTTCAACTTAACGTATTTAACGATTTTTGTATATAAAAATGTTATGTAAAGTTAGCACATTTTACCACGCTTCAAAAAATGAGGCAACTTTACGTTAAGTTTTAGTATGTAAATTTCAACAAATATGTGTGGTTCAATGTCTATGCAGTAAGTATCATTCATTTTGTTTCAAACAAGCCAAGAAGAATTAAAATTGAATGAAAGATGACAAAGATATCAACAAATCACTTTTCCATGTTTTACGATAGTGACCCCAAACTTTTGGCCGATACAGCATTTTGAGGGGTGACCCCAAACTTTTGGTCGAAAAAATCAAGGATTAATTTACTTAATAACTTTTTTTTCTAGATTTTTTAGCCACGTTCTGTAAAAAGCAGTTGAAAGCTAAAAGAAAATGGGTTATATTAATATTTACCGCTCTCAATTTGGTCGACCCAACTTCCAGCGACACTGCCGTAAGTTTATATTCATTTTTTAGAAAATTTGGCAACTTTGGGTTAAGTTTACATACAAATTTTTTTGAAAAAGTTTCTTTTAAGTCATGTTCAAAGTTTCTTTGACTTATTATCTTTTTAATGAAATCTAGGGTTTTGAAATCGGACGCAATTTTGCGGAGATATGGGCCTAAAAAAATGACATGTTTTTGAGGGGGTGACCCCAAACTTTTGAACGGGAGTGTACTTCATAATTTTCTTGGAAAATCCATCAAGAATTTTGTTCGGGAATTCCTCCAGGAGTTCCATCGGTAATTCCTTCAGAAGTTCCGTCGGTAATTTCTTCAAGGATTCCATCGGGAATTCTTTTAGTAGTTCCAACAAGTTCCATTGGGAATTCATTCAGCAGTTTTTTCGAGAATTTTGCCAAGGGTTCGTTCAACAATTGCTTTAGAATCTCCTTAAAAATTCCGCAGGAGTTCTTTGGGGGATTCCTGTAAAAGTTCCTTTGGAAATTTCTCCAGATGTTCCATTGAAATTTCCCCCAGGGGTTTCATCGGAAGTTTATCTAGTCTAGAAGTTCCTTCGGGAATTTATTTAAGAGTTCATTTGTGAGTTATCCCATAAGTTTCATAAGAGATTCCCTCGGAGATTCCTGCAGGAAATACATCCTCCAGGATGACATGTTGTTTTTTTTTTTTTCAAAATTTGTTTCGACTATTTATTTTTACTGGGTTTCACAGGGAGGTTTCTTCAGCAGTTCTTGTTGGAACTTTTTCAGAAGTTTCTTCGAGAATATCCGCATGAGTTCTTTCGGAAATTTCTTCAGAAGTTTCCTTAAGAATTTCTCGAGGAGTTCCTTCAACTATTACTCCACAAGTTTTATTAACAATCACCCTGGTGTTGCTTCGAAGAATCCTTCAACAGTTCTTTTGGGAATCTTACCAGGAGTTCTTACGAAACATTTTTCAGGAGTTTCGTCAAGAATTTACACAAGAGTTCCTCCCAGTTTTTTTTTTCTAATTATTCGTATATGATTTCTTTCGTTAATTTCCAGGAGCTACATTGGAAATTTCTGCCGAAGTCCCATTGGGCCTGTCTTCAAAAATTCTACTAGAACTTTTATTGACGACTTTCCCAAGAAGCTCATGTATGATTCTTCCAGCAATTTCCAATTTCTCCAAGAGTTTTACCGATAATTCCTCTAGCATTTCCTTCATTGATTCCTCCAGTAATCTTTTAAAAAACACTTCTGAAATCCATTGGAAAGTCCTGCAAGTGTTTCATAAGCAATTATTACAGAAAGGTAGTTATGAATTTCCCAAGGCATTGCACTTCGAATACCTTTCTTTTAGAATTTCTACAGGAATTCCAATGGGATTTTCTCAAGGATTTATATTGGCAATTCTTCGAAGAATCTCATTGGAATTTTCTCTACGAGTCCCTTCGGGAATTCCAGGAGTCTATTAGGAATCTCCTCATGAGTTCCGTTGGGCAATTCTCCAGGAGTCCCATTGGCAGTTCCTCCGTATTGGATATTCATCCTGGAGTTCCAGTGAGCATTAGCGATTCCTTCAGGAAATTTATTGAAAATTCCTCCAGGACTTCCATCAGGAATACCCCCAAGAGTTGGATTGGGAATTCCTCCAGGAGATAAATCGACAATTGCTCTTGAACTTCCTCGGGAATTCCCCCAGGCGTTCTATTGAGAATTCCTCCAAGAGTTCCTGCGAATATCTCTCCAGGATTTCCAAAGGGAATCGCTTCAAGTATTTCAATTGTAATTCATCCAGTAACTTAATTGAAAATGTCTTCGTGAGTTCCATTGGGAATTTCTCTAGGAATTTTATTGCGAACTGTTGCAGAAATTTTTGGAGTTCCTTTAAACATTTCTGCTAAAAATTTTATCGAGAATTCCCCCAGAAAATGCTTCAGGAGCTCTGTCGGTAATTCTCCAATGAGTTCCTTCGGGAACTCCTGATTCGATGAGCTTCTCCGGGAAATTAAACTTTGGGGTGTTATTGGTAACTCCTCCAGGAGTTTTTTTTTGTGAGTTGTTTTAGGACCTCTTCCGGGAATTACTTTGAGAATTTCTTCATGGCCTACATTGCGAATTCTTTCTTAAAGAGCTTTTGCAAGATTTCGTGAAGGAACTCCTTAATGAATTCCAGGGATTCTCCCAGGAACTTGAGGGATCTCCTTGATAAATTCCAGGATGACTTCCCAAGGAACTTCTGGATAAATTCTTGTAGAAACTTGTTGAAGATGTCCCGAAAGAACTCCTGGAGAAATTCTCTAAAGAACGCCTGGGGAAATTTCTAAAAGAAACCTTGGAGAAATTCCCGAAGGATTTTTTTGAGGATTTATTGAATCCACTCCTGGTTGGCTTCCCAATGAAACTCTTTAGAGCTGGAAAATTTTTTGGAGAAACTCCTGAATGAATTTCTGAAGAAAATCTTTGAGGGATTCTCGAATCCTAGGTGAGTTCCCCAAAAGCTCCTTAAAGAATTCCAGAAGAAACTCCTTACGGAGTTCGCCAAAGAAATCCTGGAGGAAATTTCCTCCAAGAATTTCCGGATAAATTTGTGAAGGAACTGTTGGAGACATACTCTGATGAATGCATGGAGGTAGTTCTGGAGAAATTTCCGACAGAACTGAAGAAAGAGTTGTCGAAGAAAATCTAGGAGAAATTCCCGGATGAATTTCCGAAGAAATTCATGGATAAATTTTCGAATGCCCTCCTGAAGAATTTTTCAAATTTTACATGTTATACAAATAAAATAAATTAATTATAACAAAGTATTAACACTTCACGGCACCGGGCTCATAGAACCTTATGAATTTACAAACAAGAGACATCACAAATTGACGCAACACGACACAAAACATAAATTGTGCCCTGTTATCCAGATGGAAAACACCTTCCAATCACAGGATGACGAGTTTTCAAATTTGTTCTAGGTCCATCAGTCATCCTCGAGTTTGTGTTTTGAATGGCATTTCGCCTTTTAGTTCACAGTCTTTATTCTGTGTTCGTAGCTTAATTTTGTCTAGGAAAACTAATCCTAAACGGTCCCTGGCCAAGTTCGCAGGGTTTGACGGTATTAAAGTGAAGGTTATTGTAATGTAGTATTCTTTAGTGAATCATATCACCTTTTTAACACTTTAATGCGCCTCCAACGGTTCATCACGAACCGGCTGCTGCAGATGGAGTATGGCTGATCATATGTTTTTACATATTCATCAGACATGCTCGATAAACACGGAGGGACCGCCAGGGCTCAATACATTCTATACCCAAGCAATAGTTCCAAGTTGGTTGGATTTGAGAAGGTTTTGAGGATCGTTACAAATCCTACTAGAAATATTATAGGTTTTGTAACAGGTTTTGAAAACTTTTTATTGCCAGTAAACTTGAAAATGCTGTTTGGGCTTTCTTTCCCACGTTTTTTGGTTGATTTTGATTTACTACTAAATTTACAATAATTTGAGTAATTTACAATAATTAAATATATTTAAATTAGTAATTTTATCAAAACAAATTTGTTTTTTTTTTAATATTACAATTATATCCAGTAATATTCTCTTTATATAAATCTGGTAAAATCAACCGAATAGTAAGAAGGAAAGTTGCAGCACATAATAGTGCTGGTAGATTCGAAGCTAACGTGCGAACAATGGATTACTGCACGATACTACTGGCCTGCTTGCTCTCACACATGGTTTGACGTTTGAGCGGTGACGACACCGCCCAAACGCCAAATTATCTTTGAGAGTGAGCGGGCCGGCCCAAGTTCGTGCAGTGGACCATACTTTAACACTTTATTGACGTCAATGCGTTCGACGTGACATTTTGGATAAAAACTGATTGTTTCCAAGCTGAAGGACGTTACTTGTGTATGACTAGGCTGACATTTCTAGGTTACGGGGAGAAAATGACTTGGTTTATCTAGGTAGGACGGATAGGACGAATGAACGGATTGGCTCTGTTTTAATAGTTAGGTTGTTTTCGTTTCTCGTATCATTGGAAGCCCATGCATGACATGTTCAAAACTAGTGTCTATCATTGGGGATAGCGCCAGTGCTGTAGGTGGCTACCAACATAGGTGTTATCGCAGTAAAGGTTGTTGTCTTCAATTGGTATTTGACCATAATTATTTCAACTATACATTTTACATAATATTTCTTGGAGATAGCATAGGCACAGTTGTCAACATAGACAGCATTTTGTGCTATGTTATTTCCAACAAGTAATAGCAAGGATAAAAACATTCCTGGTGCTTCAGGTTTCGCGGGTAAAGATTTATTCTGATAGCTTCATATACTTCACATGACTGAGGGTAGACAGACATGACTAATACATCTACGGGAGGGAAAATGCAAAATTTTGTTTAAAACTACTTAGGCACAATGTAAAAACTAGTGTTAAATTGGGCAACATAGCCTATTCCGTCTAAACATTGGTCTTGGTAGAGATGAAATTTGAATAACGGGTTCAGCCTTGACAATCAAGCTGTCACGCAGCTCCAACTGAAAACCCTTTAAAAAAAAAAAAAAAAAAAAAAAAAAACTAATCCTAAACGGGCATCCCGTTTCGGGGTTCGATACTTGAGATCAACAACTTGAAATCCGTAGCAGGGAAGGGTTTACATCTCTAGTACTTGACCGTTGCCAGAAATGGCCTGAAAGTTGGCAATCAAAGTAGGATTACATCTCATGGGCCTCTTTTTCCAGAACCCTATAAATGTGATTTACAATTATGAGTATATGTTCAAGGTAAAATAAAACATACATCACAAAGAACGCACAAATAATAAACACATGAATCAATTATTCTGTCTTATAATTGTAACAAATATTTATACCCGTAACAAACACCCCAGATGAATGCCCAAAAAAGCTCCTGAAGGAATTTCTAACGGGACTTCTACAGCAATTGTCGAGGGATCACCTAGAGGAATTCCCGATGGTATTCCTAGAAAGTCATAAAAAAATCGTTATAATGAAATTAAAGAAAAAATCCTGCTAAAGGAATTGCAGCAAACATTTTCATTGCCGGAGTCTCCGAAGGAATCGCTACCAGAATCACAGAAGAGATTTCTGTTTTTCAAATCCCAGATGGAATTCCGGCAAAAGAGAACGAATCTCTGTAGAAAGAATCCTAGAAGTAATTCCTGTGTGAGGAAATTCAGAAGAAATTTCTGTTCCCGGACTCTCGGAAGGGATTCCAGCTGGTGTAATTGAAAAAAAGAAGCCCTTGAGAATTATTAATTAAAATCCTTAGAAGATGTCGGAATATGAGCAAAAGGAATCCCTTGGCCTAGAACATCCTGAACACCATGATATTTGGGAAAACGAATTAATTGCCATACGAGTTGTTCTAAAAGCTGAACATGGATGCGGGTTACGTTTATATGTATTTATTTAGCCTTCGTCAAGAATACCAAAAGGTGTTTTTTTATTCTGGGATGTTCTAGGTGTTTCTGACTGTTCTATAATAAAGTCCTTCAAATCTACAAGAATAATTTTATGTGTTTTCGCCATAAATATTAGAATTGCAGAATCTGCTGGGATCCGCGAAGCTCTTGAAATCTCAAATGTCATTTAGAGACACTACAGGGATATTCCAAGTCAGCCAAACTACCTTGGAGTTAAGGACTTCAGGTCTACACCCGTAACAGTATCCATATCTGTTATACTGAGTAACGATGCATAATCAACTGTAGTTATTGGAGCAATCTGAAGTTTACTTTTTTTATTATAAACCTTCGGCACATACAGCTTCGTCCAAACTGTTCTATAATAAAGTTCTCCAAATGTACAAGAATAATTTTATGTGTTTTCACCATAAATAATAGTATTGCATAATCTGCTGGGATCCGCGAAGCTCTTGAAAACTTAAATGTCATTTAAAGACACTACAGGGATATTCCAGGTCAGCCAAACTACTTGGAGTTCAGGACTTCAGGTCTACACTCGTAACAGTATCCATGCTGCATAATCAACCGCAGTTACTGGAACAGTCGGAAGTCTACTTTTCTATTATAAACCTTTGGGACATTCAGGTTCGTCCAAACTGTTCTATAATGAAGTCCTTTAAATCTACAAGAAAATTTGTATGTGTTTTCACCATAAATTATAGCATAGCATTATCTGCTGGGATCCGCGAAGCTCTTGAAATCTCAAATAACATTTAGAGACACTACAGGGATATTCCAGGTCAGCCAAACTACCTTGCAGTTCAGGACTTCAGGTCTACACTCGTAACAGCAACCATATCTGTTATACTGAGTAACGTTGCATATTTATCCGTGGTTACTGGGGCAATCTGAAGTCTACTTCTTTATTATAAACCTTTGGAACATTCAGGTTCGTCCAAACTGTTCTATAATGAAGTCCTTCAAATCTACAAGAAAAACTTTATGTGTGTTTCGCCATAAATAATAGTATTGCATAATCTGCTGGAATCGGCGAAGCTCTCGAGTTAAGGACTTCAGGTCTACACTCGTAACAGTATCCATATTTGTTATACTGAGTAACGCTGCATAATCAACCGCAGTTTTTGGAGCAATCTGAAGTTTACTTTTTATTACAAACCTTTGGGACATTCAGGTGCGTCCAAACTATTCTATAATGAAGTCCTTCAAATCTACAAGAAAAACTTTATGTTCTTCTTCTTCTTAATGATACATTATGCCCAGGGAGTCGAGAAAATTTTCCCAACCGGAATGGGAATCGAACCAACCGTCTCCGGATTGGCGATCCATAGCCTTAACCACTTGGCTAACAGGAGACCCCAAAAATTTTATGTGTTTTCACCATAAATAATAGCATAGCATAATCTGCTGAGATCCGTGAAGCTTTTGAAATCTCAAATGTCATTTAGAGACACTATATGAATGTTCCAGGTTAGCCAAACTATCTTTGAGATCCAAACTTCAGGTCTACACTCGTAACATCAGCTATATCATCTGACATACAGAGTAACGTTTCATAATCAATCGTGGTGACTGGACCAATCTGAAGTCTACTATATATTAAATATTATGAACCTTTGGGACATTGAGAGTCGTTCAAACTATCCTGAAGTTTAGCTCTTGATAGTAACAGTAGTTTGTCTCACAAGTCATTTCAAGATAGTTTTGAGATATTCCAGATCAACAACACTACTCCGGAGACCATATCTTCAGGTCGACATTTACCACTACGTTAAGTAGTGTTACATAATCCACTGTATTTACCAAAGCAGTTAGGGCCTGTCCATAAACTACGTAGACTCTAATGGGGGGAAGGGGGTCTGGCCAAAGTCTACGGTCCGTTCAAATACATTACCATACAATACACGTTGTTATATATTTTTGGGATATTATGGGATCCTTACTGTTATGAAGCTTAGTTGATAAAAACAACTACTGTAACTTTCACAAGACTTATTGTTACACTCGTAGACTTTTGGATCTAAACTCAAGAACAGTTTGGATGACCTAGGATATCCCAACTGACCTGATATTGTCTATTGAATTTTCAGAAGACTTACTGGACATGATAGATTACAAATCATAACTTTGTATAATGATAGAAGTTACCGTTACACCCATAGACTTTAGGATCTGAGCTCAAGAAAAGTTTGGATGACGTAGAATATCTCGACTGATCTGATATTGTCTATTAACTTTTCAGAAGATTTACTGGACATGATAGATTACAAATCGTAGCTATGTATAATGAAATAAGTTACCGTTACACCCGTAGACTTTAGGATCTAATCTCAAGAACAGTTTGGATGACCTAGGATATCCCGACTGATCTGATATTGTCTATTTAACTTTCAGAAGACTTAATGGACATGATAGATTACAAATCGTAGCTATGTATAATGATAGAAGTTACCGTTACACCCGTAGAATTTAGGATCTAAACTCAAGAACAGTTTGAATGACGTAGGATATCTCGACTGATCTGATATTGTCTATTAACCTTCCAGAAGACTTACTGGACATGATAGATTACAAATCATAGCATTGTATAATGAAATAAGTTACCGTTACACCCGTAGACTTTAGGATCTATACTCAAGAACAGTTTGGATGACCTAGGATTTCCCAACTGATCTGATATTGTCTATTGAACTTTCAGAAGACTTACTGGAATGATTGAAGTTACCGTTACACCCGTAGACATTAGGATCTATTCTCAAGAACCGTTTGGATAACCTTTTAATAAACTTACTGGACATGATAGATTACAAATCGTAGCTTTGTATAATGGAACAAGTTACCGTTATACCCGTAGACTTAAAGATCTAGACTCAAGAATAGTTTGGATGACCTAGGATATCCAGAAAAAATATTCTTCATAATGTTCTACCGTTCGAAGGGTTTACAATACTTACCATCAATATTGTCAAAATCGTCATCATCCTCGTATTCATCGTCGCTGAATTCTTCGTTGAGGGAGCTACCGCTAGTGTTTGATATAATTGAACTGGCTCTACTAGAAAGATTTGATTGTTTGTACGTATTCTGACGGCTGCAAAATGGATTCCAAATGTTAGTTTACTTATGTCAAAAGAAACTTATCCTATTTTGAATTTACTCACGTCAAACCAGTCGAGAGGGTCGCTGGCACTTCCACTATCAATTTCTTGTTTTTGATCAGAATTTTGTGTTTCAGTGATAGAGGGGAGGGCAGATATGGTTCGTCTGTATAGTCCTGATCGAACAAAAAGTTCGTAACTAGTTTCTCTCCAAAAATGGCCTATTGGTGGAATGGAAATGTTGATTATCATTAAATTGTAAAACAACTGTTGAACATTACTTGAAAAATAGCGGCCATCCGTTGCTGCTGCGTTACCGAGCAGTGGTTTTCTATCGATAAAATTACCGGATATGCAGACTGTACGAAGGCTGATTTGTTTATTGCTTCTACAACTGCTCGAAATGGAATCTTGGTGGTGAATGTATGACCATGGTAAATCACCGGTGTCCCGTCGTCGCCGTCCCAGCAGTCCAGCTCCACGCACCGAGCACCTAATGATAGGATAAAAGTAAAAAAAATCGAATAGAATTAAATAGATTAGAATAAAATTGAAATAATATTACAGAATAAAAACAAGAACATAGAACAAAATGAAAAACAATAAAAAATAAACAAAAGGAAATAAAATAGCATAATAAAGATAGAATTGAACATCATATTATCATAGTAGAATAAAATAGGAGCAATTTACAAAAAAAAAAGATGGGAACAGTAATGAGCCAAATGAGCACAAACCTGTTAACAGCACTTGGCTGTACAGTTCCACAGAACTTTCACCCTTCAGTTGATGTCCGGTCAAGTACGTATTGTGAGACGATGCAATGTAGTACTGCGATAGAGGCAAGTTCATGTAGGTACTTTCCGGCATTAGCTCGCTAAGAAACGCATAGTTATCCTTGTCCATCATGTATCGAGCGAAACCCTCGAAGCTCATACAGTTTTCGATGCGGTGGGCAGCTTCTGGTTCGTGCCGCTATTATCCAGAGGGAAGCGATAACCAGAACAGTATAGAACGAGAAAAAAAAAACTCATCAGTACATCCGGTTCGGGAAACTATTTGTGGAGGAAAGCATATAGGTGCCGCCGCTGTAGAGCGTGGAAGGAAATGAAATTTACTTGTATAATTGCTTTCACATCCTCGTCGCTCAGCAGTTCCATCTGGCGAGTTTCGAGAAACTTTTTCAACGTTGCTATCGTAATCACTTTGTTGTTGCACGACAGGAAATCGCTGCTGGCGGCTATACTGGAGGCGGCAATAGCGTCGAAGTGTTTTTTCCTGGTGTGCTTCACGTCGGACAGGTCCAGGTCCAGCGAGCAGTTTCGTGTCAGAAGGCCTGCAACGGAAGAAGTGGGAAGCTGCGTTAATCATAGGAAAATGGGGTTTGATCACTAAAGTAGCTCAAGTTTTTAAGGCTTCTCCACGGAAAGCCAGTAGAATCAACCGCCACTGCTTAGGAGTTGCATACTAAGAGACAAATTTCAAATTCTAGTCTAGTCATCCCTCAGCGTGTTTGCGCAAAAATAGACCAGAAACATTGTTCTTGTCAAAAAGTAATAACTTCATTTTATTATTTTATAATAAAATACGCTCATTTCACCAGCAAAATTTCATATAAATCGGTGCTGTTTTTTTAGTGCAGCAATGAAACAGTAGAATGTGCGCAAATCAATTTTGTACAGAACCTAATTTAGCTTTTCAGAACTGTAGGTAACTTTACAAAATAGCTGGGATTTTGACCACAAGCCTCTTAATATACATTGTTTACATTTGCAAAATGAAATAACTTTTTTTTGGTTAATTTTAGAGGCTTGGCGTGTTCTACAAAGTTCTTCAACAAGTTAAAAAACGTGTTTTAATAAAATGTAATTGAAGATAATTCCTCCTAGAAGTAAGATATTTATTTCATTTTTTTTTCAAAAATAAAATAGAGGTTCGATGTCTTTAGCATAGTTGGTCGGCGTTAAGTCAGACCGGACCATCTGTTTTTCAATGATTTCAAGAAAATGTCCTGCAAGCACTTGAAATTTGAAATCTCTGCCATTACATTCAGAAATACTATTATTCTTTTATGTAAGGAAACATCTGCATCAAAATAACGTTGAAAAGTTCAGGTTTAACGAATTCCTCAGCTTGTCTTTAGCTGACCGAAAAATTGCGTAGTCCACTTTGGCTGAACGCCGACCAGTTGTAGCCCATAATAAGAGAAAATAGTTCAAAGTTCAGGGTGGCCACCGAACCGGGAAAAACGGGAAAACCGGGAAAAAGACGGGAATTCGAAACGACCGGGAAAAAAGCGGGAAAAAGCCGGGAATTTGAGATGATTACCGGGAAAATTGTTGTTAAAAGTAACATGTTATGCATTTGAATATTTACACCTCATCGATAATCTGCAAAATCAGAGCTAAACCGAAAAACAAATATGTTCCGTTTTGGTCAACACGGTCGACGATTTTCAGTTGACAAAAACAGAAAAACATTCTAAGACAAAATATTTCGTAACATTTGAAGCATATGCTTCCTTCCGGAAGGCATTTTTTCACAGATTCCCATAAAAATTTCTCCTGGGATACTTCTACAAAATCCCAAGAAATTCGCCTGTGCAATCACTTATAATTTCCTTAGAACAGAACTTGGGATTCTCCAAGAAGTTCCTTCTAGAATACCTCTAGGTTTTTGTACCGCTTGATTATCTCTTGAAATTCGATTAGATTTTTTTCGAGGAAAGAGTTTCTTACATCTGGATTTTTTTGAAAAGTTTCTATTCGGATTAACCCTTTCTTAAATTAGTTCTAGATTTTTTCAGGGGATTCTTTCAGAAATTCCATCAGGAATCTGAATTCATTTCGAGCATCATTCTGGGTTTTAACCAAGACAACCTCTTGAAATTTATTCAAAAGTTTCTTTGAATAGATTCATCAAGATTTTACTTCCGCAATTCTTACAGGAGTTGCTCCAATCTTCAACAATTCCTGCGGGAATTCTCTCACGATATTTTTTTTGAAATCCCTCCAGAAGATCTTTCCTTTTCTCTGGGGTTCCCCTAAAATTTTCTTGTGGAATTCCGCCAAAAGCTTTTTTTAAAAATCATTCGGGAGTTCTTCATGGGATTCTTTACAGAGTTTCTTCTGGTATTTCTCCAGGAAATCCTTATCTGACTCATCCATCTACACGAGTTTTTGTAGGATTCCTGCAGGAGATCTTCTTTAGTACTTGTGCGTAGCAGAGAGTTCCTTCTGAAACTTTGATTTTGAAAACTTCCAGAGCTTTTGTTTTATATTTAATATTCGCTTTTGGAATTTCTCCAGTTTTCCTTACTGCGTTTCCTCCAAGAGTTCTTCTTGGGCATCCTCTAGGATTTTGTTCTAGGAAACTTCCAAGACTGGCTTATGAGAGCTCTCCAGGAGTTGCTGTTGGGAATCCTCCAGAAGTTCCCTCTGAAAATCATCCAGAAGTTTCTTCTGGAAGCCCTCCTGGGATTCCTTACAAAAGCTTTCTGGAAATACTCCAGAATCTTCTAAATCAAACTACTGCAGGAGTCCGAAAAATCTTCCAACGGTTTCTTTCTACCGTAAACCTTCTAGACATATTGGATAACTTTGGGAGCTTCTTTTGGAAATCCTTCAGAAATTCCTAGAGAAATTTCTAAATCGATTTCATGATCCCAGACCAAACTTCTATTCCCTAATTGCCAACAGACTAAAACCCTGAATTCCTTAAAGGAACCTATGGAGAAACTTCCAGAATAACACGTTGAAAAAATCTTACTTTTTGTGTTCAGCATTAGCGTGGTGCTGACGGTGGTGGCCAACCGCGCGAGTTACGGGCGGTTAAGGAATTTGGAAGAATCCACAAAATATATACAATGTGGAAACCCTAACAGGAGTTACTGAGGGAATCCAAGATAATATTTTTGGACTAATCGAAAGATGAAAACTCGGACAAATATAATAATCGGTGAATACTTCTATTTTTTCCGTAGACGCATTGTGTTACGAATAATGTTAAACTTTAAATATTTAGTATCTAGAACATAGTAAAGCCTGCGCACTTTAGAATCGGTACACTTTCAACCGGCTGCCGCTCAAAAACGGTGTCACTTGGAAAAAGTGTTGTTAGAAGCAATTGAAGCTTATCTATTGTAGTTTGTAGGAAAAATATAAAATTTGCTGTTTTTATATTTTTAGATGAACTATTGATCTGAATTCGTAAATAGTGCCAGTTTTTTGCACACATTGAGCAAAAACCAATCATTGTCAGGTTCAAGATTTGTGTAGGAATATATAAATACCAAACCCACTAATTACGCAGTATAGAATTGTTGTTGGTAATTATGATTGTTGATTAAGGGAGGTAAAATATTCCATGAGTGTTTTAAAATTTCCAATATAGCTATGGTAAGCCTTTGAAGGGTTTTATGGAAAATCAAAGGCTTGCATGGATATTTAAGGTCAACAAAGTTGTTTTCGCATAAACTTTAGGTCGGCAAATACGCATACGGGAAGGATACTATACGAATAGTATTGGTATACAAGAAACCAATGATTTGATGCAGAACAATATAAATAATCGTGGCTCGAAAGCTGAATGGACTATTGCTGACGAAATTCATTGGATGTGTTTTGATGGCGTGAAATATCTAACGATTTTTTTTTAATAAAACTGAATCTACTCAGAAGTTTTTTATTTGTGATCATAGAATCACATCTACAGTTCCACAATCTATATGGTTTTCAGTGTTTTTTCCATGAAAACTATCTTATTTTAGGCTTATTATGAGGAGTTAGCCTTATGACTGTTAATTTCCGACTACTGTGAGGGAAAACTGCTAATAATTCCAAAAATAATCCAGGTTTTGGATATGAATTAAGTTGGGCCACTTGAATTGGGGAATTGTAGATCCAAAAAACGATCGCAGGAAATATTTTTTCATAAAAAATTAGTTTGAGTAAAAATATGTTTTGAATATAGCGTGAATGGACAATAAGGCTATAAGTTTATTATGGTGTTGTGAACTATATTTGTCAAGAGTTTAATGTCGTAACTTGTTTTGAGCATATGTTTAATGAGTATGATTTTGTTTCTTGTGGAAATACATATGAGCCCGTAAGCTGTGAAATTTGAAAATATTGACGATCATTGGTTTGTGCAGAATAAAATGGCATGAATTTCACAATCAGGTCAAAATTTTATCTTGAAGAAATATAAACTGTTTTTTCATATTTTTCCTACAAAAACTATAAATAAGCTTCATTTGCTTCTTACAACATTTTTTTCTAGGTTAAACCGTTTTTGATCTGCAGCCGGTAGAAAGCGTACCGATTCTAAAGTGCGCAGGCTTTATTCACAGAATTGCGAGTGCATTTTATACATTGTACTTATCATTCATATAAAACGAAAATTGGGCGTTACCGCCTAAAAAAATGTGTATTAAAGTACACCGGGAAAAGTTCAGTAATCGTACCGGGAAAACCGGGAAAAAGACGGGAATTTCAAAACTGAAATTTAGTGGCCACCCTGAAAGTTCCACTTACGGTTTTCGAGATATGGGGTGTTTTGTGTAGAGTATCCCTATATCTAGTTTTTTTCAGTGTAGCTTCTACAGATAAGTTCCTACAGTTTTGTGACTTTCTACAAACTTGTTCACTGCCGTGTGTGGCATAGTTGTCCCATGTTCTATGGGAATGCCTATTAACATGAGACAACAATGCTACACACGGCAGTTCAGGACATCGGAATACACATCTCTTTCAAAGATATAAATTCAATATATTTCAATACAAAAAAGTTATAGGCAAATTCATCATATGTCAACTTTCACCTTAAGTAAGTTTTTCTGGCGCAAAATTACGCAATGCTGAAAAAATTAGAGCTAGCTTCTAAATTATTTTTTGAGTTTTTTATTTCTTTTTATTTGTATTACAGGCATAATAATAAGTTTTTTTTCTTGTAATTAAACCACTTTTCCCACTATTGCCCACGAGGGTTTCCACTCCCAAGTGATAGTAAAAAGTCTAATCTTTCAACTGCCGACTGAGCCCTCTACGCTATTCTGCCTAAATATTCGAAAATTATATTTCAGTAAATATTCGAAATTTACTAAAAGTCAAATATTATACTTTCAGTTCAAACCGAATTAGCGACATTTTTTCTTTTACTTTTGCTACGTTTGCCTTGCGTTAAACACAATGTCGGAAGTGGCACGCTGTATAGAGTGCCACTTTCGACATTGTGTTTGACGCAAGGCAAAAGCAGCGGAAGTAAAAGGATAAATATCGATTATTCGGTTAGAAACTGAAAACATAATATTTCCAGAAAGTTTTATAGTAATAATGCTTTATATCGGGAATTGTAGCAGAATTTTGTCGCACACCTTTTTTTGTAAGTTATGCGACCTTTGAAAAAACAAATCGATGAGATTTTTTGAAATGTATTCCAATAATTTTCAAAAACCCAACATTCAAAAATTATAACTCTTTTGGCCATTATTTCTCGGACGTGACCCACAGTTAAATAAACTGCTTTAGATGTCCAAAATAATATATTAAAAAAATTAAAAAAAACGAAAATATCTTTTTGAGATAGTTGATTTAAAATTTTATTTTGTAAAATGCAGCTTTTTTACAGTGCCTACGTTCCGTTCTCGACATACAGGGGTTAGACAAAATGATCGGGACAGGCAAAATTTTCCCTTCTCAAAAAAAAAATCAAATAGCTGTAACTTTTCGATAAGTGCATCAAATATTCTCAAATTTTCACTGTAAGTTGATCAACTATTTGTGTATCAGTGAACAAGATTCGGAAAATTTTGAACGATTCTGCACGAAGTTATAAAGATTCTAAAAAAAGTAAAATTATCCGATACCCAACTTTGAGCAGTTATATCTCCGGATTTAATGAACCGAATGCAATGAAATTTTGGCCATTTATGACTTATATAATGAGCTTCGAAAAACTTTTGACATAACTAAAAATTCTTAACACGGAAGAAAGTTATAACGATTAGATTATTTTTCTAATAAAACACCAAATTTTCTTAAATATCAACATCGTTTAAAAATTCAAGATGCTAATTATAGTTCATTTAAATTCCCTCTGATTCTCTTGAATACAGATATGTTTTGAAAGAAAGTAACAACATTGGCGGCAATTCATTGAAAAAGTAATGGGATGCATATTAAAAATAGAGCAATTTACTAATAATTCATAAAATTAATGAAATCGCTATAACTTTTTCTCTCGTTAATAACATCAAGTTGTGTCAAACGTTTTTCAGAGCTCATTATATGAGTCATAAATGGCCAGAATTTCATTGCATTCGGTTCACTGAATCCGGAGATATAACAGCTCAAAGTTGGCTATCGGATAATTCTACCTTTTTCTGAAATGCTTATAACTTCGTGCAGAATAGCCCGATCTTTCCCAAATTTTATCCACTAATACACAACTAGTTGATCAACTTACAGTGAAAATTTTAGAATATTTGATGCACTTATCGAAAAGTTACAGCTAATTGGACATTTTTTGAAAAGTGGAAATTTTGCCTGTCCCGATCATTTTGTCTATCCCCTGTATGTACTGACTTGTGCAGCATAGTTGTCATGGGAATCCCTATTAACAAGGGACAACTATGCTGCACACGGCAGAGTTTTTCCATATTGCAAACAGCACATCAATCGGGCAAAGCATTTCAGAGATTTTTTTGTTCAAAATTTGTAAGGTTTTTTTGTACTTTAACTTTTCTTTTTCAAAATTGAGAGCAAAGTCAAAGTGGCGAACTGATAATGCAAATTATCTTCTTTAGCCATCAAACATGGTACTGTAAAATAAAAAAAATCGATCATCGAATCCAAATGGACCCGATTTGTATTTATATTTCTGGAGGCATATCTTTAGAAATCCCTGTATCATTTTCGGAAAATATCGGGAAAATCTGTTGTGCTCACATTCATGCTCTTTATTTCAAGAGTTTTTCCGAAAATTTACATTACTTCATCGAAAATTGTTCAGAGATTTTTCGAAGAATTCGTACCTGTTTCATTTATGTTATCTTGAGATTCCTCAAGAGATAGTTTCAGCTTTCTTTGGAATTTCTGTAGTTTTTTTTTTAGATTTTTTTTCAGCATGTTTTTTTCTACAGTTTTCAAGATCGTCTGTCCTTTAGATTTTGCTAGGAATTATTGAAAGAAACATAAATACTCCCTTGCACTCCCTTACACTCTGAGTAGAAAAAGACCGGTAAAGCCATAAAATGATTAAGTTATAAATATAATACGGGAGGAGCGGACCTGGTGTGATAGTTAAAGCCCGTGACTATCACGCCGAGGACCTGGGATCGAATCCCACTCCCGACAAACTTACAAAATGTGGGTTCTTCCTTCGGAAGGGAAGTAAAGCGTGGGCCCCGAGATGAACTAACCCTGGGTTAAAAATCTCGGCAATAAAGATTTAAAAAAAAAAATAGAATACGAATATGAGATAAAAAGTTTAGCTTAAAAAGAAAAGTGTTCAATCCAATAAGATCGAATAAAGCTAATTGGAGGAACACGCCGCGATATGGATATACCCGTATGAACCCCTAGCGAATACTATCATATCTATCATTTCATTATCCACTTTTATCTCTACTCCCTTACACTCTGAGTAGAAAAAGACCGATATAGCCATAAAATGATTAAGTTATAAATACAAAATCTGAAAGAAAATACTGGCGAAACATCACTAAAATTCGTTTGCGGATAGCTTAGGATCTAAGAGAAAGACCAGCCCAAGGCTGAAAGTCTCTAAAATAAAGCAAATTGAATTGCGCAAGCTTTTGACTTCTGGAGCCAAAACAAGAAGAACGAACTCTTATTATTAAAAACACGGAACGTTTTTTGGTCAAGTAAAACTTGTGTCGCTTTATGATTTATTTATTCCAAAATGTGAAAAGTGTAAGAATATCCTATAAAATTTTTGATATCAACTTTAACCTTACTTTTGCTTCACGTTGGCAGCAGCTCGCTGACATAGTGTACGGTTTGGGTCAAAAATGAACCTCGTGCCAAAGGAGGGTTAAACATTTTTTAAGTATTTATGGCAAGATTTTGGAATTGTTTTTGGATATATAATGCTTTTGCTTAGTTTTCGTTTTAATCAATAACATGTACTTCACAGTAAATATTTAAAATAAAATATTAAAGTTCTTTCTAGAATAACTACTGTCAGTTTTCTGGTCCTCGTATGCCTCAAACTTTCGAGAAAATATTTTTTACTAAAAACACTATCGTAGAACACTTCTGCTATATTCGAATTTTTGGTTTCGTGCAAGAAGCACGCAGCTCAATTTTTTTTTTAATTGTTGTGATTTTGATGGCAAAAGATGAAAAACTACGTAACCTTTGATTTCACTAAATTGGTTCCGAAATTGGTTAGAGTACGTAAGATTTGGAAATTTCTGATCAATTTTGTGCACCAAAGGCACAGCTTAAAGTCATTCTTTTTTTTTAATGATAATTCAATTTTATCTCAGTCAAGCCTTTCTCAAAATACAATGATTAAAGTTAGTCCATATCTAATGATTAGTTAATTAAGTGACCTACCTAGTACGAGCTCTGGAGTCGGCCTTCTGATAGTAGGAGCTGCTTCGGGAGCCCAAATTATCAATCATTTACAAATTAAAAAAAAAAGATTTTTTTTTTAAATTGTGCCCCTCTTGCACAAAAACGATGAAATGATCCTCGTCAGCCATAATGTCAATCATAAACAATCTGTTTGTGTCTAAATTTACTGAAATTTGCCACACCACTTCACTTAACAGTTTGGAATGTTTTGTATTGCAACACCCACGGATTTTTTTTTAATCTGTAAAATCACTTCAATTTAAGACTTTTTATTTTGTGGTTTTATCAATTTTATCCAATTGTTTCACTACAAGGAGCTACTAATAGCACCACTATTGGTACATTTACCCTAATAGAAATCAACCGCTTGATTGTTATGATTGTTATAGTTTTATTTGTGAAATCTCCAAGGAGAGGAACTAAGAGTTAATAATGATAATCATCGATAATTAAAAAAACGGAGAAACTAAATTTCTTCAAATTTAAGAAAGCACGGTAAGGTTGAAGTTTTACACGATTTGGCATTTGTAATTTTGTGTTAAAATGATGTAAATTTTGTTCTAAAAATGTTGCTGCGCGCACCGCGTTATTTTTGTGAATTTTTGAAAAGCGCCGCAATAGGAAAAAGTTTGGGAAACTCTGGGCTAAAGTATTAAGGAGCACTAAAACGGCAAAAAACTAACAATAGCCAATATCTCAAAAAAGTTGTAACCATCAAAGTCTTTGAGAATAGAGAGATCGTCCTTCTTTTTATTGCTGAATTTGTATAGCCTCGCCTATACAAAGTGTTTGGCAATTTGGCTTAAATTCATTGCGGATTCCTTATTTATTTTAAATTGTGCGATAATATAGCTACCAAATTCAAATCTTCTAATTCCATAACATAGTTCTTCGTACTATACTGCCCCTCCTTGCATATCAGTCCCATGTTGTTTCTAATGCGATTCATATTTTTATCACTCACGAGGTCATGTATAACAAATTTGATATCTTTCCCGCCTCATATCACAGCTCAATATGCCACGAAAAGTACGAAAAGCACGAGTTGATTACATTTTTTTTTTTGAAAATAGAGTTATAGTACGAAAGGTGGGCGATTTGAAAAACAACATGGGACTGACATGCGAAGAGGGACAGTATAGAGCAGTTCCGGCCCAAAACACGAACAAATTTTGGACTTGATATTTTTCAATTTGGATTAGATTTTGTTCATGAACTGGAATTCGTGAATCATTTACTTTTACATCAACACATAATCATTTTTTCTCACCTAAATTTTGCAAAAGGCGTATGAAAAAAACATTATTTTCTTCTTAAAAGAATGTAACTCGGAAACGGTTAGTTGGATTGAAATGATGTTTTCGAATATTATTTTAAGAAAAAAAAAACAAAAATACACGGAGAGTAATTTTCATCGCAGATAAATGCCAGATGTCTTCCTAAAATTTTACCCTTCGTTATTTTTATTATTTTTTTTGTGGAAAGCTGACTTCCAGTATCAAAATTTGCCAAGTAGCCCAAAGTGGTCAAAATGCTTCTATTTTTTTTCTATCGAATTTTCCTATATCATTGATTTTAAAAATAAGCGTAAGGAAGCATTTTCTGAAATTTTTGGGAGATGTCAGAAAATAGATTCTGCGTACAAGTTCCAATGAAAAAACTGTGTATGATGCAGCCACCCATACTTAGTTTACATGAAATTGAAAAAAAAAAAATAAAATAAAAATGAAGAAAAATGTATGGAGCTTTGTAAAATGTTATTCGATATTGTTTTACAGTTTTACCATTTTTATCAAAAAAATCATCGATTATTTCTCAGATAGGGTGACTGAGGGTATTATCGGCAAATTTGTTGTTTTCGTCATGGGGTTTTTTCCCCGCCCGAAACTTGACCATATAATTCAGCTTGGTTGGAAAGTTCCCCCATGTGAATTTTCAGACTAAATAGAATAACGTTTTACAAGGTCCATTTATTTAAGTTGAAAGTAAGCTTCACAGAAAAATAATAATAAAAATCAAAAATAATAATAAAAGTAAAGGGTACAAATATATTATATGACATCTAATATAGATCCACGATGATCATTAGTTTAAGCGTATTTTTTTAAAGTCCTTCAAATATCCTGAAACAATTTCGAAGACATTATTCAAATTTGATACGGTAAGAAATCTAGCTTTGAACTAGTCAATTTGTGATCTTAATTTGAACCATTTTGAAATTCATCAAAATGACACACTTTTGGCAAATATTGTTCCAAAAAAGTTGGTAAATGGCTTTCCGTAATATAATCTTATCTAATATCATTAACTTTAAAAGCATTGAATAAAACTTTTTTTTCATTGAAAATAAGTAGGTAATTGAAAAATCACTGTGATTTCACTCATTTCCCCCACAGAGGAAGCACATTTTCGGTTCACTCGTAAAACTCACGCTTTGTATCTTGTAAGCAAATTCATCGTAGAATCGACCAACCGAATAATATTCCACATTATTTGTCATAAAATTATCAAATTTACGTAATTATTACTTATTATGAGAATTAGCAGATCCATATGATTTTTAATTATTTAGCATGAAATTGGCGGTTGTGGGAATGCTCGCCAATAGTTCAAATCTAGATAAAAATTTGTTCAAATTAAGATTAAAATCATTATTGATCAATAATTGAATATTTCAATGAAATTTGGTGAAAATGAAAACTTTTTACCATTTAACGAAAAGCTAATACCCGTGGCTTTCATATACCTGAGACTTTACCGTAGTAAATTATTTCCATGTTGGTGAAAAAATCAGTGAAAATTCCGGATGCTTCGGAAAGCCGCAATTTGGTTCAACTCATGATTACTTACCCTAAACCGTTTTTGAGTTACAAGTTTTAGAAGAAGATAAGTAGGTTTTTTTTCATACGATCTTTCCAAAAGCTAGGTATAGAATATTGTAAATCAAATAACACGAAACACATTTTCGAATAGAAGCTTATACATTAGGGGCCGTAGACTTTTGGAAGGGAGGATCTAGTCAAAGTCTGCGCTCCATTCAATTTTTCAAATTTTTGTATGGACAAAAGTCTACGAGGGGGGAGGGGGGTCTAAGATGGCCAAATTTTGGTCTACGTGGCTTATGAACAGGCCTTTCGCAACATTTCATGTGATTTTAAAACAGATGGCATCAACGCAATTCGTGCCTTAAGTTGGAAACGCTCTATAGCAGAATGCCTGACGTCATATTCTGTAATTCTTGAAACAATATCATACATGGTTTGTATTTCTAGAGTTTTACTTACCGATTTTTCTTTTGACTGCCACCTCGGAAAGTTCAGGTGCACTCATACTCTTCTCGCCATTCAGTGTCTTGCGACACACCGATACCACAGCCAATTGATTGAAGATATCGCAAAGATCAGGTCTCGTTAATATGCTAGAAGTTTGGAGAGAAATAAATTATTAGTTTCATATTCAAAATTTGATTAACAGAATACCTCACCTGAATGATCTGTACAGGGAAACGAAACTTAGAAAGTCTAACTGAGTATCATGGGTCACCGATCCGATTCGCAAGTTTTTCATATTCTGCCACAGCTGGTCATGCGAACCGTTTCGGTCTTTTCGCCGTTCGTTTGCGCGAATCTTCTCCATCTCACTAATATTTTGATCTATCGTAGGACTACTGTGACTGTTAACATTGCTTTGATTGAGTAGGTTGGCCATCGAGCGTTTCTTGCGAATCTTGGCGTTGGAATCCTTCTTGTTTGGAGCTGAGATGGTGGCCGATACTTGCTCTGGAGTGGTATCGTTGATATGCGTTCCCGACAAGTATTTTATGGAAGACAAGTATAGTTGGCCTCCGAAGGCTTTCAGTGCATCTGCCACTGTGGGTTCATTGCACGCACTTTCCTCGAAATACATCTGTATGTAGAGTTGCTTCAGCCAAAGCATAGACCGATCTATCAGACACTGCTGCCTCCGGAACCCCCGTAACATCCAGTGGAGTCCAACGTACCACGTCCGACACAGCATCGGTGGGCATAGAATGCAAAGAATTCGATTTTCGCTGGCAGAATTGCCGTACAGCAGCGACACACAGCACTCGACATGGGTCAATCCGAACCGTTTGCCGGCTGCCAAGATGTCCGGATCGTACTCGTGATTCCTCGAGCCCATCGATATATCCTTAACGGTACCCAGGTCCAGAATTCCCCCTTCCAGATATTGACACTGCATCTCCATATCACTTAAGTTTGAGGCACACCGCGAAGAAAACCTCCAAGCAACGTTTTCCTCCGGGTTTTGATTGAAGATGCAGTCTGTGGGAGGGAACAGTACACAATCAATCAATTAGTTTCGATACAGTCCTCATATCTACCCACTACTCACCATGCTGCGATTTAATCCTTCGCCATGCCGTTCGTTGCCAGGAAATGTGGGAACAGGACCGCTCCAGTCTTAAATACACGTAAGTGGACCGTTCGGCAGGTATGTCTGGCTCCCAGAGTACGGCCGTTGAACCGTGATGAAGTATCTGTTGGCCAGAGAGAGAGTGGAAAAAAGCGAGATATGCGCCGGATGCGTATTGTTAGAAGCAAAAAATTAGTCAAAGTGAAATGGATGGGAAAATCCTTTTCGTAATTCGATTCATCTCGGCTCTCTGCGTGATGGCACAGATGATTTAGGAAAAAAAAGGAACGACATAATTCGACGTCGGAGTCGGAGAGTGGGGTCGGCCTTCGAGTGGCAAATCGATTTATATAGGTCATCGTCATTTACTGCGGTGGTGCACATAATAGGGTATAGGTATATAAACGCACCGCACCGCTGCTTCGATTGATATTGATGATGTGCGAATCCTCTTGAGGTTTACCTCACGATTGATTTGTACATTGGCTAAGCTAACACATTGTAGTGCGTGGGTCGAGCTGTGAAGATCTGTTTGAGGTTCAGTTCAATTGAAAGATTAAAGGCATCGTTTTCCAATCGAGTAGGAATTGTTCATGATTTTTTTCCAATTTAATTGACTTTTTGTATACGAAATAGCTAATTCGACACGCCTCTTGGAATAATTCAGAAGAATGTTTAATGGAGTAGAATTTATAGCTGCCTTCGAAGTTCGTCCACTTCAGTGAATACTGAGGCATTCCCCAATCATAAGCTTTCAATATGTGGAGAAGACATGACACGGATGATATGAGAACGGAAGAATGTGACATCAGACACTGTCCTTACTGATGGGCACTTGATGAAGTTGATTGATTGGAATATTGATGTTTCAATTCACCTACTCAGGATTCAGTGTGGTGTAGGAATAAATTGTGAAGTATGATTTTAGATTCTTTGACAACCAATTTCAATTTCAAATTTTGTTTCAATATGTAGATAATATTTTTTGGTTTTTGGAATTCGGAAGTCATTAAACTATTTAGCGTTATTCCGGCTATCAGAGGATTTGTACTAATAAAGATAGGAAAGATGTACGTAAAACAGTTTAAATTCTTGTGAGATCCGAACATCGACTCATACATTTATTCAACACTTGTTTGCCAAATGAAACATACATATCTAGCTATTCCATTGGTTGATATCAGTCCAATTAATAAAAATCCAATACCAGTCCAATTCATGAAAAGAAGAAATATTTATTCAGAAATGTCTCTATGCATTCGTTTGAAGAATCTATTCTTTTAGAAAATGTATCAAAAATTTCTTCAGAAATTCCTCTAAAATATCTTTTTAAAATATTATTTTTCGGAAATTTGTCCTAGTATTCGGCCAAAAGTTCCCTCACGGATTCTTTCAAAAAATCTTCCTTGGATTCATTCGGAAATATTCTTCAGGGATTAGTTTAGAAATTCCTCCTAATCTACAAATTCCTCAAAGAATTCTTTCAAAGCATCTTGCATGCTTTACTTCTAAACCATCACCATCAAAAAAATACCCATAAATTTGAGGTAAAATTTCTCCAGGGATTTTTCCAAAAAATCGTTCAGAGATTCTTCAAAGAATTTATTTTACATTTATTCAGAACTTCTTTAATAAAACTTTCAGCGATACCTTCAGAAACTATTCCAGAGTTTTTCTGAAAATATTTCAAAAGCTCCTTCAAAAATTTGTACTGGGGTTACTTAGGAAATTCTTGTAAGGATTTCACCAGAAATTCCTACAGCAACTTCCAATTTCTCCAGAAATTCTACTACTTAGCGATTCCTCCACAAGTTTCACATAGATTTGTTTAAGAAAGTTGTGTATGAGTTTCTGCAGAAATTCCTTCAGGTATTTCTTTAGAAAATGCTTCAGAGATGTACCCTATTTTATCAAGACTTTTCTAGATTTTTTTCCGAAAAACCTTTCGAAAATTCCTTCAATCATTCTCTCAAACGATTTTCAATGAGTTTAAGGTGAATATATAACGAAGCCACACCTCAAATTTTCAAGAGCACAAATCTGACGAACCGAAAGTTGGTTTGCGCTGAAAAGTTGATCGATTGGTAATCCACTGGTGGAGACCAATCGATCAACTTTTCAAGGCAAACTGACATTCGGTTCTTCAGATTTGTGCTCTTGAAAATTTGAGGTGTGGCTTCGTTATATATTCACCTTAATTCAAAACTTTCTCTGGGGTTTGCTTTAGAAATTGCCCCAGGGATTTTTTTTAAGAAAATCTGAATTTCTGTCAAAAAAAAAACTTCCTGGAATTTCTTTATTTTTTCCAGATACTCTTAAAAAACTGAGTTCCATTCGGGATTTTTTAGCAGGGATCTCTATTGAAACTACCCTAGGGGTTCCTTCACAAGGATTCTTCCAGAAAATTTTCCATGGCTTGTATTTTAAATTCGACTAATAATTTCTTTAGAAATTTCTTCACAGATTACTTTGGTTACTTTGAAAAAACTTCCACAGATTTTCGATAATTATTTCATGGGCCGTTGCTGAAATCCATCTTACGATTAATTTTAACAATCTTTCACTATTTCATGAAAAAACCTCCCAGGGATTTTTAAAGAAATTCATCCAAGGTCTTCTCTGGAAACTCTTCGTTACTTTAGAAAATCATCCAAGAAACCCTAAAGAAATTCACAAAATCTTCTAGGGATTCCTTTAGACTTTAGAATGTCCTCCAAAAATTTCTTCACGAAACCCTTAAGAATTCTTGCACGGATAGCTTACAAAAATGTTGCACGGATTCCTTTACAAAACACTTCAAAAAATTCCTTTGAAATAATCTAGCATAGATTGCTCCAGAAGCTCATCTACGAATTTCTTCAGATTTTTTTTCATAGAGATTCCACCAGAAATGTTTCAAAGCATCTAGAAACCCTTCCATTAACTTTCTCAAAAATAGTCCATGGATTTATTTTTTAGAAAATGAATCACGGATATATCAAGAATCAGAAATTCAGAACTCCTTCAAAATTTTCAAGGAAGCTTTTTCTTCAAGTATTGCTTTAGAATTTCTACAAGAGATAATTAAGGAAATTCCCAAGATTTCTTCACATTCTTTTAGATGTTTAATTCTTCAAGACATTTATCTTCCAGAAATTGCTCCAAGGATTTTTTAAAGAAAGTGTTAGAAAATCCTCCAAGGATTCCTTTAGAAATTTTTCCAAAGAATCATTCTTGCAGAGATTGCTAAAGAAATTTCTACAGAGATTTCATCAATAATTCCGCCGGGTATTCCTCTATGTAGAGACAGGCTTGGTGGTCTAGTGGCTACCGCTTCTGATTCGTATGCAGAAGGTCATGGGTTCAATCCCTGGCCCGTCCCTTTCATCCTACTTGGTATCTTTCTATCCACTTTCTCTATCTATCTCTTCTCTACATATACAACTAATGTATATTCGTATGTTCATAGCTATTGCTAAAACCAGAAACGAATTGTAAAAATTTGTTTCCCTTCCTTCCAACTTTCACAGCACAGTGTATATAACGCCTATAAGTTATGCAACCAAAGCGAACTGTGCCGCTTGTCCTTTATAGTAATCACCACACAATCTATCGTGCTTACGAGCATCCCCAATCCATGGATCGCATCACCGGTAACAAATACCCCAGTCCGTGCTGGTTGTGGGGATGCAGAGTTGATCTCGGTCTTTAGTAGCAACAATCAGCACACTTTAACATTCCTTTCCCTTCTCAACTGACTATAAGGACGTGGCCGGCGCCGTTATTGATCAATCTCAGTGCAATTGGTACCAGCTCAGATCAATCACGGAGGAGCAACCATTGACATGTATAGTCAGATTTGATCGTGATTTGATCGTTTTTTGATCAAATTCCGCCGGGTATTCCTATATGTATTTTCTCTTAAATTTCTCCAGATTTTCCTCCAAGCGTACCTCTAGAAAGAACTCTATTGATTTCTCCAGGAATTCATTAAAAAAAATTTTTATGTTTTTTATTAGGGCATTTCTCCAGGATTTTTTTTCTGTGGATTCTTAAAATATTCCTGTTTTTTAGGCGAAACTGGAAGCATTTCCTCATTTTTTTTGGCTTTTGATTTTTTTTAAATAACGAAGCCATATTTTCAAAATCGGTTCTCGTACACATGTAGAGTATGGATACCTTGTATCTCCTGATTTTTTTTTCTGGTGGAAAATGTTTTTCACTTTTGGAGAAACCATTTTTTTTGTGAATTCTGTGAAGTTCTTTCAGGAATTCATTTAGAATTTCCTTCGATTTTTTTTTAATTCCTTCTGAATTTTTTTCAGCTATACTGTCGGAAATATCGTTGAAAACTGTTTTCAATATTTCTAGAATTAATTCAGAAACCTCAGTAAGGATTTCTACAAAAGTTGTTCCATGGATTCTTTCAGAAGTTTTTTCAGCAGTTCCTTCAGAAATTGCTCAAGTAGTTCTTTCAGAGATTCTTTCAGGAATTCATCCATGGGAATGTACCAGAGAAGGGGCGCTGGAATTGGGAAATCTTGACGAACTATCCCGAGAGAGGTCAAGTATTGAGTTCTGAAAATAATAGCAAACAAATGTTGGTGGGATTTCTGATCAACAGCAAACTTTAATAAAGATCATCCAAATAGTTCGCTGCTATTGGTTAGCTCTCAAAAGAGCTAAATATGATATGATGATGTTGATCGAGGAGTAAATTTTGGTTATTATTTTCAGTACTTTTACATCTTTGACATAAAGACAAACCAATATCACTTTTTGATCTCTATATCAAAATATGCTTTGTTCGATCTCGACCCGCAGTCGGCGGCATCGCTGCTGGCTCATTCAATCCTATCCCAAGCGTGTGCAGACTGGAAATATCGCAGAAAGCAGAGCCTATTGTTCCCGTCAACGTAACCGACACAATTGTCATCATCCAGCGCGCAGCTTTCTGCTTTGGCGCCAATGTGCGAGCGCGCCAAACTATATGAAGCAGCGCGCGCGGCATATAATAATGATTTGAATTGTTTTATTATCCCACCGTACTTGTGCACCTATAAAAGGTTCACCCGATCATGTGCAAATTAGAATAGTAAGTGAATATCACTCCCGAGCAGGCGTGTGCCTCTCGGGGGCAAATAAAACTCCATATAGTTTGAAACAATTAGTTGTTTGTCGTCGCCTGGTGAGGAATTCATAAGAAAACTCGAAAGAAATTTGTTAGAAAGCTCTGAGGAAAAGTCTGGCGAATAGGTAGTTTGCATGCATCTGCCAAAAATGTTGTCATTGCTGAGGGAGTGATCCGCGTCTCAAAATGTTGAAAACCCCTGCATTATAAGTAATCATAATACAAACTGCAGGTTTTAAGGTGTCTTACTGCATCACTAAGTTTTCAAACGAATCATTGACTTTTTGCTTTTCATTGATTGTTTGCCTCGCATTTTTGAAGTGATAAAAATCTGTCAATTCTGCAGCAACTCAGCAGAAAAAGTATCATCGCAATCACTGCGAGTGAGCATATAGGATGACACTTTTTCATACGAATATTCGCTTTGGTGGCAGAGAATTATCACTTTGAAATTTTGAGACTCATATTCAACATGGCTGCCGATGCTGATGATGCCTTAAACTGATTGAATATTAAAAATTTATCATTAAAAATGTACTTACTGGGTTTGTAATTAATTGGAAATAATTTACATTCGTATTTTTTTAACCCTCTAATACCCAACTCCGCCTTTAGACGGGGTATACTTTGAGCATTTTTGTAATTTTTGTTTCGTGGATAATTAATTTTTTTATATTTTTAGCTGATACTTGGGACTGTTCTGTATATCTCAAAATGGTTTTGATGTCTTTCAAAGCCTAATTATTTTGTATTGAATCGCTACAAATAACATATTTTAATTTTTTCTCAAATCATTCTATTATAGTAAAATAGTTTAAGGGAATCGAATACACTTTAACATGATTTTCCTAAAAATTACACAAAAAATAAAATTTTCAGTAAAAAAAATAAAATAAATATATTTCAACAATAATCAAAAATGTTTTCGTCCAAAAACTCCGTATCCCAAATAGGCTTCCGAAAAATATAAAAGTGTGGGGATATTCAAAAAAAAAAAAAAAAATAGAAAAATCAAAAACCGATATTCACACAATCGAAAATTAAAAAAGAATCATCTTTCAAAACATGTTTAAATCAAATTTAAATGACAAAGAATGATATTCAGATCAAAATCAAAAAAATGGTTAATTTCGTCATAATTTCAAGATGGGGTGGTCCAATAAACAAAGTGTAGTCTCCAGAAAAATTACGTAGAAATGGCCAAATTATGTTAGAGACCAACAAATATGTAGAAATATTACGTGTTTTACGTTTTCATGGTCCAAAGGAGTACCCAAGCCAATTGGTCTGTTATAAATTTTTGAAAATTTTAAGCTTTGAAAAACTTCGATTTTTTGGTTCATCCTGTCTTAAAATTGGTCACTCTAATGACAAAATATAAAAACACATTTATTTGTTTTTTTTTACTTCGTTTTTTAGAAGAAAAAAACATGCTGTTTTCGGCAATAAACGGTAAATTTACAGAAAGAGGCAACATTTTCCAGTATACAATCAAATTTCCATAGTTCTGAGCTATTTAAATTGAACAAAAAGAAAAAATGAATTGAAAAAAAAAATAAAACTTAAAAGCAGCTTCTGTCAACGTACCCGAAGTATGTAAACCTACCAGAGTAGCAATCTCAATGTATTTACTTTTTCAACTTATGACAAAAATTCAAAAAAGTATGTTTTCCCATACAAATTTTAATTGCAATGCGCAGAGTGTAGACGCAACCGATCGTGCTCAAATTTTGCACAGATACTCAGGGCCCGAAACGGAACCAAAAAAGCTTTGATCTGAGAAAACAGTTCCGATGACCAACACTAATAATTATCATATATATGAACCGAACGCAAAGAAACTTTAAATATTTTGATTAATATAAGAGCTTTGTAAAACTTTTGACGCAACTTAAAATTATTCATAAGAAAAAAAAGTAATTGCAATTCAATTTATTTTAGGGGTTGTTTAGTAAATTGGTCTATTTGTTGTCAATTTATTGCCGGCTTTTTTGTTACTTTCTTCAAAACTTATATATACTCAAGTCAATTTGTGGAAATTTATATGAAGTACAATTACCATCTCGAGTTGTGAAACAAAGTTGCAGTTTTAGATAAATTGGTGTTATATTAGAAAAAATAATCTAATCGTTACAATTTTCTTCAGTGTTAAGAATTTAAAGTTTAGTTAAAAGTTTGTCGTAGCTCATTGTATTAGTCATAAATGCTCAAAATTTTATTGCATCCGCTTCATTGAACCACCAGATTCAATAACAGCTCAAAGTTGGTTATAGGATAATTATACCTTGTTCTAGAATCTTTCTAACTTCATGAAAAATAGCCCGATCTTTTCCAAATTTGGTCCACTGATACACTGAATTTGATCTTGATCGTTGGTCTATTTTGTATGAAGTCATTTAATATTTCTTTCACTATTGTCATTCGAATGAGACAAAAAAAACCTTCAGTCGAAGTCCATTGCTTGAAAATGTACTAAGTTACGCCAAAAAAAACTAAAAACAGAACGATTGACAGTGAAAGACGGTCATTGGCTCTACCCCATTTGGCACAATGCCATTTGGCATACAGGCCGTTTGCCATAACACGAAGAACAGCCTTCTTGGTAAGAATGCTTATAATATTCACAGTGGAGAGCTTAAGTAAACAACAAGCGTCGCGTCTCCATCAGTGTGTTGCTTAAGTTACCATGAATTGAATACGTTCTGGAGAAACCCTTCCTTATGTACACTGGGTACAACCTACTTACCTGAAGAATGTGATGATCAACGGCGTTCGGGTCCTTGGCCGATAGCGAAACTATGCTGATGCCATGGTCGAAGAACAGCGGCTGCACCGGATTGTAGTTCCCGATTTCAACCTCGTAGTCTTCTTCCAGTTCCTTGAGATTCGATGGCTGGTACAACGGTATCTTGACTTGACGCGGGCTGTTCGATGCCGCTCGGAGAAAGTCCAGCAAACTCTGCGGCGATTCCCGGCACAGCTGGTCCCGATGGTCGAAGAATGCGGATAGTTTGCTCAGAGCAGGTGATACCCTCGAGACGATTTCTGCCGTCAAAGGGTCGTTGTCCGGTTCGTCCAGCGATTCCGGAGACAACAAGGGTTCTGTTAACTCATCTGGTAGGAGATCCGCGGTAGGTGTTGGAGTTGGGAACCTTAGAGGGAGCGTCACCTGAGATAGCTTTTGAAGCATTTCTTCATCGTCGGGAACAACAGATGTTGGATTACTGTCTCCCAAGTAGTATTTTTCGGTGTGTTCTTGGAATTGACTTTGCTGTTTTGGTGGCTGTCGTAGTAAGCATTTGATTTCTTCGACATGATTGTTGAAGTAGGGAATAGTACGACACGTTGGCATCGCCTGTAGATGGGGGAACAATTTGTTAAATTCATTTAAACTCTCACTTCGTTCCACTTCTACTCTTACCAATGCTCTTGACCCAGCATTGTTGTATTCTGCTGAGTCAAAAACGTTTGCAAGAAACTCGTACACGGAATTCCTTCCCCGATCTGTAGTGGACGCCCAAAAAGGTTCCTTTTTAAGTGACCTGCAACAGATAAGCAGAAGAAAACAGAAGAACTTGTATTTTCGCTGCATCAAAGCTTACTAGTTGATGTAAAAGACTTAGTCTATTGTAAGCAGTTCATGTTTAATAAAATAGATTGTAAAATAATTGAAGTTGGAGATTTGTAAACGACTGAAGCAAGTAGTTTCCGCCGGCCTACAACTATCTAATGCCGCTGGAGGCCGAAAGAAACCCCTTCTTCCTTCGATCATCGATCGTGAGTTCTGAAAAATTAAATCTATACCTGCAATATACAGTCCCCATACATTACTCAGTCGTGAGCATATACAGTGAAATCTATACCAAATAATTGAATAATTTTCAAAAGTTCAGTTATCCTCGACGAGAAAGCCGAAGAAAGGCACTCACTTTAGACCGTCCACTATCTCTTTAGCACCATTGAAGTTTCCGATGTTCCAGCATGAAATAGCAACACGTAACAGACATGCAAAGGCCGCTTTTCGTTCGTCTTGTGTACCTTGTGATAGGATAAAGTAGTTGGTCCACGCACTTGTCTGAAAGGAAGAGGATGGATCAAACTCGTTGATTCGAATAACTTACTTTTCAAGTTTTCTAAAGTGAAACACCATCAAATCGGTACCTCATCGACGCGTTTGCGTATGGCTTTCAAGGGCGATGAAAACCCACTTGGAGCTCTGGCTGCAGCCGGTACGCTTGGGCTTGCAGTGGCTAATAGATTGGCAACGTTGGTGGTAGACGATGATGTGGTCGTCTGCGGTGGCTGCTCCCTGTGGCTGCTGCTGCCGTTAGCTATGCTATGACTACTACCGCTAGCGCTCGTTGTATTGGGTGGTGTAGCAAGATTAGGATTACTGCTTATCGAGGACCGTATCCTCAACTCCTTCTGCAGCTCGTGTATTGCATCATTAATGAAATCGTGCAAGGATACCTGGGAATGAGAATGAAAATGAAGAAAAAAATTGAAACAGCTGTGGATAAAGGAAGAACACTAACGATGGCGAGGCGACCTTCAAATTATTTGATACTTTTGTATGTTAATTAATATTTTCTCCGGTGCAATGATCAATTAAAAAGAATTTGGCTTATATTAAGATTGGAATGTTTTTTTTGGCGTATCAGTATACTTGTAGAAAAAACAAAGATACAGTCCTTCCTTTTTACATATTACAAGAGAATTTTTTCAGATAATGAGCTATTTCATGAAAAATCGTCATTTTTATCCCCTTGGCCCCTTGGCAATTAAGGGAACCATCAATTAAATCCAGCCAAATTCGTTTTTACTCTTTTTCTTACATACTAATGAATAAATCTTACTCATTATTGTTTTCAATAATGAAATTTATTCTGGTGCCATCTTTTCGGAGTTCGGTCTCAGAATATATTTATTCACATCTTTGTTTATCATGAGAAACTAATCCACAAGTTTACTTCTACTTCTGCTGTCTAATCGTTCTAAAGGTCTCAATTATGGCAAACATTTCAACAATTCAATTGAATTCAACTATTTGATTTTGATACTACTAACAACTGCATGTACTGCGTGTGCGAAATCCATTTTTTTCTCCAGTGAACTTGTTTGCGTTCGTACATTATATGTTTTCATAATTGTTTTTCAAATGTATGAAAACCGGCTGAGCTCCATAAGCGCCCAAGCTTGCTGCTTGAACACCAAAAAAAAAAATCAATGAGCTCCTAGAATTTATTCTGAAGTTATTCTTCAATTCAGTTAGGAATTTCGACAGAAAAAAAACTCAAAAATAAAAAGTAGAAAGTCTCGAGTTGTTAGGGAAGTTTATTCCACTTGGAATCTTGTGGATACTAGAGTCAATCGATCATGTTTTTAAATTTGGAAATTATCTGGAAGAATGTGCATAGCAATGTTGTACCCATTAGACTGGGTCAACAAAATCGATTTTTTTAAACAAAGCTTTTTCGATTCCTATTAGCGTTCAAAACAACTGTGCAAAATTAAGGAGCGTTTGGTTGCTTCCCCGTATTCCACATTGCGAAAGAAATTTGTATAGAATTTAGTATGGGAAAACGTACTTTTTTGCATTTTTCTCATACATTGAAATGTTTTGTCTAAAACAATCTAACTATTGTCGTTGAAGTATAGGCTAGAACATGCCGAAGACCACAAAGTGATCCGACACTTGTGAAAAAAGTTATAACGTGCAGATTGCCCGGTGATGCTTAACATTTAACACGTAAAGGAATAACATCAATAATAAAATCTCAATTGTTGGTAACTTACCAAGCGAATAACTATTTTCACAAGTGTCGGATCACTTTGCGGTCTTCGGCAAAGTTTTTCGGCATATCCTAGGCTATACTTTAACGGTATTAGTTACATGGTATTAGACAAAATAATTCAACTTGTGAGTAAAATGCAAAAAAGTTCGTTTTCCTATACTAACTTCCATACAAATTTCAATCACAATGCGGGATACGGGGACGCAACCAATCGCTTCCAAATTTTGAACAGTTGTTTTTGACGCTAATATAGATTGAAAAAGCTTTGTTTCGAGTTGAAGCGATCAAATTTAAATTTCGTCCACACAACGTTGACCCACTCTAGTACTCATGTAATAAGATTTTGTAGTCCTTCCTAACTGTAATTGAACATTTTTTGCCATAGAGGTAAATTAGTTGAAATTTTAATAAAAGTGTTTTTTTAATCTGGATTAACGAGTTTTTTAGCCCTAGGCTAGTTCATCTCGGGACCTACACTTTACTTCCCTTCCGAAGGAGGAACTCACATTTTGTGAGTTTGTCGGGAGTAGGATTCGATCCCAGCTCCTCGGCATGATAGTCAGGTGCTTTAAGCATCACACCAGGTCCGCTCCAAAAGAAAAGTTTTTATCAACATTTATTCCCAAAAACATATTCTTATGGGAATTATACAGGCATTTCAAACTTACTGGAGTCAAATTCGGCAGATCCTCGATAAGACTTTTCACCCGAAGCTTTGGAGAAGTTTCTGGCCGAGTTCGTTAAACCTTTCTCGCCTTGATTTCTAATCAATGTTGGAAGATTTTGTTCAATTTCAGAGAAATCTTAACAAATTCAGGAAGAATCTTTGTTTGCTTTTCGGCTAATTTTGTGTATTTTTTTTTTCACTGAAATTGAAATCATCGAGCATACTCTTGTTTTCTTAGAATATATCAACAACCTATTGTTGTTAGCAAACATTCAGGAAATATTTTACCAAAATTCTGCTAACAAATGTCTTTGTCACGCTAGTTTTATTGAGATCATGAAAATGATAAACAGTTTCATATCTCACAAATGTCTGTTGTAAGAGGTTGAAAACTTTTGGTTGGAGCGGACCTGGTGTGATGGTTAGACTACGTGACTATCACGCCGAGGACCTGGGATCGATTCCCACTCCCGTCAAACTCACAAAATGTGAGTTCTATCTTCGGAAGGGAAGTAAAAGCGTGGGTCCCGAGATGAAGTAGCCTCGGACAAAAAATCTCGTTAATATAGATGAAAACCAATACTTTAGATTTCTCTGAAGAAAAGTGTAGGTTTTTCATGTGAAGTTAAAAAGTTTTTGTCAAACAACCTATCACATTTTCTTTCTAATCTCTGGGTAAAACACTCATTATGGTTTCCAATATACATCTTGATTCTGTATTTCTACATCATTCTGGAAGTATGTTTTCGGAACTCTGTCTAAGTATCTTTATTTACATTTTTTTTTTGCCAAAACTCTCTAGATATCGGTTAAGATGATCTTTGTAAGAATTTCTAAAAAAAATCTTAAAACGTAAATTTTCCTCTTCTTCTTTACAAATTCTCATTAACCGAATTCGGAAATAGATTTTTGACGATTGCAAAAGATTCCTGAAAGAGAATCGTTTTTTAGTCTTAATTCTGTTGTTCAAAAGATTTTTAGGCGAAACATTTGGACAATATTCTTGCAGAATTCCTGATGAATAAATCGAGGCATTTGTAATAGTTCTTGAAAGAATACTGACACACTTTCAGTGGAGCTCTTGAAGAACTTTTTGTCTGGCTGGCTTGAATACTTTGACAAAAATCAAAGAGAAGCTTCAGGAAGAACTTTGAACTAAATTTCAGGGAAAAATAATTTCAGAGAAATTATAGAAAATCCCCATTGAGAATTTTAGGTGAAAGTGCTGTTAACAATACAATTTTTATAAAAGCAAAATTCTCAGTGGAATTCTTGAGGGACTTTTTGGGATTATTCCTGAGAGAATTTCAGCAAAAGTATATTTTAGAACCCCTGAACATTATGGCATTAGTTTAGAGTAAAAACTTACTAACTAACTAACATTATGCATGTTAGATAAAATGCAAGTGCAACGAATCCCTAAATCCCAAACATTTTTTTCAAATGAATTCCTGGAGGAATCAATAGAGAAATTCCTAGAGGTTCGCTTGGAGGAATTTCTGAGAAAATACATAGAGGAATACCAGGTAAAATTTCTAATGAAATCTCTGTGTCAATTTCTGCCGGAATCTCTGCAAGAATGTCGTCTTTCCTTCTCTGAGAGAATCTGTAGAAAAATTTCTGAAGGAATCCTTGCAGGGTTTTCTAAGACCTTCTTCAGAAATCCTTTGAGCAATTTCTAAGAGATACGTCTTATAGGAATATCCAAAGAAATGTAAAGAAATCTTGGGTATTTCCTTAATAATCTATTGTAGTATTTCTAAAACAAACCTTAGGGAAAATTCTTTAGAAAGTTCCTAGGAAAATTTTGAAAGAGTACTGAATTTCTGAGTCAGAATGTATCCGTGAATTATTTTAAAAAAATGCATTCATGGAAGGTTTTCTAGTGAATGCTTTGAAAAATTTCTGAAGAAATCTGTATGAAAAAAAAAAATCTGAAGATATTCGTAGGGCAAAAGCACTAGACTTCGCCACTGCTCTAATCTTCGCCCCCTCCATACAAATGCCATTTTTTATGTATAAAGTAGCGCAGATTAGTGCTGAATTTCAGGGGGGGGGGGGGGGAAGTCTAGTGTTTTTACCCTAAATGAATTTCTGGAACAATCTATACAAGATTTTTTGAAACGAGTTCTTCAAGTATTTTCTAAAGGAATCCCTGCAACATTTTTTGGAGCTATCCGTCCAAGACTTTCTTAAGGAGTTCTTGGAGAAATTTCTGGAAGACATTCTTATGTCTAAAGGAATCCCTAGAAAATTTTGTGAAAGTATTTGAGACTGATTTTTTTAGGATTTCCTGGATGATTTTTACAATTAATCTACGAGGAATTTCTTTATGAATCTTAGGAAGATTTTTTCAGGAACTCGTGAAAGATTTTTTTAGTTAATCTTATGATGGATTTTAGCAAAGGTCCATGAAAATATATTGAAAAACCTGTAGAAGTTTTTCAAAGTAATCCTTAAAGAAATTTTGTAATAACAGCAATATTAGTTGAAAAATTGGTGAAGGCATCCCTTGGGCAGTTTTTATAGGAGTCCCTGGAGGAATTTCTAAAGAAAGCTCTCACAGATTTTCTGACAAAAAATGTGAAACTTTTGAAATTTCTGGAGAAATGGGAAGTTGCTGTGGGAATTTCTAATGAAATCGTTGGAAGAATTTCCAAAGTTACTCCTGCACAAATCTTTAAAGGAACTTTTGAAACATTTTCTGAAAGCATCGCTCAATATTACATTCAGTGAAGAGAATTGTCAGACAAAAGAGTCACAAAACAAGCAACAGAAAAGGCGCGACGATTACTCTTTATCCCTATCGGTAACAGATAATGACATGATCTCGATTTTTTTGTTGCAGACAAAACGGAAGCTGAATATGTTACGTACTTTTCAACTCGTGAATAATTAATTATTACTAATCCAAAGTCGAAACTGTTTGATGATAGATCTTCAACACCGACTCGAAGTTACCGTTCGAAAATCGCAATGCAAGGCTTAAAAATCTCTAAACTCGTGGTGTACGATGTTTGTCCTATTGTTTTCAAATTAGGACAAACTTATGTCGCATTGGGTGGATTGTCGCAACGAATACATGTTGCGACATTGTCATTATTGTTGCGCGATGGTTGAATTTTGATTCACTGCGAAGACCTATTCCGAATGATAGATGGGTATAGTGGTTTACAGTCCCGGCAAATCAACATACATTTTATGTATAAACAACATACAGCTATCGCTAAAACCAGAAACATGTTGAAAAGGCCCTTCCAGGGTGTCTACTACCTGGAAAAACCTGGAAAACCGGGAATCCTCAGGGAATTTTATTTAACAGGGAAAAACCTGGAATACTCAGGGAATATCTTGAGTACTCAGGGAAAAAAACATTGGGTCGTATGAATAAAAACCTGGTAGTAAAAATCCATGTAGAAATTTCGCTACAAAGATTTTTCCAGAAATTCCATCAGGGATTCTTTCTGGATTTTTTTAGAAATACCGTAAAATGGGGTAACTTTGATAGTTTTTCAGCGAATTTTCTCAATATTTTTACATGTAACAGTATTTCCCCGAGTTTTATATTTTTAAAACAAGTACTGGGGCATCAGTTATCAATTGCAATTAAAAGATTCGACCATCTGAAATATTTTGGATAACTTTTAGTTTTTCATAAAACCGAAAATCGGATTTTCATTTTGGGGTAACTTTGATAATGCCCTAAAAACACATCAAATCTAAAAAAATAATCACAGATTTAAATCTTAGGAGTATGAACATGATGAGAGAAGGCTTGTGGAATATATTACATAGATTTTTTATATCAAAACATTGATTTTTTACTAAATTCTACATATAAAAATGAGTTTGTGGAGTATTGAGTGCAAAACACAATAAATTTAGCTATCAAAAATCATTATCATCGTAATAATAAATGCTTAACGGTACATTAACATATGATTACATGCTATCCACGGTTAGTCTTCTTCTTTTGGGTAGTTTTTTAATGTTTTATTAACAAATTTTGAACAACACAGATTTATCTACATGAAATTACAAGGGCATTGCATACTTTTAGGCGTTTATCAATGTATGGAGATTAATATCCCAATTTACAAAATTGCTTCCAATTCGTAAAAACACACTTCGTTAAGAGATTCAAGGCCAGATTTGGAATCTACTATGATGAATCTATCGAGAATAAGAGTCCATTCATTGAAAAAATAGTTGTAACGAAGTCGTATAGCAGATTGTTTGAAGGGGTTGATTAATGACAAAAATATCAACAATTTTTATTTTTTGTCCAAAAAGTTGTATATAAACTAGATTTTAATGAAAATACGTCTAAGATGAACTTTCATATGTATAGAATTGAAGAGAAGAGATTTCTCTCATTTTTTTCCTGTGATATCTCCAAACAATTTGGGCTTTCTTCGAGATGTTCTTCCTGGTCTCCTACAGGAATTTCTTAAAAGTTTTCGCGAGGCTTATTTTGAAGTTTTACCTGAAATTTCTCTCGGAGTATCTCCTGGATCTTCTCTCAGAACATTTCTTCCGATGTTGGTCATGAGATGTCTCTCAGAGTTTTTCTTAATTTACACTGGACTTTCTCCCAAGATTTTTTTCCAGACTTCTGGGATTTCCACAGGAGTTATTACTGATATTTCTCATTGAATTCTTCTCTTGCATTCTTTCAGAGCCAGGCTGTTCCTTGTAGTTGTGCCGGATTTCTTTCAGTGATCCACCTGATATTCTCTGCATTATTCCCAAAATTCTTCCCGGAAACTTTACCAGAAATTGTCCAGAGATTCTGGATACTACTTTAGGGATTTCTAGCAAAGCTATTGCAGGGATCCTCCTACGGGTTTTCCTCAGAATGTCTTCTAAGATAACCTACGAAATACCTTATAGGAAATTCCTGGAGAAATATTCAAGGGAATTCAAATAAAATCTTGCGAGAAACACCGTTAGAGTTAGTGTTAGTGGAGAAATCTCGACAGGAACTTCAGGAAAAACCTGAGAAAAAATGAGACATCTCGAAAAAAGTTCTAGGTAATAGTCAATAATACTAGTAATCCCGAGAAGAAATATTAAGGACATCCAAGGAGAAATTCCGAAAACCTCATGGATTCCTGAAAGCAGCTACGGGCGAAGATCCGCGAGGAAAACAAGAGAAATATCGGAAAACTATCGGTAAAAATCCCGACATAAACTATTGAATAGCTATCACGGAAAACCACTCAAAAAGACACGGACACTGGCTTCAGCCGGTGGCTCTACCGATTGGCTCAACCAATGACATTCTTGAAGAAACTTTGAATAGTTTTGGATGGATCATCAGGAGGAATCCAGCGAGAATCTCTGGAAGTATATCGGAAAGCCTTCGCAAGAAATATCGGGACGTACGCAAACAGATATCTCGTGAAAGGATCCTGCGGATAGCCAGGAAGTAACTTTGAAAGAAATTCCAGAAATTTCGCTCAGAAATCTTGAAAGAATTTTTGAAGAGTAGGGGAACTTACGTATTTTCGGCAGTTTTGTTCTTTTCGTCATGTTTTTTTTTTTGAAACATTTTGAACTCAGAGTTGGCATCAAATCCTTTCCAATCAAGCTGAATATGATCAAGCTTCAGGCAATTTGGCCGACAACAATCCCTCATGACGAAGAGAACAAACCTGCCGATGATACCCTAAGTCACCCTTTATAATTTTAAGAAAATTTGTTTTTTTTTTTAATTATAAACTTTCAAAATTTCATCTGGAAAAACCTGGAAAACTCAGGGAATTTTATTTTGAGTTATGAGTAGACACCCTGCCTTCCTTCTTACTTTAACAGCACAATGTAAATCTACACGGAAATCCAAACTACCATATTTTTGGGTCGATTTTACACAAAATTGAGTTTATCGAATCAACTAGTTATCAAAAATTAGGTTGTTTCACTCTCTCCCTCACCGATGCGATGTTGTCAAAAACAAACCGAGGTACGTCTATCTAACGGTGATCCTTGAGCCCAATAAGCCAATTCCAGGTAAATGTAACGTTACTCAAATTTGAGTAAAATGAGAGGGTCTTTGGGTTGAATTTACTTACTCTTGAGTATATTTTTTAGCTGAAGGTAAAGACAATTTACCTAGCGTGAGTTTAATCGATTTACTCAAATTTTGGCTTATTGGGCCAAACTATGGGATAGCGTCTTACTTGATACTTGATGGGCTACAACTCGTAGCGGTGAGTCGACGCCGAATGAAGCATTCGCCTCCA
Organism: Aedes albopictus; assembly: GCF_035046485.1. Classification (NCBI taxonomy): domain Eukaryota; kingdom Metazoa; phylum Arthropoda; class Insecta; order Diptera; family Culicidae; genus Aedes; species Aedes albopictus. The sequence continues at coordinate 5,390,181 of NC_085138.1, forward strand.
CTAGTCTCGGTCCTGGGCCAATCGCTTCCAGTCACCTTGATGAACGTTTAGAGCCCTTAGGTCCTCCTCAACTGCAAGCCAAAGTGTGCGCGGCCTACCATGAAGCCGACGGTCCCTTCCTGGTTCTCTGCTGAATTTGATTTTAGCTTGTCGTTCCTCCGGCATACGAGCTACGTGCCCAGTCCACCGCAGCCTGCCGTATTTTATTCGCTTCACTCTATCCATCTCTTTATATACTTGGTACAATTCGTGGTTCATGCGGACGCCACTAGATACCGATGCCGTCCTCCAGTTTACCGCCGAGTATTGTTCGCAGCACGTTACGTTCGAAGACTCCAAAGGCTCTCCGATCAGCTTCTCTCAACGTCCACGATTCATGGCCGTATAAAGCGACCGGATGAAGCAGAGTATTGTACATTGCGAGTTTTGTCTTCATTTGCAGCCTACGTGACTTCAACTGGTTTCGACGACCGAAAAAGGCCCGATTCGCAGCTGATGCAATCCGTCTTTTCACCTCGCGGATAACATCATTATCGCACGTTGCTAGAGTATCAAGCAGTGCTGAAAATTTCATTCCATCATATCTAAATTCAACCACCTACAGCTCATTTTAGAAACTGAACCTGAGAATATGGTAGGGGAAAACGGGGTAAGACCGCCACCCTAAGCCAAAAAAATCTTAACTTAAAACTGACAATGAATTACAATAGTTTTAACACAGCATATCATTTTTTCAAAGTGTTAGGCATGCAAGAAAATTATATTTTGATTCATGCAGTTGAAACTTTTATAACTTTGAGCCATTTGAAAATGTGACTAAAAAGCACTTAAATTTTCAACGACGGGGTAAGACGGCCCACCAGGGGGGTAAGAAGGACCATTACGATTTTTTTTTTAATAATTGTGATTAAACTGTTTGAATTCTATACGTTGAAATAAGGTATGACTCCCTTAAGTACTTCACATGGAAAATTGGTTAGCATAGCTGTCCAAGGGTTACCAATTATTATTTTTATAGTGGCACTGTAAATATGGATACTCAAACACCCATTATTATCACAAAAATGTTATTTCTGGCTACGTCCAGCGCAAACAACGCAAACATGAGTTTATTTATGTGAAATGGCATATTTTTAACCCTTATTTGACCGGCAGGGTACCCGGGTACCCAGCACCCATTTAAAATACACGGTGTAGAAAAAAGCAAAAAGTTTGCCGGCCACATAACGGTTAACACACATTTTTCGTAAATTGGGTTGCAGCTATATGTTTCTATGAACTGGGAGATGGCCGTCTTACCCCGTTCGAGGTGGTTGCTTTTACCCCGCATGAGCAGATTTCACTTATGGGGCTAGTTCCTGACGAAACATTTTTTTAATCTCAATCACGCTCCTCTTATGCTTTGTTAACATTCCTGGTAAGTTATGAACGGGTTATTTTCTGGTTTGAAAAAACTTTTTCCCGAATCAAAATCCTTAAGGTTTTATGCGACTAATTTAGATCAAATACATCATCATGAAGCAAAATCTTTATTTTAATAGTTTGTTTCGAAAATCTCAATGTAAACATTGCACATAATGGCTCAAAATGACAAATATCTTGTGTCTGAGAAATCTTATGCACATACTTGCCTTATGTAATAATGGATAGCCCCTAACTTGTTTCTCTTCACTGAATCGTACGCCGCCTTGAAATCAATAAACAGATGATGGGTATTATTGCAAGTTGTACTCCCGAAATTTATCGAGAATCTGACGCAGGGTGAACATCTGATCCGTCATTGATCGGCCTTCACGAAAATCCGCCTGATATTCACCGACGAAGTACTCCTCAATCGGCCTCAGCCTGTTAAGGCGAAACTGGAAGCATTTTCTCATTTTTTTGGTTTTGGTTTTTTTATTAAATAACGAAGCAATATTTTCTAAATCGGTTTTCGTACACATGTAGAGCTTGGATCAAAGTATCTCCTGAATTTTTCTCTGGTAGAAAATGTTTTTCGTTTTTGCAGAAACCATTTTTTTGTGAAATTTAGTTTAGTTGATCCATACTCTACAGGTGTACGAAAACCGATTTTGAGAATATTGCTTCGTTATTTATCAAAAATGAAAAACCAAAAAGTGAGGAAATGGATCCAGTTTCGCCTTAAACAGAATTCCGGACAAAATTTTGTACGCTGAATTAAGAAGTGTTACTCTTCTGTAATTCGCGCACTCCAGTCGATGCCCTTTTTAATATAAATCAACTAGCAGGCAGTTCTTTCTCTTCCCATATATTCAATATAATAACGGTGTAAGAGCTGATGCAGCTGCCTACTACCGTGCTTGAGAAGCTCGACCGGGAGTTCGTTCTTCCCAGCAGCCTTATTGTTCTTCAGCCCTCTAATGGCTGTCTTGACCTTGTCTAGCGTTGGACGTTCCACGGCTTATCCGTCGTCGTCGATTCGAATTCTTCTGTCGCTCTTCCATTCCCACCGTTCAACAATTCCTCGAAGTGCTCACTCCACCTGGCAGCCACCATTGTTTTGTCTGTCAGCAAGTTTCCTTCACGGTCGTTGCACATGACGCTGTTTTTCTCCGCACGCCATTGACAGTCTCGTAAAACCTCCCCATATCATTCTTCTCCATGCTTTCTTGCGCCTGAGCAATCACATTTTCCTCATGAGAAATTTGGCGGTTCCTTGTATAACGCCTACAAGTTATGCAACCAAGCATCGGTACCGGTCACTTTACGCCTGGCACAGGGATGGTAGAAATACTTTTTTCTCTTTTCCGTTCATCGATCCCGACAGTAAAATAAAAACAAAACAACGGCAGCACCAATACCATCAGCAACCGCGCCGTCGGCAGTCAAGCTGGCGCTTGATAGTTTTCGCTTTCCCACAAAAATATTTATGAGCAGTCATGCCGAGGCGGGTGATTGCGAAAAATTTCAAATATGTTCAACTGCTAATAACTCACTTGTTTTAGTAAATAATTTGAATCTGTTTGCACAAATAGCTAGTGCACACTCCTAGCTTTGGGATGCATATAAAGAAGTTTGTCTAGAAGCGGTTTGAAACGCAGAAAAATGCGAAAATGGGAGAGACAGAAATTCTTGTCGTCCGTGTGCTCGAGTACCGGCGCTCTCGCGCTTGGAAACCGTTTCGAGGAAGAAGGCTGCTGGAAAAAAATGTTATGACATTTATTTTTTCGAACAGTTTGAGTTTGGCTGGGCCGGTGATGTTCGTGTGGAAAAATGTCAAATGTACAGCCGGTAACCGTTTTTCCAGTACATTTCTTATCCCTGGCCTGGCATACACGCACCAGTGCGTACCCCTCTGTCAAAAATAAACATTTCCCAACTATAGTGTATACACTTCGGTAACCGTATGAACTTGTGCAGATGCTGTGAACTCCACGGTTTGTTGTCACAAACAGCGATTGCAATCATCACTTCTCTTCCCATCCCCACATTAATCTGCAACCTGACGTATCAGGCGCCATTTTCGCCCCAAAAATAGAAGATCATCAATGCTCGCACACTGAAGATGCCTGTTCATCTCAAGCAGCTATCTCATAGATTCCTTGTGTGAGTGTAGATGGTCTGGCGATGCTGGAGTAGCATCTTCGAGCCGCTATTCATTTTTCTTTTGTCAACCTGCCTAACTCAATAAAATCCGGAATATCTTCGGAACGGTTCCGGGTAATGCATCATTGGTCAATTGGGTGTAATAAACTTGCACAAGTTTATAATCGATTAAAAGTGGTTTCAAGAAAATCGGATAAAATCTGACATTGGCAATCATCAAGTGATTACTTTATGGCAGTTATGTGATTATCATAATCTGCAAGCAACAATGTTAACCAAAGACAAGTTGCAATAAATTAATTATTATTCCTTGAAAATATTACCTGATAGAACAACTGGTATTCTGCGTCAGTTATTCGCAGGGCCACCTCTTCCGGGAAGTGAAGGATGTTCTGTAGCTCCTCTAGTTCTCCGAACGATGGCGTCGCCGACACAGTCACTGCCGCAGCCGAGGAACTCGTGCTTGCAGTTCCGCTTCCTCCAGTCCCGCTGGGCACTGCAGCCGCTGCAGCCGCCGACACCGCTAATGCCGTCGAGCTAGCCGTTGCTGGTCCAATTGTTGCTGCTGGTGCTGCTGAGACGACTGCTGGTGGCAGATTGCCAACGTGGCTTTGCGAGCCGTCAGTATCAAATAGAGCATTCTTTTCGGGATCGTTGTCCAGCAATGTTTCCTTAATGGTTTCACCCTCACGATTAATTATAATCTTTTCTGTGATGATTATCGTTGGCTCCGGTTTGTGTGATGGTGTCGGATTGAGAGCTGTGGTCGGTGTCGGAAACAGTAGTGATATTGCTGCTGGATGCTGCTGTTGTTGCTGCTGCTGTTCTGGCACCTCGTGCTCTTCGTGTTGCCGTCCTTCTTGATTAACTGAAGAAAATGACGGAACTGGTAGGGTCGCCGCCGATGGTGAAGGTGATAATGTTTCCTCTGGCGCGTTACTATTAAATGGAAGACTTGGGAAAGCTTCACGCATGTTATGTAATCGACGTGGTGGATTTAATGTGACATTCTTCTACTGTGCCGTTCTTCTCTACCTTTACTTTGCCATACAGTAGCCTTACAATATTGTATATTTTCCGTGAAATGAGAGATGATTGACGCATTGGCTCATGACAGAAATTATCTTCCTGTTATGCGGTTGACTCTTCCACTACTAAGTTAAGAGAAACTACGAAGAAGACGTTGATTCGCTTCACATTGGAGTGCTTGTTGAAGATGACGGTGCCGTTACTGTTGTTGTTTCTGTAAGAAGGAAAGAAAGAAAGAGTATAATAAATTAAACTAAATCACACAGGAATATGTACTTTGAAATGAATTTAATGATTGATTGCACTGGTCGACATAATTGAACTTCTCGTCTTTTTGGAGAGTCGTAAGTTTAATCATAATGTTCTGAGTTAACAGCTGATTCATAATTTTCTGGATTGATAACAGTTTTAAATATTGCATTGAAACGACTGTCAAAATCTTAATGTATAAACGTTAAAACTGAGATGGCCGTTCCAACGCATTAACATCCATTTTCAGTCGAGAAGTGCCATATAAACGTTTGAAATACGGCTTTTTTATTTTACTTGTTTGATTCAGCTTTTTTTTAAATAAATTTCCACGCTCGACCAGTGCATAGGTATACCTCGATTTAGTGGACATTTCAATTTTCAAAATGTCTATAAAATCGAATTTTACATAAAATCGAAGCAATTTATCTTATTTTTATTGAAATTGTATACCAATGTACCAAAACATATAAAAACTGAATGAAAACTAAGTTTTTGATAAAAGGCTCGGAGTTTTTGGCATATATAAGTTGAGAATAATAGATAAATAGAAATTTTGGTTTTCTCTTATGTCAACATTTTGAGGGCGCCACAAATAAATTATTCAACAATTTTAAAATTTTAAGGTAAAATTAGAGTAGTCCAGCAAATTTCTTAACAAATCCGATGCGGTTAACGATTTTGCCTAATTGTTTGGGTGTTTATTTTTCACCAAATACATTTATTATTTATCATCCCCTCCTTGAAGAGTCAACCAGCACTGTGACAAAAGAATAAAATGAGATTTGTTTCGGCGTAACGTTATTTGCATAAATGTTCCAAAAAATTCGAAAAGTTCAGAAAGTCATTCAGGGATTCATTTGAAAATGTCTCCGAGGATTTACCCTGGAATTCCTTTACGAATGGCTTCAAAAATTTTCCATTACGTTTTTTTTAAGAAATTCCTCCAGGGATTCCTTCTGAAATTCCTCAAGGGGTCCCTTCGGAAATTTACAGATTTGTAAAAATCACTTGACAAAGCGTGGTTACTGGTTGTGCTGTATTTGTTGAACGATCTTTTAGTAGGAGTATTGTAGGTTTGCACCGCTATCTGCTCGGTCGCCTTTTATTGCAATTTTGTGGTGTTACATAAAAGTAAGTGAACCCACAATTTTCAATTTCCCAATCAAATAATCATATTACAGATTATTTCAGAATATCTTCCATGTGTTTTTCGAGAAGTGTCACAATTTTTTTTACGAAATCTGGCATGAGTTGCTTCATCAACTCCCTGATTTTTCACACATCATTTCAGAGATTGTTTGAGTAATTCGCCCAGGGTCTTCATAAATTCCTCTGGATATTTATTCAGAACTATCTCTAGGCATTCGATTAGAGAATCTGTTGGAAATTCCTTCAGAAAATCTACAAAAAAAATCTCCAAAAATTCTTCTAAAGAATCTTTTTTAAAAAAAAATAGGAAATTTGTCCGAGTATTCGGGCAAAAATTCCCACAGGGATTTTTTTTAAATAAATTCCTTTGTTTAGGAATTCCTCCTATTCTACAAATTCCACAAAGAATTCTTTCAAAGCATCTCAGTAAATCATTTACTTCTGGAATTCTTTATTTTTTCCAATATCCACGATTTTGAACAGAAATTTCTCCAGGGATTCATTCAAAAATTCGTCTAGACATTTATTCAGAAATTCCTTTAGACATTTATTCAGAAATTTGTCTAGAGATTTCTTTAACCAAACTTTCAGCGATCTCTTCAGAAACTATTCCAGAGTTTTTCAAAAAAATGCTTCAAAAGTTCCTTCAAAAATTTGTTCTGGAGTTACTTTGGAAATTCTTCTAAGGATTTCACCAGAAATTCCCACTACAACTTCCAATTTCTCTAGAAATTCCACTAGTGAGTGAATCCTCCTAAAGTTTCACACAGAGTAGTGTATGAGTTCCTGCAGAAATTCCCCCAGTGATTTATTTAGAAAATCCCTCAAATTTACCCTATTTTTCCGGGACTTTTCTAGATATTTTTTCCGAAAAATCCTTCGGATATTCCTTTAAGGCAAAACTGGAAGCATTCCCTCATTTTTTTGGTTTTTGTTTTATTTTTATAAATAACGAAGCAATATTTCCAAAATCGGATTTCGTACATATGTGGAGTATGGATCAAGGTATCTCCTGATTTTTTTTCCTGGTGGAAAATGTTTTCCATTTTTGCAGAAACCATTTTTGAACAAAATTTCACAAAAAAATGTTTTCTGCAAAAATGGAAAACATTTTCCCCCAGGAAAAAAATCAGGAGATACCTTGACCCATTCTCTACATGTGTACGAAAACCGATTTTGAAAATATTGCTTTGTTATTTTATTACAAATCAAAAACCAAAATATGAGGAAATGGATCCAGTTTCGCCTTAAGCATTCTCTCAAACGATCTTCAAGGATTTTTTCCAAAACTTTCTCCGGGGTCTGCTTTAAATAATGTTCCAGGAATTTTTTTAATCTCTATTTCTGTCAGAAAATTTCCTTGAGATTTCTTTAGAAATTTCTCCAGGAACTCTTTAAAAAATGTTAGATTTGTTCGGGATTGTTTTTTTTTTCAGGGATTCCTGTAGAAACTGCCCTAGAGATTTCTCCACATTTTTTTCGAGTGATTCTTTCAAAAAATCTCCCATGGATTTTATTACAAGATAATTCAACTAATAATTTCTTCAGAAATATCTCCAGATTTTCCTCCAGATTTCTTTACAAATTTCTCCAAGGATTACTTTGAAAAACTTTCACTGACTTTTCGATAATTCTTTCATGGACCCTTGTTTAAATTTATTCTAGGATTCATTAAAAAAATCTTTCACGAGTATAAAACTCCCAGGGATTCTTAAATGAATTCTTTCAGGGACTCCTTTGGAAACTTCTAGTAGACTTAATTGTAGAATTAGCATTTAAGTTAAAATACACGTTAATATAAACAAAAAAAACTTCTAGTAGATTTACTTTTTAAAAAAATCCAGGAAATACTCAAGAATTTCAGTCAGAAATTCTTTCACAACATTTTCTAGAGATTCCTTTAGAATATCCTCCAAAAATTTCTCCAAGAACTTCTTATGAAAGTCTTGCACGGAAAATGTTGCCTAGATTCCTTTAGAAATCACATTCAGAATTTCTTTTTAAAAACCTTGCATAGATTGTTCCAAAAATTCTACGAATTTGTTCAGATTTTTTTTTTTCTTAGAGAGTCCTCCAGAAAATTTTCAAAGAATTCTTCCAGAAAACGTGTCATGAACTTTCTCAAAAATACTCCATGGATTTTTTTTTAGAAAAGGATTCACAAATACATTAAAAATCAGACATACAGAGCTCCTTCAAAATTTTCTCTGAAGCTTTCTAAAGTATTGGCTCCAAGGATTGCTTTAAAAGTTCTTCAAGAGATTATTAGAGAAATTACCAAGTTTTCTTCACATTCCTTTAGATAAATTCTTCAAAACATTTCTCTTCAAAAAATTGCTCCATAGCTTGCTTAAGAAAGACTTACATCTCATGTGTCGGGTGAAGATCACTGCGTCCTGATTTTAGAACTATTGTGATATACCCTTTTTCTGTGAGGTACGCAAGTTATCTCAGTAGCTAGCTGTTAGCAGTAGCAATGCTATATAAAGCCAACCACGTCCTTGGGGGACTATATCCATATGTCAGTAGGCCCTGAGAAGGACTTGCTGAGAACTTTGAACCTACGTTGGGTGAGTGCACTGCAATAGCAGAGGATGTGTTCTGATGTTTCTCTCTCCTCGTCACAGAAGCGACAATTTGATGTTCGGACTGCTCCGATCTTTTGTAGAGATACCGCAGTGTCCAGTTATTAGACCGGTGTAGATGTTGAGATCCCTTTTGGTGAGACTCAATAATTGTTGGGTTTTCTTGGTTTTCTTGGGGTTTATCGTTACGAGCCTTTTGGATCGTGCATTCCAGTTTGATGTAATTTGACTGATCATGTATTTGTTCAGTTCCATTTTTGCAGAGCAGTCTGAGATCCTGCAAAAGGGTTCAGGGCCAATGAACCTTCAATTATATCCATGCCTGGCTAGCTCATCAGCAATCTCGTTTCCCTATAGACCTGTATGTCCTGGTATCCAATATAGATAGACTTTATTGCGTATGGATAAGTTTTTCAAAGCCAGAATGCATTCCCACTCTAGCTTTGAGTTACAACTGTAGTAATTAAGCGACTTAAGTGCCGCTTGGCTGCCAGAGAAAATCCTCCAAGAATTCCTTCAGACACTTTTCTACAGATTCTTACAGAGATTCTTATGAGGGTTCTTACGGAAAGTCTGGAAGACATTTTTCCAGAGATTCCTGCAGAAAGTCACACAGAGATTTCATCAGAAATTTCGCCGGTATTCCTTTACGTATTTTCTAAGAAATTCCTCCAGGATTTCCTCCAAGCGTACCTCTAGGAATTTCTCTATGAATTTCTCCAGGAGTTCTTTGAAAAAGTTGTTTAGGATCTTTATTAGGGGATTTCTCCAAGACTTTTTTTTTGCAAAAAATATCTCAAAACTGTTGGGTATTCTACCAGGGGTTTTCAGGTGTTTTTTCAGGTATTCCTCCTATAACACTAGTTTACAAAAACGAAAGTCATGAACTTCTATCAACGACGAAAATTAATAATTATGTTCTGATATCAAGATCGTGTTTCAAAAAATTTCAAGGAAATCAGATTTTTTTTTCGAAAATCAGGCTTTTCCGTTTTTAAAAATATGGAATTTACTAAAATTCAAATATTTCGCGTTGCAGTCAACGAATTTTCAATCTTTCTGCATATATAAAAAGCTGAATACAATATGTTTCGATCATCCCCGGGTAGAGGTGAAGTACTGACGATCAAAACGTGATATATGTTTGATTGATATAAGAGATAAAAGATCTGAAAATAATATCAAAAAATGTTCCTGGGCCATCTGAACAATATCAAAATTTGATATTTCAAGTTCAAACGAATAGCTTGCTGCTATTGGCTAGATCTTACAAGATCTAAATATGATCTGATAATGATGTACCAGGAGTAAATTTTAGATATTATTTTTAGATCTTTTATCTCTTATATCAATCAAACAAACCAATATCACATTTTGATCTCAATATCAAAATATGCTCTTATTGAGTTCTTTTCCTCTACCCGGGTCTGAACATAATTTGTGCATCAATTTAGTAAGTTTGAGCTAAATTTCCAAAGCATATTGAAGATTTGTATTTTCTTTTTCAGTAAGAAAATATTAATAAAAAAATCTTTCTCAACGTACATTTGAAACATTTGATGTTAGCCAGTTACAGTAACAACTTCAGCTCAATCAGAGCATTGGTTATGGAAATAGAGATGTATGAAGGGAGCAACTTTGCTTAGAAATAGACCAAAAATCGATTTAAAATCGACAGCCTTATATGGAAAGTCGAAAAAAATTTCAGCTCTTCACGTTTTCGAACTCAAGGCATGATTCTACACTAAAAATGGTCATCACAGGAATAATTTATCACATATCTGCCGAAGCATAATAATATCCTTTTTATGGAATTTGCTACAAATTTTGGAATTCAATCAACTTAATACACGCCAAGATAGTATGAGGTGTGGAGCGGACCTGGTGTGATGGTTAGAACACTTGACTATCACGCCGAGGACCTGGGATCGAATCCTACTCCCGACAAACTCACAAAATGTGGGTTCTTCCTTCGGAAGGGAAGTAAAGCGTGGGTCCCGCGATGAACTAGCCTAAGGCTAAAAATCTCGTTATTACAGATAAAAAAAATAGTATGAGTCATCTACCATAAATATCAGGAATATATTACAATTCTCAGTCAGGAAGTCATAAGAAATGTTGAAAAGTCAGAAATGGAAGTATGAAATTAGGATAAATATATAAAATTAACTATGTCATGACGTATGCTTTGGCGCTATTATGGGTCTTTCACAACAATTCATTGATATGAAGTGCTCCGCGTGTCGGCTGAAAACCTCTGAATTATAAGTCATCATAAAAAAAACTGTAAATTTCAAACTAAATGGATATTAAATTTTTTTACTATTAAAAAATGTACAAAAAACGAAATATAATGTAAAAAATTCAAAACGCGTGAATGGACAGGATTGATACGTCAATAGCTGATATCAGCATTTTTTTTCCAACATGGAACGAGCTCACCAATTCCAGCTGACGATGGTAAATTCCTTTTTCATCGTTCTACTACGAATTCGTCACTTGAAATATCCGTTGTCAGCATTAAGCTACATTTTCACTGCCTGGGCTTACGAACTCCTTGAACATTTTTGGATTTTCTCGACTTCACACGATGTGTAAATGTCATCCAAATGAAAAAAATCACATAGATGAATTTACAATGAAATAGTCGTTAGTCACAAGAGCTTCCATTGAAGTTTGATTTTTACCGTAAGCCTAGCACAGTTATCGCTCTTCGTAATCAGGAGGATACATAGCCATCGTTAGCAATGTACGACAGCATGATTTAACAATAAATTATATAAATTGCTATATTTCTGCCAAAATCCGCCGAATTAAGTGCCACGCAGCATCCGCCGTTAGCGGCCCACACAGGTCCGGGAAGCAGCCAGTCAGGCAGTGGATAGAGCGCCAAAAGAACGCCAAAATCCGCGTTAGAATTAGGCACAAAAAAAACTCCGTAAGGATCCTAAAATGTGGCCCATCAGCGTTGTGCGGTGGCTCTGTAAAAAAGAAGTTAATCGCTCACGTAAACGGGACAAAAGAACGTGGGCGAACCCCGTGGCTGATGAAGGTAGGAAAGCCGCCATTGCCGAGGACATTCTAGTAAAATAATTACATTTTAGATGGATAATGAATTAAATAAATTGGCGTCGAGCTTAAGGCACCCAGGTAACTATTTAGTGTGAGCTGTCAGAGCATTATAACGATATTTTTATGGAACTGTTTATCGTCTTGTTAGCCATTGTTAAGATTTTGATTGATATGGCGTGATAAGTTTCTTTAAGGTACAGACGGATCACATTTCAAATCATTTTAGCTTTTATGAACTTTGTATCGTTTGTTAGCGTGGCAAATTATAGTTTTGAAGAGTAGCACAAGAGAGAGAAAAAATGATTGGGGTTTCATATACTCTCAGATAATGTTGCTTTTTGAAGTAACAAGCACTGCTAATTTTACCATACGCATAATTTTACCATAATTATAGTTAATTTTACCATAATTATAGTTGGTGCTGGCTAGCATTTCTCTAAGTATTAATATTGAGTACTGCCGCCCTTAATTTCAACATAGAGAAAAAAAACATTGTTCCAAATAAATAGTTAAAAGGTGAATCAAAAAATTTAATGGAACGAGCTCACCAAATCTGCTCATCCAAATTTCTTTAGACAACTGATATAAGTTCAGCAAGCAAAATTGATGTGAAGTGAAAGCATAATCTTAATGAACATTCAAAGTATTATCGATACGAGATCTTCTAGGCGTAACGTCCCAACTGGGACAAAGCCTGCTGTTCATCTCAGTGTTCTATGAGAGCTTCTCCAGTTAACTGAGAGCTTCCTCTGCCAATGCATGTGTATATCGTGTGGCAGGCATGAAGATACTCTTGGAATTTCTGCAGTACAGTAAAATTCACACTGGTATTCCAGTACAATTCCAATATACCGAATTTTGCCAAAGGAGCATCAATAGTCTTAAATTCTGATATTTTAATCGGCACAATCTAAAACTCGATCGATGGAGCTTTTATGTTTCCACAATATCTACTCGCTTACTTCATAACAGCAAAATGCATTCAAACCAAGTGAAAGAATCAGCAGCAAAAATTAAATAACATTTTATTGGGAACTTAAAAGCCTTCATCTCCGTTAAAACACAAAGCGAATCAGTGCGCAAAGCATGAAAGAAGGGTTGATGACTGTCCCGGAAGTACCTACCAGAGGATGTAGGCGGCTTTTCAAACTCTCTTTTTATATTCCATAACTTTCTTCTCCGCGGCGCGCACACCACATACATACGCTTCAACCGCGGTCGGTGCAAAGGCTAACAATGCTTGTCTACATAAATTTCCTCTTGTCATATATTGTCACGCCACCATATGCATGAATGTACTTGACAATGGCAATATTCTGCTCGGGAGACTCGGGAGCCAATTTGTCGTCGTCGGATGCCTGGCCGTCACTTGTTCCGATGATGACTCTTTAATTCCGAAGTGCGTATTTGTGGGGTATTTAACTTTAAACAAATTGTCTCATCATGTGATTAAGGATTATGGTCGGACGGGGTAAAAAAGAAACGACCATGATTAAAAGTTCGGTATTGCCTGTTTCTGGCAGTTCAGATCTGGAGTCGATCCGGGGTTAAAAATAGCACATTCTTCTTCAATGTCATATGCAATATCGTATGGTTGATTATTGCCAAAAAAAAGTGGAATGTACATACACCAAAGTAGTAAGAAATGTGGGGAAGATGATAATCCAATTATGATGTATAACAAATTGGCATATCGCCACAAGGTAATCTATAACAATTTGTTCTTTTTGCACCTACAAAGTTTCAGTATACCAATCCGTATGGGAAATTATGATTGCTAATCAAATCAACGTACGTGTGTACAAATGGACAATTTATGTGTGAATTTATGAATTCATAAAACAAACTTCAGGTGAGAATTAAACTCATGACCTTTGTGTGCTAGACAAGTGCTTTACTAACTGAGCTACCGGGCCAATTATAGTAGAAACTTCTTCCGTGGATTCTTTCGGAAACTCCATCTGGAGCATCGTCGACAAATATTTCTGTGAAAACTTTAAGGAATAGTTGCTGTAGGAATTTCTTCTGGAAATTTCTCCAGAAACTTCTTCTGGCAATTCCTCCAAAAATTCCATCTGGAGATTCAAGGGATGCAGGAATTCCTCCACAAACTTCTTCCTTCAGAAATTCCATCTAGAGATTCCAGCAGATTTTACTTTGTGAATTATTTTTGGCGATTACTCCAGGAATTCTATCTGTATATTACTCCAGGAATTCCATCCATATCCCAGACTAAACTCCTCTAGGAGGCCCTAAAGGAGTTTGGAGGAATCCACAGAAGGCATATCCGTGGAGAAATCCCCACCAGGAGTTCCTGAAGGAATCCCCACTTCAGAAACTTCTGCAGGGGGTTCTTCCACCAATGTCTTCTGTGGATTTAATCAGTTTTCCTTAGGATTTCCAAAAGAAATTTCAGGAAGATTTGCTGAGAAACTCAAGGAGAGATACTACTAACAGATTGGAAGTTGTAACTCCTGTAGGGATAACTGCCAAAAAGAAACTCTTAGCGGAAGCCCAGTAAGAAATCCAGAAAAAAAATGCTTAGACGATTCTGCATGGATTTCAGTAGAAGCTCTTGCAGAAATCCAAGGGAGAATTTCAGAAGGAACTTCTACAGAAATTCCGCGAAAAACAAAAACTGCTGCTGCAATCCCAGAAAAAAATCTTCAGAACTCCCAGAAGGGAGTTATGGAGATATTATTAAACCAATCCCAGAAGGGTTTCCTGGAAAATTGCCAGACCCATTATCCTGATCTTGAGAAATCACTGGAAAAATTTTTGGGGGAATGTCAAAAGTAACTCCTGAAAGATTGTCTGAAGGAATTTCTTCAGAAGTTTGAAATAAATTTCTTACATGAACTGAGAACTTCTGAAGAAAACCTCAGAACCTCGCTAAGCAGTTCCTGGCTGGGTTAATTACAGAAGAAGCTCCTAAAGAAATTCCAGAAGTCAGGGACTCTGATATCCAAACGAAAACTTCTCATCTTAATAACTGAGAGGTAACTAAGTGGAATCACAGAAGGAATGGCTTGAGAAACCTACTACTAATTCAAGTGAAATTCCAAGCTAGATTCCAAGAGTTTGCATAGAAAAATCCCATGCGATTTCCTAAAGGTATTCCAGAAGAAACTTTGAAAATTCCTCAAATCAATTGAGGTACAGGGAATCCTGGTGAAGCTTCTTATGGAAGTCTCAAACGAATTCTTGGAAACCTCCCGGAGCACCTCCTGGTGGATTTTCACGAGTGATTTCAAGAGGATACTACTGGATTTTCTGAAGAATCCGCCGGAACGAAGAAAATCACGGTGGGATTACGGTGGGATCGCGAAAATCCTATAAAATTATCTACACTTCTAGAGCAATCTCGAGAATATTCATGGAGAAATCTCAGAGCAAAAAATCTTCGAGGAACCAAACAAACTTCAGGATAAACTCCCAAAAAAAATGATCTGGATGAATCCTGTGAGATTACCTAAATAAATCTGAGACGAAACTCTTACAGGAATCAAAGAAACTCATGTGGGAATCAGTGCCGGATTTGGGCTTCGAGGGACCCGGGGCAAACCCTATAAAGTGGGCCCCCAAAAGCAATATTTTGAAGATTTTCAAACTTTTGTTTTGAATGTTGTGTATAATTCGTATTTTTATATTTTTAATGTTTTTTTTTTGCGATTCAGGAAAAAAACTCAGTCACACAACTATTTTGTTCATGCAAATTATTATTTTATCATTTTTTTGCATTATTTTCAATGATATAGCATTATTGTAGGAAATATTTAGGCCGAATATTGCTTACTATCGATGTCCTATAAAAGTGTGCTAAAAATAAAGAAAAAAAGTTACGAATATTTATTTCAATATTTTTTACTAAAACATCAAGACACTGCATTCAAATTTACAGCGTAAATGTCATCTTATTCAGATAGATATTACATATATTTTAAACATTCATTCTAATTCATAAGATTTATGCAAACTCTAGAGCTTAGCGTTCATTTTAACACCTAGGATTGTGGAGAAATTTTCATTAGGATTGCAAAATTCTACGAGTATTTGAAGATTCAGATTGAACAAAATTAGTACGCCAGGGAGCAACTTTAACAATACATAAAAAAAGGCAGTGAAACAGATGTGTAAAACCACTGTTTCGCGATGTTTCTGGAAACTAGATTTTCAAAACTAACCCGTATTTTTCGGGAACATTTCCAGGAATCATTATCTTCTAGTTCCCATGATAACATCTGTCCTCAATGAACTTGTGCAGATGGAACAGACTGATGTACAAGCATTGCTTAAGTTACTTCGCAAAACTTAATCTTTTAACTTATTCTGTTTAGAGACGCTTTTGTGCAGTAATTTTAACATAAATTAGTTTTTCTTCTAGACTTAATAAGAACTTTCAAGGGGTTTTAGAAAAACTCGCGTATACCAAAATAAAACAAAAACTTCTCTTTACTAAATTGTTGAAAACTATAATATCTCTCTAGAGCTGAATTTGCTGCAATCAAGCATTCAAACCAATCCCTCAAAATAGTAATTCTTGGAAATACACTGAAATTCTAAACAATTGAATTGTTTAGCAATAAAAATATTTTTTTACAGTTCAATCACAAGAAACACAAGAACTTTAAATCCAAACTGCAAATAGTTCCCATGCTTCAAAATTATGAAATTTTGGATTTAGATTTCAGATTTTGAAACAATCTGGATTGTGGATACCCTTAAAGAACCCAATTCTAACAACTCTATAACTCTATACATTAAATATAATCGTCTTTGATGTGCATTTTCATGGATTCGTTGAACAAAATATACAGTAATTATGGATTCTTGGGGCCCCCCTAATCGGGGGGCCCGGGGCACTTGCCCCCTTTGCCCCCCCTTAAATCCAGGCCTGGTGGGAATCCTTGGTCCAATTCCTGGAGGAGTTTCCGCAGAAATTAATGGAGGAATTTAACAAGAAACATGGATGAATTAAACAATGAACCTACGGAGAAAACTCGAATGGAATCCCAGAAAACGCTTTCCAATTAACATTTTCAGTCAAAAGAGCTGGTTCTTCTCCGAACCTGAAATTATTGCATTTGGCCACTATATACTGTCACGGTCGCCATGTGGTATAGGTCTAGTGAGAAAGAGTGCAACCCATCGTAAAGTTAAAATACGAATGAATCTATTTCATTTTCTTGCTGAGTGGAGACCCGCAGAAAGTGCTTTTCGTCGGTCGTCGACTTGGGTGATCTAATTATGCTTACTTGCATGGTTCTTCCAGAAGTGTATTTGGAGCTCCTCGCAGGTTATTTTTATTCCTGAAATGCCTCTAGCTAATCTTGTAGGATTTTGGAATATCAATTGCCCCATATTTTTTCTGAGAAATTTAAATTTCTTCTAGCAAATCGTCCATTCTATAGAAAGATTTTTTTTCTAGGATTTTCATAAAAGATCTTCCGGAAATCATTCCAAAAATTGTCCCAGAAAATTCACCATGAATTCCTTCGGGGAACGAATTTCTTTGAGATTTATTTTAAAAGTTCCACCAGGAATTCTCATCTTTTGGAATCCCTCCAAAACTACATTTAGACTTACCGAAGGGGTTCCCCCTGGGATTCCTCCAACAATGTTTCTGGTATCCCTCTAAGTAATCTTGTGTGATTGTACTCGATTATCTTTTGAGATTCTATGAGAAGTTTTCGTTTGGATATCTTAAAGAGCTCCAGAGCTCATTACATATGCGACTTCCTAAAGCAATCTGAGAAGAAACTCGTACATGAATCAAAGGAACTCATGGATGAGTTCTCGGTGGAATTCCTGGAAGAATTCGAAAAGAAACATATAGATCAATTCTAGAATGAACCTTTGGGAAATTTTAGATAGAACTCCTTAGGGAATCCCAAAACAAACGTGTTACAAGAGATAGCCAAGAATGAACCGTACAGAATTACCTAGAGAAGTTCCAGAAAACTTGACGGAGGAATCTCAAAAGGTATCCATTGAGGAACCGTAAACTCTTTGAGGAATCCCTACAAAAATAGTTCTTTACGGTTGAAATTCTTGGATCTTATGGACGTTATCTCACGAGATGTAATCCCAGACAATAAATCCGGTAGGAATCCTTGAACGAATTCCGGAGATATCCTAAGAGGAATCCTGAGGAGAATCGCGCAAGTATTCTCGAGAAGAATCCTGGGAACAATCCGTGAAAGAATCTAGCGGGTATTCCTTATGGAATCCCGACAAGAATACCCGAAATAATCCATGAAAAATCGCGGGAGGAATCCTTGAAAGATTGCTGGAAAAACCCCAGAAGAAATCTCTTAAGGGAGATTCCTGGAGGTATCGCAGGAGAAATCCTGAAGTAATTATTGAGTAAAGAAGGAATCAACTGGAATCCCGAAAGGCATGCTAGGAGAAATCCTAGAAGGAATACCTGGGAATTCCTGAAAAAATCTCAGAAGGTATTCCTAAAAGAAACTCGGGAAGAATCATTGAAGAACCAGAAGAAATCCCTGAATGAATCCAGGAAAGAAGCAATGAAGGAATCTTGAGAAGATTCCATTAAGGAATTTTGGAGGAATCCTAAAAGAATCCTTTATGGAATCCCTCAAAGAATGTATGGAAGAGATCTCTGGTGGAATCCAGAGAGGAATCCCTTGTTGAATCAATGACGGAATCCCGGAAAGTATTCTGGAAGCAGTCCCAGGAGAAATCCCGGAAAGAATCTCAGAAAGAACCCATGAAGGATTCCCCAAAAGAATCTTGGGGGTAATTCCCGAAAAAATCTCTGAATGAGTTTTCGATGAAATCCCTAAAGACATTCCGAAATTCATGATTCAACGAAAGGCATCACGGAAGAAGACGCTGGAGGTTGGGTCTGGGATCATTTGGGCAGGAGGATCTATTTTGGGCACTCAGTTTATTTCTAACCGATTGACTTAAATTTTTGAACATGGCTTCCCAAGTAACCAAAAGTTCCGCTTCCCATGACAAAATGCACTTTCAAGTTCCGCGAAGTTCAGATAAAGTTCCAAATGGAACTTTCTGGCTGCTTAAGAGGCTAACGATGAGCCTTGCTGGAACTTCGGTCACAAGTTCCGGCAAGGCTCATTGTTAGCCTCTTAAGCAGCCAGAAAGTTCGATTCGGAACTTTATCTGAACTTCGCTGAACTTTAAGCTGCATAAGATGCTATTCGGAACTTTCAAGTTCATAGAAGTTGAGTTCAGTAGCATTGTGTTTCAATGAAGATTAAATTTCTTTCTTTTACAGACAACAACTGTTTAAGCATACGCGAATAAAAGACAAATATGAATTTATCAAATCAATGAATACTAGGCCTGAGCTAAAAAAATGCCGCCCATCGGATTCGAACCGATAGTCGCTGCATGAGAAGCCTACGCTCCACCACACAGCGATTGAGTGAACAGCAGCTAAAGAATGACTTGAACCCACCAACAGAGTTGTGATTCTGGAAAACACATTTTTGTTTCTGCATGAGTTTTGTTAAATTACTGTCAGATGCTGCTTAGAAGGCTATTCTGATCGTGTCCCGAAAATCAAATCAATTGACTGAGTAATAGTAGCAAGTGAGGGCCCATATAGCCGAGGCGGTAAACGCACGGGTATTCAGCATGACCATGCTGAGGGTGACGGGTTCGATTCCCGGTCGGTCCAGGATCTTTTCGTAAAGGAAATTTCCTTGACTTCCTTGGGCATAGAGTATCTTCGTGCCTGCCACACGATATACACATGCAAAATGGTCATTGGCAGAGGAAGCTCTCAGTTAAAAACTGTGGAAGAGGAAGCTGAGAAGCAGGCTTTGTCCCAGTGAGGACGTTACGCCAAGAAGAAGAGGAGGAATATAGTAGCAAGTGCCCAAAATAGATCCTCCTCCCCAAATGGTCCCAGACTATTCCTGATAGAAAATGTCATCAAGAATCCCTGGTGGAATCCTTTGAGGAATCTCGGAAGAAATCTCAATAGAAATTAAATGGAATCCATTAAGCATAATCCCCTAGGATTTCTGCGATAAACCCCTGAAAGAACCATGGAAAATCAAAGAAAATTACTCTTAAAAATCCAGGAAGCCCTACGGTTATTCCGAAACAAACAAAAAACGAAGAAAGTATCCCGACAGGAACCATTGAAAGAATCTCAGGAGGAATATCTGAATGAATCCCGAAAAGATTCCGTGATTGAAACCAAGGGAAAATTGTGAAAGCAATCCCGAAATAAAGTCATAAAATAGTTCAAGTTGAAATGAATGAATCCTGGATATAATGAGATTAAGTACCGCGGATGGAATCCCTCAAGGAATCCTGAGAGAAATGCCTGAAAAAAAACTTGAGAGGAATCCCTGAAACACTCCCGGAAGGAAATCTTGAAGGAATCTCTAGATGAATGCTTGAAGAAAATGGCAAACGATGATATTGTCAAATCAAATCAGTTATACTACAGCCCCTTCTAATGAGGCATTTTGTAACTAAAGATCATTTGAATAGAAGATTAACTTTCGTATAAACCACATCGGACTCATAAACAGCGGCCATATGCATTCTTTGAAGCAACGCCGCCTTGTGAGCCAGTTCTGAAGTAATTTATTTGCCCATCATGTAAGAAGTATGGATCTTATGAACAACTTCTCCCATGACAACTTACTGGAATATTCTGTAATTCTCATAATATTCGCTTCAGAAGAACAGTCCTATAAATAGGAAGCTGACGTGGGATAAAGCTTAATAACATTTTCAATTCAAGTCTAGTTCACTTTCGAACCTGAAAACATTGCTTGGGGCCACTATTGTCACGGTCGCCATGTGATATGTCTAGTAACTGAAAGTACAACCCGTTGTAAAACGATCAACGATCAAATCTGACTATACATGTCAATGGTTGCTACTCCGTGATTGATCTGAGCTGGTACCAATTGCACTGAGATCCAAATGAATAAGGGCTGGGACACTCCACTTATTCTCAAAGTGCAATTCTAGCAGCTCATACATTTTGGATCAATAACGGCGCCGGCCACGTTCTTACAGTCAGTTGGGAAGGGAAAGGAATGTTAGAGTGTGCTGGATGTTGCTACTAAAGACCGAGATCACCTCTGCATCCCTACAACCAGTACGGACTGGGGTATTTGTTAGACGGAAAGGATGGAAGATCTGGGAGTCACCGTTAGGTCGGTGATGCGATCCATGGATTGGGGGTTATTTATAGTGTTCGTAAGGTGAAAGATTGTGTGGTGAATAAGGTGAATAAGGTCCAGCGGCACAGCACGCGTTGGTTGCATAACTTGTAGGCGTTATATACACTGTGCTGTGCGTGGAAGTTGGAAGGGAGGGAAACGACTTTTTTTTCAATTCGTTTCTGGTTCTAGCGATGGCTATGAACATATGAATATACATGAGTTGTATATGTGGAGAAGAGAGAGAGGGTGAGGAAGTGGATAGAAAGATACAAAGTAGGATGAAAAGAGACGGGCCAGGGATTGAACCTATGACCTTTTGCATACGAATCAGTAGCGGTGTCCATTAGACCACCAAGCCCGTCCCTGGAACTTACTGGAATATTCTCATAATATTCGTTTCAGAAGAACTGTCCTATAAATAGGAAGCTGACGTGGGATAAAGCTTAATAACATTTTCAATTCAAGACTAGTTCACTTTCGAACCTGAAAACATTGCTTGTGGTCACTATTGTCACGGTCGCCATGTGATATGTCTAGTAACTGAAAGTACAACCCGTTGTAAAGTTTAAATACGAATGAATAAATTTCATTTTCTGGTTGAGTCAAGGACCCAAGGGGAACGCTTTCTGTTCGTCGATCATCGACTTGGGTGATCCGAGTTGGAGCCAAAAATATTGAGATTTAGATTTGGCGCAAACGCATCAAAGTCGATTTTTAGAGTAATTAAGGGTTATTTTCTCTGTCATAACTCTATCATTTTTCAACCGGTTTTCAATCTTCTAGTATGGATATCTTTGAAAGTGATTTTAAAATACATCTGTAGAACGTCGTTTTTTTTCTAAATTACATAAAATAATAATTTTACAAGATTAATTTAAAATGTTTTATTGTTAGGATACCTACTACAACTTTCCAACTGCTTGGCAAATTTCATATCCTTTAGCATACTTTCAAAGATATTATTAGACTTCACAATGGCATAAGACTTCCTATTTTTATTTTCTATACTATTTCTTGCATTCAACTTAAAGGAAATATCTTAGTCTTCAATGTACATTATACTCATGTTTATGGAAGAAAGGAAGCCGTATGGCACTACTGATGGTTAAATTTGTCTTAGAAGAAAAATTGATTAGACCAAATTGATGTACTGTTAAACGAAAAAAGCTCGACAACGAAGCCTTCCAAATAAATGTGTTAGATAAACAAAAATACGAGATGAAGCTGTTCGAGACTCATCTATACCTTTATTTGCTCAAATGCCCAATTTATGAACCATAATCATAAAAGCCAAAGTTGCTTCACATCCATCAGCTGATTGCCTTTTTCTTATTCTGTGCTGTCAGACTCAACCAACAACGTAACGTTCCACCACCACCGCCCTACCAGTAGCAGTAGTAGCGTATCGCATCCTTGATGTGGTAGGTACACAACATCCGTCGGCACAATTTTTAAAGTGGGTCGGCCGGACGGCGCGGCGGCGGCGGCAGGAAGCGGTGTGAGTGGGTGGTAGGTTTTTTCCCACTTATAATATACTGTGAAAACGGAAAAGTTCACGCTCTTCCTTGGCACCCCATTTGACTTTCTCCGTCTTTTGCGCGGACGTACGGTGGTGGAGGCTGTCGTGCTGTGATTGCACGCTTAATGTTTGTCACTCAAATCGTTGTTGTGATACTGGAGACCGTGGCTATCTCTGTATCTCCAGAGTTATCGCGGAAAGGACGATAGCAAGATGTAAAGTAAACTTATGGTCATTTATGGTTGTTATTGAGAGACACCAAATACAATCAAACAACGATTATCATAACAAAACGAGTTTTCGTAAAAAGATAGAATTCAAAGATTTGGATATTTCAATCATTAATGATTTATTACCTCATATTTGCATTTGAATAGCATGGAACGTGCTCACCAATACATAAATCATTTCTTAGCGCTTCTCTTTTTTTTTTTTTTGAGAAAGTCATGTGCAGCACAATCGATATTGATTCAAACTTCTGTTTTCCAAAGCTAATCTGTTGATTTTATAAATTAAGGGCCATTCAAAAATTACGTCATGCTTAGGCGGATGAAGACTAGGAATTGAAATTTTCAATGTCATTTAGACTTGAGAAGGTTCTGATGACCGTCAGAAAACCGGGTTGGCAAATGTGTGTATTGAGTAATGGAACAAATCCGTGCAAAGGAGCAAAAGGAGATGAAAGTTTCCACTTTCAGGATGGCTCACTTAATGGATGACCTCCTTGGCATATGGTTCTTCTCGAAAGCGTGTACAGAAAGTTTTTTTTATGGATGTGTCGCTCTAATTGCGGGTGGCACATGCGAAGCTTGATTTTAGTGGCTCCCACACTAGTTGGGACAGATTTAGCGTGTCGCCCATTTTCCATGTCGTCCTTTTGTGTCTTCAAAGGCTATCCCTCCCGAAGCTATGGCTGAAGCACGAGTGTGTGTATTTGTGTGTAACCGTAAAGTATACACAGCTCTCTTGTTTTTTTTTCAGGTATGCAGTCAGCTCAGTATGTATGTTTGTTCTTGACATGTCGCCGGAGGGATAATTACAACAATCTTGTCTTGAACACGAAAAAGCACTATAACCTGTGAATGGTACTTGCAGTAATGAGCTGGGCTGCTGGTGTGATTTGTCTGAAGACAGTTCTTTTTTCTACTGAAACTATTCACACTACGAATACGATTGATCGATAGGGGATTATTCGCAAATTACTTCTACGTCAATCAGCTAATGATTAGCTCCTATTAATTTTGCAGCTCACTGATGATATATTGCATATCTCCATATTCAGATGCATGCAATCAGCTACAGAAGTATTTTCAGAATTAATCGCTTTAATATTTATTGCTTTCTTAATGAAGTGTGTTGAACAAATTTGGTCGAATTTATCCAACTTTTCATTTTATCAGTTATTATATTTCATAGTAAAATGAAACTTGAAATTTACTAAAATATTTTTCACATTTTTAAAAACTTCGTGAAAAAAACTAAAATAATATTCTAATACTACTACTACGAGAGGGAAAAGCTGTATGCTTACATATGTTTAACGAGGAGTGGTCAATGTTTTAGAATTCTTTTAAGAATAACATATTGGATTCTAAAACTTTTTGCATTTGTTTCTTTACTATCCTCATTATCAATTGGAAAATGTGTTATCATGCACATTATGAAACATGAAATAGTCATCCTCCTCATATACTTAGCTAGCCATTCCTTTAGGTTTCCATTTTGCCTGTAGCAGAATTCTAACAGCTACTTCAGCTGCGGATGTAAGAGCACTCTCGTATCTGTGAACAAGCTTCTACCAGCTAGCAGTTCATAACAGAAATGCCCAGGAAGCTGCCCGCTTAGACACCAGCATTATTTGATATAGTACGAAGCGAAAAAAAAAACAGAAGTATAGTTACACAAGCAAATGCGAAGGATGCTTCAAGTGGATTTTGTTGATGTCGAGCTATGTAGGGAAGCCATTTTTTGTGCCATAAATTGATTTAGAAGTTTGTGGGGCTCTTTGGTTTAGCTTGGAATCCAACCTTAAAGAGCAGTAACGCAGTTCAATTTTTATAAATACATTTTCATACATAGGCGCTGTCCATAAACTACATTCCCGTGCAAAAGTTTGGGGTCACCCCCTCAAAAACATGGAAATGTTTTTCGGTCATATCTCAGTCATCTTTCATTTAATCCAGTCGTTCTCAGACTCTATCCAAAGATATAGAGTTAGATTTGATTCGTACGTACGTATATGAAATTTTTAGTACCTACAAAAGTTTACCCTAGAATTTATCTAAACTTACATGTTTTTCCTAAATATGTACGAAAAATTGTTTTCCGTTTAATTCAAAATTGGGCCGACCAAATTTTAAAATTAAAGTTGCATTAGAACCCTACCCCTAAGTATGCTGCATCGTGCAAAAGTTTGGGGTCACCTTTCAAATGAAGTCTGAGTCGGATTTTTTTTTTTTCAGACCGTCATTTTTTTATGCAACTTCAACTCTTTCTATGATAGTTGAATGGCAAGACACAGAAATGGTTATGAAATGTTCATAAACTAAGTTCTAGATCAAATTAAGGTAAATATGGCATATAAAATCCATACTAAATCAACTAAGTTCGTTATATAAAGAGCGAAAGAGGATAGTAGTGAGATAAAAATGACTAATTCGTGAATTCTACCCTATATAACTGTAAGTGTTAAAACCACAAATACACCATTACCCCAAAAACTATTACAACGAATGTCATTTCTCCGAATGTACTATTACATTCGAGATTTTGGGTTTTGGTGCAAAGCAAAGGGATAACTTTTTGATGAAAATGCCATTTAAATTAAAATATGTAACATTCCTGAAACTTATGGATTTTGGGGTACACTTACAGTTATATAGGGTAGAATTCATGAATCAGTCATTTTTATCTCACTTCTATCCTCTTTCACACTTTATATAATTTATATAACGTACTTAGCTGATTTAGTATAGATTTTATAGACCATTTTCTACCTTAACTTAGTCTAGAACTTAGTTTATGAACATTTCATTACCATTTCTGTGTCTTGCCATTCAACTATCAAAGAAAGAATTGGAGTTGCACTTAAAAATAATGACGATTTCAACAAAAATCCGACTCAGACTTCATTTGGAAGGTGACCCCAAACTTTTGCACGATGCAGCATCCTAAGGGGTATTGATAATTTAAATTATGTTATACATTTTTTCTGCTGAAATCTAATGGAAGGCTCTCAAAGAGGATAGAAATAGGGTTCTAATGCATCTTCAATTTTTAAAGTTTGGTCGGCCCAATTTTGAATTACACGGAAATCGATTTTTCGTACAGATTTAGGAAAAACATGTAAGTTTAGGTAAACTTTTTATACTAAAAATTTCATATAAAATTTGTGAAAAGTACCTACGAATCAAATCTAACTCTGTATCAATCGATAGAGTCTGAGAACGACTGGATTAAATGAAAGATGACTGAAATATGACCAAAAAAATTTCCATGTTTTTGAGGGGGTGATCCCAAACTTTTGCACGGGAGTGTACGTAGACTCATTTTGAGCCATCTCAGACCCCCCTCCTCCTCCGTAGACTTTTGATAATACAAAATTTTCGAAATTTGTATGGAGCGTAGACTTTGCCCAGACCCCCCGTCTACGTAGTTTATGGACAGGCTCTTACAAACTTGCTGACAAACGTTCAAATTTTCATTCAATTCGGTTCACTGGTTTGCAAGATACAAAATACCCATTTTGTTGTTAAAAAAAGGGTACTGAACCAATTATGATGAAATTTTCACCACTTATTATGCCTTACTTGGAGAAACTTCAGTCAAATTTTCAGACGTTTTGATGAGCTAACAACGAAGTTATAGCCAAGACATTTTTTAAAATGGACGCCCAATGTTTCCAAAATCACATTTTATTGTATTGACAATATCTGCGCCAATACTGAACCGATTTTGATGAAATTTTTATTGTTTTAACTATACAGGGGATAGACAAAATGATCGGGACAGGCAAAATTTTCGCTTCTCAAAAAAATTTCAAATAGGTGTAACTTTTTGAAAAGTGCATTAAATATTCTCAATTTTTCACTGTAAGTTGATCAACTAGTTGTGCATCAGTGGACAAAATTTGGAAAATATCGGACTCTTCTGCACGAAGTTATAAAGATTCTAGAAAAAGGTATATTTATCCGATAGCCAACTTTGAGCTGTTATATCTCCGGGTTCAATGAACCGAATGCAATGAAATTTTGTTCATTTATGACTTATATAATGAGCTCTGAAAAACGTTTGACGCAACTTGGAATTATTAACAAGAGACAAAGTTATAGCGATTTAGTTAATATTATGATTTTTGAGTAAATTGGGCTATTTTTAGTATGCATCCCATTACTTTTTCAATGAATTGCCGGCCATATTGATACTTTCTTACAAAACATATCTGTATTCAAGACAATTAGAGGGAATTTAAATGAACTATTATAAACATCTTGAATTTTAAAACGTTGTTGAAATTTAAGAGAATTCGGTGTTTTATTAGAAAAATAATCTAATCGTTATAATTTTCTTCCACGTTAAGAATTTCAAGTTGCGTCAAAAGTTTTTCAAAGCTCATTATATAAGTCATAAATGGACAAAATTTCATTACATTCGGTTCATTGAATCCCGAGATATAACAGCTCAATGTTGACTATCGTATAAATATACCTTTTTTCTAGAATCCGTATAACTTCGTGCAGAATAGTCCGATATTTTCCAAATTTTGTCCAGTGATCCACAACTAGTTGATCAACTTACAGTAAAAAATTGAGAAAATTTGATGCACTATTCAAAAAGTTACACCTATTTGAAATTTTTTTGAGAAGCGAAAATTTTGCCTGTCCCGATCATTTTGTCTATCCCCTGTACATAATACAGTCAGGTTTTTTTTTACGCGGGGGATACGTACCGCGTAAAAAAAACCGCGTAAAAATAAACCGCGTTAATTCAAAAATCCGCGTAAAAAAAACCGCGTTAATTAAAAAATCCGCGTAAATGAAAACCGCGGTAATTCAAAAATCCGCGTAAATGAAAACCACTTTTAACTCAATAATTTCCTTCTTGATTTTATATTAAAAAATGAACTCAACGAATTATTTTAAGACAACATTTTAAGATTTTTGCCTGTCACTCAAAATTTCTACAAGTTACACAAACTGCCAAGCTATTGTTTAAACTGCAGTGATCCTCAGCCTAACTGTATTTGCGGGCCAAAATTGAATGTTGAAAAGAGACTGCGGGCCGCAAGCCATTCAAGAGTTTATTAGCGAAAAATTTCAAGATTCAACACATAATCCATTTGTTTTTTTTTTTTTAATTTTTGGCAATATTGAACATGAACAAATAGCTTAATTACCTAGAGTTGTCAGGAGATTTGATTTCGCTTGAAAAAACCCTGAAATTCGTAGGGAATTAAAAACAGGAGTTTCAAGCGATGTAGCGCGATTTTTAGGTTTTGAAGTTCTTGGTATTAATAATGTTGAGCCAATTATTTCAGACTTGTTACTTAAAAGTCATATGAAATATAAGGAATAGCGCGCTTGTGGAAGTCCTACACACGAACACGGACAAATCTCTGGATATAGTTTTAACAAATTTCCAAATGGAGTTTCTAACTGCAGCTTAGAGATTTCCTGAAAAGTATATCGAATCCTTTATTTACAAAAAATATTGGAACTGTGAGGTTTTTTGGGACTTCTCGTGAATTTTGAGAAATTTTAAAATGATTTGTAGGTATTTCAGAATTTTTGGAAGAAAATCGGAAAAACTGCTTGGGGATACTATTGTGGATGCTTTTTTTATAGTTTTTGCCAATGAAGAAAAACCTGCAGGCATGATTTTCTCAGCAATGTGTGCAAGTTTTTGTAGCCAATTTAGAATAGACATTTTAAGAGGAATTCCCAAAAACATTGCTAGCGGAATGAAGAGTATCTTGCTAAATACCTGAAGTTTTTAGCGAAATTCCGAAAGCTTGTGCAACACTTCCTTTTGAGAAATGTAGGCAAAAATTCCATAAAAAAAATGTTGGAATAGTTTCCTGGTGGAAGTGTTGTGTATATCGAATACAAGAATTTTTTTATTGCCGATGAAAACAAAATAGAAATTATTATAACTTTATTTTCGTGCATTAAACAAATTACTAATGACGAGTTCGGCCACAAGTTCAAAATTCATTGCAGAGAATCTGTGAAACTCAGCCTAAACTCGTTATTTAAAGTTTCGAATATTTTCGGAACAAAATTCTAAAAAGTAATTAACAGTTTGTAAAACTTTCAAAATCTCACTTCTTTTGAAAAACTTTCCATGATATTGGCAAAATTTCAGTACATACTGCCCCTATTCGCATATCAGTCCCATGTTTGCTGGGTTTTCTATTCACATGAGACTGTTGTGCGAATGGGGGCAGTGTAGATAATTTTCATTGTCATGAACATTTTAAAATATGGTGAAATTTCTGATTTTCATTATGGAATCAATGAGTGGGCCACTTTCCAACACATTTCAAAATCAGTTCACGGGCCGCACAAAACTTGGTCGAGGGCCGCATGCGGCCCGCGGGCCGCAGTTTGGTGACCACTGGTTTAAAGGTTTAAAGCTTTTACCATCATTGATGACGTCAAACCCGACATCAACCTATCATTCACCTATTTTTATTTTGGCCACCAAACCCAACATGGACCCAATACTTGGTCGATGTTGGTCCAACAGTGGCTCAACATTCGATAAAAATTGACCCAACTTTGACCCGACATTCGATATTTTTTCAGTCTGGCGGAATTTTGCATGGTTTTCTCGTGTATCGTGCCCAGCTACTCATTCGAGTGACAATGTATTCAATTGACAAGGATTCGCTTCTCATTTGATAGGTGCTCTGATTGAATGAAATGGTTTTGAACATGAATATGTAGAAGAAAAATGTTTAAAAAGAATTGTAGGTTAATGTTCAAATGAATGAGATGAAGTTTTGCAACACTGGTTTAAACCGGTTCGTTGTTAAGACTCCATCTCACAGTTGTCGCATAAGTGTCAAACTACAGGCAGTAAATCATGTTCACTTAACCTTCAGTAACTCGCGCGGTTGCCCACCACCGTCAGCACCACGCTAATGCTGAACACGAAAAGCAAGATTATTTCAACGTGTTGTACACAATACAACAGCGAGATTGCTCGTGGGTTGATAGTTAAAGGTCACAAAGCATTCTTAGAAAATTTTGGGATATTCCAGGTAATCCTAAGTGTTCTGGAGCTCAGTTTTTAAAGTCTATGGCTATGACAGTAGTTTCTCAAGCTAAAAATAGTAACTATAGGGTATTGGTTCCCTTATTAAACATGTGGCTCCCATTTTCATCCCCCGAAAAATAAAGGATTGAAGCGCTGTTTGTTTTGTTTCTTATTTTTGTATTTTTTGGTAGAAGTGAGCACCCATGAAAACAAAAAGAACGGAGTCAATCGGTGCCGTAATCGCTTGTTTTCGAATAGGATGAAAATGGGAGCATGAGATTACTGATGGCACACATACCCTATATAACTAGACAGGGTTTAAATCAATAATTATTCCAAAATAGTTTTAAAATATTTCAAATCAGCCAATTGAACAGCCAGAAATGGACATAATAGACATAATTATCTGATAGATAGATAGATACAATAATAGATATAATAATAATCTCTGGACATAATAGATTACAAATCGTAGATTTGTACAATGAAAAAAGTTCATGTAATCTCAAGAACGGTTTGATGTCCTTAGACATCTCAACAGATCTGATGCTGTCTATTAAACTTTGAGATGTTTAGTAAGTCATGAAAGGTTACAAGTCGTAGCTTTGTATTATGAATGAAGTTACCGGTACACCCGTAGACTTTAGGATCTAAACTCCAGAACAGTTTGGATGACCTAGGATATCCTGACTGATTTGAAACTGTCTATTGAACTTTTAAAAACTTACTGAGCATAATAGATTACAAATCGTTGATTTGTATGATGCAAGAAGCTACCGCTGCACCCGTAGACTTTAAGATCTAAACTCCAGAATAGTTTGGATGACCTAGGATATCCCGACTGATCTGAAACTATCTATTGAACTTTCAAAAGACTTACTGGGCTTAATAGATTACAAATCGTTGCTTTGGATAATGCAAGAAGTTACCGCTGCACCCGTAGAATATGGGATCTAAACTTAAGAACAGTTTGGATGACCTAGGATATCCCGACTGATCTGAAACTGTCTATTGAACTTTTAAAGACTTGCTGGACATAATAGATTACAAGTCGTTGCTTTGTATAATGCAAGAAGTTACCGTTACAGACGTAGACGTTAAGATCTAAACTCAAGAACAGTTTGGATGTCCTTGGATGTCCAGAAAATTACTCTGCATCATATTCTACCTTTTTAATGCTGTTAAACACCAAAACTACAGAAATATGTAGAAAAACTCTATAATAATGCTTGGAAAAATTCCGGCTTAAAATTAAAAATCCACGTAAATGAAAACCGCGTTAATTCAAAAATCCGCGTAAAAATAAACCGCGTTAATTCAAAAATCCGCGTTAATTCAAAAATCCGCGTAAAAATAAACCGCGTTAATTCAAAAATCCGCGTAAAAATAAACCGCGTTAATTCAAAAATCCGCGTAAAAAAAACCGCGTTAATTCAAAAATCCGCGTAAAAAACCTCGTAAATGAAAACCGCGTAAAAAAAAACAGCGTAAAAAAAACCTGACTGTATGCTGCTCCTGGTTTGAAAATCAGCTATTTTTGTGCCCGCAATCAACAGTAATACATTATTTAGTGTGTCTCAATTTTTTCGAGTCAAGTTTTTACATACATATACACTATACAGATACACCAAAACCTCCATTTAGGTAACGAGTCGGGACTGCCTAAATAGAGTTCTTACCCAAATGAATTCGTTGGGGTTCCAGAAAGGGGGATGGGGAGGGGGGATTATCAGAGGCGTTGCACCGGGAGGGAAGGGGTTCAGGGGTATTTTCAGGGCGTTTCGAAGGGTCTCAGTTGCGTTACATGGGATCCGATGGGGTTTTAAGAAGATTTCGAATGCATTTCAGAAAGCTACAGAGGATTGTTGACGAGTTACAGAGGCGTTACTCATGCATTACGTAGGCGTTTTTCGGGGGTTTCTGTGGGTCTCAGGTGCGTTACATGGGGTCCGAGGGGGTTTTAGGGGGAAGGCATTTTAAAAAGCTTCAGATGATTTTTGGCGATTTTCAGCGGCGTTACTCTGGCGCTACGTAGGCGTTTTGAGGGGTTTCATTGGGTATCAGGTGCGTTACATGGTGTCCCCTCTGAGGAAATTGGCACACAGAAAATATTGTATTACTTTTGATTGCGTTCGCCAAAATAGCTTATTTTTTACCATGAATAGTTTATTATGTGCAGCTAATACCATAAAATTTTCATTAAAATCGGTTGAGTATTGGCGCAGATATTGTCGATATCATAAAATGAAATTTTAGAAAATTTGGGCACCCATTTCAAAAAATTGCTTAGGCTATAACTTTTTTATTACCTCATCAAAACGTTTGAAAATTGTTGTGTTAAACTGTTTACAGTGAAAATTTCAGACATTTTTGTTGAGTACTTTCAAAGTAAGAGCAGTTTGAATTTCACTATACCAAAAACCACATCTGCTTATTGTGACATTAGTGCGACATATATGGCTATAACTTTTTAACGGTATGATCATATTGAATGAAATTTTGACAAATTACTTCTACATACATACTTTACGTACATAAATTTTTTTTATTGAATTCGGTTCAGTATTTTTGGCGCCAGAGTTGAAACGGCAAAAAAGTGATATTTTCCAAAATGTTTGCACAAGATTCTCAAGTGACAATTCCCTTATTTCAACGATATATCCGCCAATACTCAACCGATTTTAATGAAAATTTTATGGTATTATCACAAACAAACAGATGTCTCACTCTACTCCCTTCCCATCGTTTCCTTTTTTAACGGATTATTCAAATATTCCATAATTCGAAAATCGCTCGGTTATGGCGCTCGCATCATTTTTGCTCCTGTTTGACATTTGCTCACTACCGCCATCTACTCAGTGGGTTTGCGTACCACAGCGTAATTAGCATTGGGCGATTATGTTTGCGTGACGACGATTTTTATCGCATTTTGTTCCAAGTGATACGTCTGTTTGTCTGTGGTATTAGCTGCACATAATATACTATTCATGGTCAAAAAATTAGCTATTTTGGCAAACGCAATCAAAAGTTATACAATATTTTCTGTGTGCCAATTTCATCGTGGACACCCTTTAACACTTATGTGGCCGGCAGGGTACCCGGGTACCTTTTTCAATTTCAAATCTCGATATTTTAATGGTTGTTGAGACTAGGATGTTGGAACTCTGTTAGATCTTAGAACTCGTGAATATACATCTATTAATGGGGTTGTCCGAATTTTAAAGTGAGGAGGGGCAGGGGGAAGGGCTCCTGCATTTTTTTATTACGTGGAAGGCCGGCACCCCGGGTACCCACGAAATTAAAATGATCATATCTCCGTCAATTTTTCATAGATTTTGGAAATTTTTAGCTCATTCAACTCAGAAACTCATCATCTATCGGGAAAATATTTGGTTAGACCGATCTAATCACCGTGGTTTTCGAAAAATCCATATTTTTGGGATGTCCTTATACCATATTGAAACCCACATTGTTAAGGCTAGGATATCTTAAAGTGTTTATGGTCAACCATGGCCCCACGAGAAGCGTGTTCTGAAATCACAGTTTCAAAGTCAACACGTTTTATGATTCCAGGCCAGTCAGATACAATATGCCAAAACAATTTTACGATGCTTGGTACCGAAATTGTTACTAACCTACCGAAAATCCCGTATATTGCATTGTATAAGGTACACCGGGGCAAGTTGAAACGGGTGGGGCAAGATGAAACAGCGGGTTAACATTATGTTTTCCAATGATGATAAACAGTTTGATTGCCGTATCACATAGTTTTTGATTCAAGCAATCTTTCAGCGAAGAAAGAATTTCAAAATTGTTTTGAAATCTATTTCAAAACTTCGTGTTTCATCTTGCCCCACCCGTTTCAACTTGCCCCGTTGTACCTTAAAAACATGGATTCGTAAATCCGGATTTTCCGGTACCCATGGTGATCGGACCGGTCCAACCAAATACGATCCCGATAGATAATGAGTTTCTGAGTTGAATGAGGCAGAAACTTTTAAAATCGGTGGAAAAATCGCTGAGATATGATCATTTCCATTTCGTGGGTACCCGGGTACCCTGCCGGCCTTCTACGGGTGTTTTTTTTTGCTGGCCACACTACGGTTAAGGATGCTTCAGAGGATTTTTGACTGTTCCCAAACTTTTTTGCTACGGTGGCGCCTTTTGAAATTTTCAAAAATGTCGCGGCGCACCAACAACTTGATGCAAAGAATTTTTACTTAAAATTTTAAAAGTCATTAAAAATGGTTAAAGTCCCACAAAAAATGTTCAAAAAATAATAATTTCTGAGGCATTTCAATGTAAAACTTTCAATTTTGTTAAACAATAATGTTGTTTGCCAAATTTCAAAGTAAATTATTATGAAAAAAAGGTTATTTATAACCTGTTTGGACGGCTGACAGTGACTGCGATTGTTTTTTGCCACAGAATAGTTTTATGATAGTAATGTAAGTAAAAATGTCGCCAAGAAATGTTTGAGACAGCATAAAAGTCAAAAGATTGAGAATCGTAAACGAAGATGAATCATAAATTGTTATTTAATAAAGAACATTTTCAAAATTCCGAAAATTTTAAAATTTAATAAAGATTTTAAAGTTTATGAGGATATCAGAAATTTCTGTGAAATATTCGCAGACTTTTGACCTGTTTTTGTTTTTTTTTAAGTAAAGATGTGACAAAATCACAACTCAAATTTTCAAGAATACAAATTTAAAGAATCGAATGTCGGTTTGTGGAAACCATTCAATCATCTTTTCAGCGCAAACCGAAATTCAGGATTTCAGATTTGCGCTCTTAAAATTTCAAGGTTTCGTCAAATATTTATCTTAACCAAAAATTTGGAAAAGGGAAAGTCCCTTTTGGGTGACTTTCTTTCGAAGTCTCTCTTAAAAAGGCAAGGCTTTGGAATAGAATAAAAAAGTCTATGAGGTGACACTAGTTTTATGATAAACAAAACGAAAACATAATAAAAGATGTACTGCGTTTTGAATAATAATATTTTGTTCTTTGTGTTTTTCAAGAGCTAACGGCGCACCTGGGAAATGGTCACGGCGCACCCGGGCGCCGCGGCGCACAGTTTGGGAAGCACTGATTTAAGCACATAAGTTATGCATGTAGATTCGATGACTTATGCTCAAGAAAGTTCTTAGGAAACCTTAAACAGTCCCAAACCAACCCCATTCCCTCTCGTTGCTCCCCCCTGAGCACGCCCTGAACTCCCCTTAACTCCACTTGCAACTTAATTCCCTTAAACTTAAACCAACCTTATCCCTAATCTAAAACACTTCAACTACTCTGAAGACAATCAGATTCCATGTAGGTAACCGTACCTAAATGGAAGGATCTAAATAGATTTTACTTAAATGAATTCGACCTAAATGAAGGTTTGAGTGTAAGACCCTAGCCTAGCAGTTTTGGGATTTACAGAGGATAGACAAAGTGATTGGGGCAGGCAAAACTTTTACTAATCCAAAAAATGTTCAACTAGCTGTAACTTTCCGAAAAGTGTATCAAATATTCTTAAATTTTCTCTGTAAGTTGATCAACTAGTTGTGTATCAGTGGTCCAAATTTGGAAAAGATCGGGCTATTCTGCACGAAGTTATAATGATTCTAGAAAAAAGTATAATTATCCGATAGCCAACTTTGAGCTGTTATATCTCCGGTTTCAATGAACCGAACGCAATGAATTTTTGACCATTTATGACTTATATAATGAGCTCTAAAAACGTTTGACTTAACTTGAAATTATTAACAAGAGAAAAAGTTATAGCAATTTCATTAATTTTCTGATTTTTTAGTAAATTGGTATATTTTTAAAATGCATCCCATTACAAATTTCATTGAATCCGGAGATATAACTATTCAAAATTGGAATGGATAGTTATTCCTTTTCCTAGACTCTTTATAACTGTAGGAAAGCCCGATCTTTTCCAAATGTTGACCACTGATACATAACTAAGTAGTTGATCAACTTATAGTATCAATTTGAGAATATTTGATGCACTTTTCGAAGTTACAGTTCATGAATTTTTTTTGAAAAGTGAAAATTTTGCCTGCCCCGAACATTTTGTCTATCCCCTGTATATTTTAATATACGCATATCTATGAAACGTTAAATTTACCAAATTTAAACCATTTCGTTCGAGACGAAATTTTCCCTGCACTCTCCCACGCAGATGATGTCATTCTATTACATTCAACCGGACACAATTCTCGGAAGTGCACGGTCACGGTACCAATAAGAGACCCAGCTGAGATGCAAATTTGTCAATCGCAATGTCTGATTTCAGATTGGATCGATTCTCCAGAATAAGTTTTTATCTTCTTCGTCTTCTGTTTCTTCTTCTTCGTGGACTCTCCTCCATCTATTGGCGATGTGACAGTTAAACAACCCAAATCACATTATTTGCCAGACAAACGAGGGACAAAGTTTGCGGAGAGCACTTTGGCACCACAAACACAGGCACCGCCGGACCGAAAAAGCGTTGTGTACCACCCACCCAAGTTTCCGAGCCATCAAAAGCGTTCTTTATTGACAGGGAAAAATTGATTGAAGGGCTTCCAAGCGACAAAACTCTTTCACACACTGCGCGTCAGGATCCAGCAGGTTCAATTCCCTCCGGGCTGTACGCGAGGGGAGAGGGCACTAATACGCACCTGTTAAGGTTTTCCGACGGTTTTACTTCTACTTCACATTTGAAGATCACGACTCGGGCTGTAAGGACTTATGAGCTAATTTAGATATCTATGTAAATATTACATATATCATTGTAATGATTCTTCATGGTTTATCAACATTTGTGAGTGAAATTTAACTGTGTGCATTCTAAAGAAAAATGTCGTTTCAAATGGAGAACCAAAAAAACAACCATGCGTCTCCACTTTTAACAGAAATTAAAAAAAAACAACCATGCGTCTCCACTTTTGACTTATTTTTGACTCTGTAGTATACACACCAAAATTTTTGAAATGCTTCCAGCACGCCAAAAATCAGCAAAAGAAATTGCTGAATTTCAGCAACATTTTTGCTGAATTTCAGCACAACTTTGCTGATCAACTGTCAAAATTGCTGGATGGTTCAGCAAGTTGAAAAATAATTGCTGATACTCAGTAATTTGTATTGCTGAATGCAATCAAAAATCAGCCAAAAATCAGCAAAGTTTATTGATTACCAGCAAAAATATTTTGTAGTGTAGGTTTCAAACTTAAGGGTTATTTTGGACTGGAATGATCTGGAACTCGATGAAGATTTAACCACCTTCGATTATTTTATCACATCGGTTTGCGTTTCGAACCAGCCTCCCCTACATGTATAACGGTGTGCTCGGTGGAAACGGAAAGAATTGTGTCCTACTTTTGTTAGCTTCAAGCTAATATCAATAAATTATAGGCGACCGAAGGAAAATAATGGAAAACGAAGAGTGGACTCCACCCGTGATGTTGATGAGAATAATGAAAACGTAGAAATCCCTCTGGATCAC
Organism: Aedes albopictus; assembly: GCF_035046485.1. Lineage (NCBI taxonomy): Eukaryota > Metazoa > Arthropoda > Insecta > Diptera > Culicidae > Aedes > Aedes albopictus. Next base: position 5,427,279 of record NC_085138.1, read on the forward strand.
GTCCTAAGCTGTTTTCGTGTAGTTTTTTTTTTTGCGAGCAGGCAGGGGCCGCATCGATATGGTCTGCTGGTGGGTAGGTACGACGCCCATTGCGTTGAATCGTCAGGGTGTGTACCGCTCGTAATGGCAATGCTGTACTATGAGGAATTTGAATGAAATTCAGTCACGGTTACAATGACCAAGATTGAGTTTACGAGCTACCTTAAAACCTCCATAAAACCTGGAATATTATTCTTTGCCCCTTGTATGTTTTTAAGGTACTGGTTCCTCTAGAAAAGTTTCCAGCTCAGAAATAACGTTTAGTGAGCAGCTGTTTCCGCATAGGCCACTTTTGCGGATATGGACCGCCGTGTCTTGCATATTATCGCTGTCCTCTCTTCTAATTCGGGCATTAGTAAACTTTTATGTGGGGATGCTCGACACTACAAAAACCTCATTCTCCAGGTGTAACACCGCCCATTAAGATGTCATTTATAAGTCATTGTCATTACAATTTGGCTTGTCAGCTGCTGTAGTAGTGCAGGGCTGTATTCAATCGAATTGTTCAATAATGTTTCGGGTTGATGAGGTTTTAACATATACTGTAGCTCCGACAAACGATGATTTTTCTACAAAATTTACATCTTTGAGATGCTACATGTATGGTTTCCTTGCAGACTTTCCTTCCAGACTTATAAGAATCCCAAAATGGCCGCCACAATGGCCGACTTTGGCGCCTACTCACGATTTTGAGGGCACAAATCTCTTCGTAAACAAAACCAGCGCACCTGAGCTTCCTATTTTAAGCTTATTACAAGTGAGCAAGAACAGAATAATTAAATGCACTGTTGTTTGAAGCTTGCTTCTTGAGATTTGTGCGTCTGAAGTTCTGATGCACTGTTGAAGCGGGATTTCAAGACGTTTGTCCTTAAACGAACTGAGCCCATATTTTGACATCAAACTACAAATATGAAATTCATTGAATAATTTCAACAAGAACTCCTACAAAGATTGTTTGATGTTATCCTTTAAAAAGTATTCCTTTCCAAGTATTTCTTTAGAATTTTCACCAGGAATTCCTGAGACACCTCCAGGGATACTTTTAGAAATTTATCCAGGATATTTTTTTGGGATTTTCCCAGGAATACCTCTAGAAATTTATAAAAAGATTCCAGAAGGAGTTCCTCCAGGTATTCTTCCGGGTATTCCTCCAGGAACTCCTTATAAAAATTCAACCCCTACATGAATCCCTTCAAATATTTTTTCAGGAATTCTTCCAAAAATTTTTGTGGGAATTCCGCTACAGATTTCATAAAAAATTCTTGCAGGAATTTGTGTAGAGCTTCATCCAGAACTTCCATCGGGGATTCTTTCAGAAAATCCTCCAGAGATTTTTACAGTAAATTGCCCAGGACCCTCCAGATATTCCTCCATGCATTCCTCTTGAAATCCCATCAGTTTTTCTTTGGGATTTCTCCAATGATTCTTCTAGAAATTTCTCATTTTTTCTAAGAAATCCTCCAGCAGTTTCTTTAGAAATTCCTCCAAAACATCCATCGGAGATTATTCCAACATATTCTCCAGGAATTCTTCTAAAATGTATTCCTATCCAAACATTTCATTGGAATTTTAGGAATTTTGCCAGAAATTCTTTCAAGATTTTGCGAAATATTTCTGGATTTCTTACAGAAAGGAGATTCTTGATGGAATTCCTGGATTAATTTCAGCAAGAATTCCCCCGAAGATTTTTTCATCTATTCCTTTAGAAAGTATTTCTCTCCATGCTTTTCTTTAGAAATTTCTCCAGAAACGCCCACAGGATTTACTCTATAAATTTATAAAAAAAAATAAGCTCTATCAAATCCTGCATGGGATATACACGAGTAGCGTTGGACAATTTTGAATCGATGTTGAAACTCCATGAAATCGACCGAATCCATTTTTTATATTCGATTTTTCTTTCGATTTATTTATTTAGAATGCGCTGTAGAGTTCAACCATTAAACAAAATGTACAGAAAATCGAAGTACATAAAGTTAAAGTGCATGAAATCGAGGAACTATATAATCTGGGATCCACTAAATCGTGGAATACGTATATTTCAGTTTTCTTGGACAATTCCTCCCAGGAGTCTAAGTGAATCTATTTTAAGATTCTGGTGGAATTCTTCTTATGGTCTAGAGAGTCCCTTTCAGGGTTATAGCGCATTCTTCTCAGGATTCAAGGTCAGTTCATCTCTGGATTCTAGATCTAAATCTAGGAACATCTCAGGGTTCTAGATGAACTTCTCTTAATAATGTGGAGGATCCCTCTCAGGTTTCTGGGGCAATCTCTTTCAGGATTCTAATGGGATGTCTGTCAATACTGCGGGAGAATTTCTCTCAGGATTCTAGGAAAATCCCTCTCAAGATTCTGGAAGAATCCGCCAGGGAGTTCTGGGGATATTCGTCTAAGCATTCTGGGAGAATCCCGAGGAAATACTTCTCTCAGGATTCTGAGACAATCCGTCACAGGATTCAGGGAGAATCCATCTCGGGAATCTGAGGAAATACCTCAGGATTCTGAAAGTATTCCTCTAAAGATTCTGAGAGAATCCATCTCAGAAAACTGGAGTAATCCCTCCCAGGATTCTAGGGAAATTCTGGCGGAATATTTCTTAGGATTCTGGGGAAATCCCCAGGAGATTCTTCTCAGGATTCTTTGTTAGATCCTTTTAAGATTCTGGGGGAATATCACTAAGAATTCTGCGAGTACTCTTCCCAAGGTTCTATGAAAATTCGGCTTTCTGGGGTGATCGTTAGGATTATTGTCAAATTTCTCTCAAGATTCTGGGAAATTTGTCGCATGATTCTGGAGGAATTCTTGGGATTCTGGGGCTATATTTTTTAGGAATCCAGGGCACTTTCTTTCAGAATTATTAATTATTGAAGAATCTCTCACGAGATTCCGGGCAGGATTCTCTAGAGAAATTTGGATTTTGGAGAATCCCTCGCATAGATTTTTTGATTTCCTTAGGGTTCGGAAGAAATCCTTCTCAACATTCAACGAGAATCCCAGTAGAATTCTGTTCACTTCATTCTGGAGCAGTTGCTTCCAGAAATCCCTTTCGGGAATCTGGGAGAATCCCGCTTTGTAATCAGGAAAAATCCCCGACAAGATTATGGGAAGATTCTCTTGAGATTCTTGCGTAATAATTTAAAGTATTCTAGAGGAATCACTCTAAGAGCTCTGGGAAATCCCTTTCAGGAGTTTAGGGGAGTCCTTTCAAAGATTCTGGGGAATATCTTTCAGAAATCTGCGATAATTTTTCTTTTTATGCTCAGAATCCCAGAGAATCCTTCTCGGGATGCTGGGGAAGTCCATTCTAGAAGTTTTCGTAATCCCTTCCATGGAGAATCCTAATCAGATTTTTGAAAAAATCCTTCTTAGGTTTCTAGACATATATTTCTCTTAAGAATCTGGAAGAACTCTTCTAATAATCCCTCTCAGGATTCTGGGGGAATCCCTCGTAGAATGTTGCGACATACCTTTCGGGATTCTTCTCAGCATTCTAAAGGATTCTTTTCAGGATTCTGGGAGAGTCCTATCGCCCAGAGTTCTGTGAGAGTATATCTCAGGTTTCTTTGGCAATCCCGCCCAGTGTTTTGAGAGAACCTTTCTCAGGATTCTGGAGCGATCCTTCTTAGGGTTCTAAGCTACCCTTTTCATGATTCTGGGTAATTTCTTTTAAGTTTTATGGGGAATTCATCTTGGAATTTCGATTGTGAGCATCTCTCTCAGTATTCTAGATGAATTTATCTTAAGAGTGTAAAAGAACCGCTGTTGGAATTCCTCTCAGGATTCTGGGAGAATTTATCTTAGGAATCTGGGATAATTATATTCAGGATTCTGGGATAATCCCTCTTTGGATTCTGGAACAATAAGGGAGAGTCACAAGGGAAAGCTTCTCTTAGGATTCTGAGACAAGCTATCATAGGATTCTGGGAGAATTCCGTCTCATAGATATGGAGTAATCTGTCTCAGGATTCTAGGAAAATCCTTAATGAATTCAGCGAGAATTCCTACCAAGATACCGCAAGAGTCCTGCTTTGTGTTCTAGCTAATGTCGCTCAGGATTCTGGTGTAATCATTTTCAACATTCTGAAGAAATCTCTCTCATAAATGTAGAGGAACTCCTTTCAGAATACTGGAGGAGTCTCTTTAAAGATTCTGGGGGAATTTCTCTAGCAGTCTGCGGGAATTTATCTCAGAACAACATGGAAATACTTCTCAGGTGCCGGCCAGAGTGGACGCGCAACGCGACGCGGCGCTGAAATTTGCACGCAAAGGAATAACAATCAATAAAAAGGAGCTGTCAAATCGTATGGGAAATCCGCGCCGCGTCGCGAGACGCGTCCACTCTGGCCGTATCCTCAGACAGAGGCTCTGGGGAATCTCAGGATCTCAGGGTTTTTCTTTCGTTTCAAAAATAATAAATTTCATTTTTTTTTTCAGAATGCACTGTCCTAACGTTATATCCATTTTCGAATCAGAGTCGCGAAATATTCGATGTGCAATCTCAAATTTTGATATTGCTTTTAATTAGTCAAATAAAACATACCATGAACTTGAATTACATACAGCAAACGAATCATTTTATGGTTTTATAATATTTCATAATAACGAATCGATGTGAAAACATCGATTCAAGACATTCGATTAAATCGGTGAATCGATTCGGCTGATCCGATTTGAATCGATTCACAAAAATCGATGTCTCAGCCAGATTTGCCCAATACTATACACGAGTTGGTCCAGAAATCCTGGGATCCCTTCAGAAATTCCTCTAAGGGATGCTTCATAAATTCATACATAAGGTATTGCTATAGAAATTTCTCCAATGACACTCCTAGGGACACCCTCGGAAATTTCTCCCGAAATTCCTCTAGAGAATTCTTCAACTAGTTCTTACAGGTACTCCTCCAAGAACTCCTTCAAAAAATATCAACCCCTGCAGGAATCCCTTCACAGATTTTTGCAGGTATGCTTCCAGAGATTTTTAGCGGGATTTCCTCTAGAGATTTTTCAATTGATTCTTGCAGGAATTTCTCCAGAGATTCCTCCAGAATATCCATCACGGACTCTTTCAGAAATTCCTTCAGAGAGTCTTGCAGGAAATCCTCCAGAGGACCTTCCAGATATTCCTCTAAATATGCATTCCTCCTGAAAAATCTTCAGGAATATCTTTGGGATTTCTCCAATGATTCTTCTAGAAATTTCTTTTTATATTTTTTTTTTCAAAAGAGCCTTCGCAGTGGTTCTTCAGAAATTCCTCCAGAACTTCCATCGGGGATTCTTCTAAAATATATTCCTCTCCATGCATTTTTTTAGAATTTTACAAATTTCGCCAGAAATTATTTCAAGATTTTTCGAAATATTTTTTGTTGAAAGAAGTTTCTTGATGAAATTCCTTGACTAATTTCAGCAAGAATTCCTCCAAAGATTCCTTCATCTAATCCTTTAAAAAGTATTCCTATCCGTGTTTTTGTTCAGATTTTTTTTTAAAGAGATTCCCACATGATTTACTCTAGAAATATTTCAAAAAAAAATATCTAGGAACTCTTCCACGGGTATATACACGGAGTCGTCCAGGTATTCCTCGTGATATCCCTTCAGAAATACATCCAATGATTACTTCATAAATTCATACAGGTATTGCTTTGGAAATTTCTCCAAAAATTCCTCCAATTTATTCAGGAAGTTTTCTTTTTTGGATTTCTCCACGAATTCCTCTAAAAATTTCTTCTGAGACTCTAGCAGGAATTTGAGATTTCTCCAAAACTTCGATCGGGGATTCTTTCAGAAATTCCTCTAGAGAATCATGCAGGTAATTCTCCAGAGGACCCAGCGATACATGGTTAAATGTGATGTCTAATGATAGTTTGCTACAATTCTTAAATAGTAAATGGAAATGACTAAAACAGAGCACCCTTTTGTTGAATGTTGATGCGAAGCCATTTTTCAATACTTGATTTCCAGACCATCAATATACCAAAAACCTGTTGACCTGTGATGAATTGTTTGGAAACTTGCCTTCCCAGGATGACATCATTTGTGTACATTTGACTATACATATTGTATTGCCGCTCAAACAAGTCCAAATTGAACTCCCGAAATTCACCGTTGTTTAGTGTTGCATTGGGACCATCACCAACAACACAGTAGGTACCGTTCGTGCTACCACACCGCGCCACCCGAATGTGCTACAATTTCTATATTTACTTTTATGGTGCGTACCTATTAGCTGTGAAAGTGGAAAATATCGATTTTCACCTTTCTCCCATGTCGATGATACCTCTTCCGATGCGATGGTGTCTATATGCTCTCTTCGGCATCCCCTTCTATCTGGGTAAAGGGGAAAAAGGTCATGTTGCTTTTCCGCCTACCGCCTACACGCCCTCTTTTTTCGGGCCTAAAAACATGTTTATCGGTGGAGCTGCTGGTGCCTTAAACTCGTTAAAGGATTCTACAATGCCTCCTGTCAATATTTGAAAGGCAAAAAAGAAACATGGTCGATTGTTACTTTGTTCCTACAAATATTGAGATAAAAAAAATGCAATGTACGACAAGCGAGATATTCTTGGTAACGTTGTTCTCGATTTTGTTCCAGAATAACGACAAAAATTTCTCAAATATTTCTACCTACTATAGCTGAAAACTTTGGCAGGAAATCATTTTCTGGTATTTCCGCGCTTGGTTCCTTTCTAACTGATTAATTAAATTTTGATACTCGATAACCTGTTAAAAATTGTTCTTCTAAGACTTGTGGAATCCCTTCGATATTTCAGCAAAATTTCGTCTAGAAAATTGAGTAAGAGTTTATGAGTAAGACTTTAAAGAAGTTATTTCAATAGTTGCTTCTTCTTTTTACTTCTCCTTCTTTGTGGCTCAACGTTCCCACTAGGCCTGCCTCACTTGAACTTAGAATTCTTTGTGCACTTCCATGATTATTAATTGAAGGGCTTTCTTTGCCTGGCATAGCATGAATTTGTATATTGTGAGGCAAGTACAATGATACACACGCAGAGAAATAAACTGTTAACACAATTAAATTCTAGTTCAAATCAACCGATTTTTCAGTTTGCTATAGCGACAAACTGATTTCTAGTTTAAACTGAACTGTTCCATAGTTTGATAATAAAAATATTTTCATTTGTCGAAATTTTTGACAGTTTGTTAGAACAAACAGAGATTTGGTAGTTTCAACATTAAATAACTGATTGTTTTAAACGACTACACTTTTGCCACTAACAAAGCCGGAATTTGATTGTGTTGGTGACGGCAGCTCGGAAATCTATTTTTAGACCGTTGGCAAGCGGATGGAAGGAGAACGATTAAAAAAAAAGACAAAAAAGGCGAAACCGATCAACTTTTTGTGGATGCTGTCTTGAGTATCTGCGCGTTATCCTTCACGGCCAAAACTGCACTTGGAAGTTGGGGTGATGGATTTGTTACAACTTCTTCGTTGTGGCGATGTTGGGGTAAGCATTTCAAAGATGTGTGAGTGCTTCCGGGCCATGTTTATGGTTCTCATTTTGTAGAAACAAATGATGCTTTTAACGTTATATGGAATGATGATAACTGGTTGTTTTTATCAATAAACTCTAAATAAAAACAATAAAGTATAACTTTGAAATAAGTTAATTCTCAGTTCAAAAATCATCCATGCGTTTTATTGTTTTGAACATGCGTCATTTTTCAGCGTGCACTATACCCAGGGAAATCGAAAAAAGTTCCCGACCGGAACGGGAATCGAACCCGCCATCTCCGGATTGGCGATCCATAGCCTTAACCACTAGGCTAACTGGAGACCCCCAATAGTTGCTCTAGTAAATTAATCAACAGAAACTCTCCAAAGAATCTCACCACGGATATTTTTAGGAGTTCCACTTGAAAATAGCAATTCAGGATTGCTCCTTGGTCTGTGCCTTCAAAAAGTCCTCCTTGTTCAGTGCTTCTAGAAATTTACTAGAAAATGGAATGTCGCCTGATTTTTTTAAGGATTTCTTAAGGAAATCGACTAAGTGTATTCTGTAAGGCACTTCTTTTTAAATTTCACTGAAAATTCTGGCCGAATTCTGGCCTGATCTACGAATCTTCAAAATCAAATCGATTGTTCTTCGTTGCTTGGTCAGATTGCGAATTCCACATTCCGAGTCGGTCTATTCGTTCATATTCTCTTCTGTTTCTGTTAGATGCCATGCCAGAGCCATTTTTTAATGAACCGATGCAGAGTATGTATCGTGTTTAATCGTTGTTTTGCTGTTTTTTTATTTTTATTTTAATGTTTCTCATGATTAAGGCTAAACTGAATGCATTTTCTCATTTTTTGGTTTTTGATTTTTTTTTATTTAATAGTGAAGCAATATTTACCAAATCGGGTCACACTTAAAGGAACGATAAAAATATCTCCTGATTTTTGTCCTGGTGGAAAATGTTTTTCGCTTTACAAAAAAAAAACTTTTTTTTTAGAAATTTTGTTGAAAAAGATTTTTTTTTTAAACAAAAAACATTTTCCACTACGAAAAAAAAACAGGAGATACCGTAATCTTTCCTTTAGATTTAAATTTAATACCAAATGCGATAATGCCTACAGATCCACCTTAAGCATATATTTAAGAAAATTTTATGTTAGTTACTTGAACTAACGTATTGTAGTTAGTAATGTATTTTACTTGTTGACACATAAAAAAAGGAAATGCAAATTCAATCGTTTTTTTTTTTTTGAAGATTTCTTCAGGAACTCATAAAAGTAAATTTCACGAAGAATTCTTCAAGAAGTTCCTCTAAGAATTTTCTTAGAAATACCTTCATGATTTCCTTCAGGAATTTTTCCAAAGATTCAATAGGAAATTTCTCAAAAAAATACTTCAAGAATTCCTCCTATGATTTCAATAAATACCTCTTGGAAAATCTGTAGGATTTCTTTCAAAAAAAAAAAAATTCTGAAGTACCTCCAAAGATTTCAATAAAGTTGATTTCTACAAAGATACCTTTGGGAATTATTCCAACAATTTCTATTGCCATGTCTATGGGAATTGTTTTAGAAATCTTCCGATAAACCCATTAAACATTCTTCTAAGATTTTATCAATCAAGCATTTTTCCAAGCATTCCTTCAGGAATTTATTTAATGGTTCTACCAGGAATTCCTGCATTGATTTCTCCAGGAGTTCTTACAAATTAAAATTTTCAAGAAGCTTCTCGAAAAATTCCATCATGCAATCCTCTCCTTTAGAAATTCCTTCAAAAAATATTCCTTCAGCAATTTCTCCAAAGATTTTTTCACAATACCTTCAATAATACGATAAAAGATTTCTGCTAGGATATCATCAAGTATTTTTTTCAATGACTCTCTTCGGGAATTTCACCAACGATATCTCCAGGCATTTTTCTAATAGCTCGCCTAGGAGAAACCCTTTCTTGAGTAAAAAATCAACGATTTTCTCAAAAGTAGCTACCCTAAAGAGAAACATTTAGGGATTTCCCCAAAGATTTATAAAAAAAAACCCTCCTACTTACAAGGACATTTAAAGAAGTTTTTCCAAGAATATCGTCAGAACTTTCTCAAAGGATTTCTTAAGCAATACAAAAGTTCAACAATTTGTTAAAACGTTCCTACAAGGATTATTTTAAATAATTCCTCCATGCATTCTTCTAGCGTTTTCTTCAAGAATTCTTTCAAAATGTTTCAAAAATCAAGGGTGATGGTCATAATGGGTCATGAGGCGTTTTGTCGTCCAAATTTCCTGTAACTTGGCCGTATAATTCAGCTTGGTTGGGAAGCATTTGAGGCCAACTCTGGGTTCGACAGCTTTCAAATTAAGAAAAAACATGACGAAGAGAACAAAACTGCCGAAAATACACAATTTCTGCAAAAAAAACCTCAAATATCCGATAATGAAATAGTTGATTCTTGGTTTATCCGCTAGGCGACGCTCGTGGGTCTTAGAAAATGTAAACCTCTGTATCTCGACTACTTAGAAGAGTTTCGTCTTCGGCAAAGTTGAGCTGAACAAGCTATCCGATGATGAGCTAGTTGTACCTGAATATATCCGCTAGGTGGCGGTCGTGAGTCTTAGAAATTTTAAACTTATGTATCTCGAGAATCAAACCACATAAAAGAATTTCATCTTCGGCAATGAATTGATCAGGACATCAATAGCTATCCGATCATGAAAAAGTTGATTCTGAATATATCCGCTAGGGGGCGCTAGTGAGTCTGATAAATTTTAAATTTCTATGATCTCATAGAAGGACATTTATCTTCGGCATAGAAGAATTTTATCTTTGGCAAAGTTGTTCAGGAAATCAAGAGCTATTCGATAATGAACTAGTTGATTCTACGTTTATCCGCTAGGTGACGCTTGTGGGTCTTAGAAAAACCTCTGTATCTTGAGAATCAGACTACATAGAAGAATTTCGTCTTCGGCAAAGTTGAGCAGAACACCAAGAGCTCTCCTATGATGAGCTAGTTGAATTTGAAAATATCCGCTAGATGGCGCTAGTGAGTCTTAAAAATTTTAAAATTCTGTAATCTCGAGAATCAGACCACATAAAAGATGTCCATGGCTAGGTATATCAGGGCATCAAGAGCTATCCGATTATAAAAAAAAATTAATTCTGTATATATTCGCTAGGTAGCGCTAGTGGGTCTTAGAAAATGTAAATCTCTGTATCTCGAGAATCAGACCACATAGAAGAATTTCACTTTCAACTAAATTTGCCCCGAATAACCTACAAAGAGCCACCCGATGATGAACTAGTTGAACCTTAATATATCTGCTAGGTGGCTCTAATCAGTTTTGAAAACTTAAAATTTCTGTATCTCGATAATCAGACCACATAGATGAATTTAGCCTTCGGCAAAGTTGATCAGGAAATTAGGAGCTATTCGATAATGAACTAGTTGATTCTTGGTTTATCCACTAGGTGGCTCTAGTCAGTCTTAGAAATTTTAAATTTATGTATCTCGAGAATTAAGTCATATTGAAGAATTTCGTTTTCGGCAAAGCTGATCAAGGTATCAAAGGTTTTTATGCAATAAAAAACTAGTTGATTCTGCGTTTATCCGCTAGGTAGTCAATCTTGGAAATTCTAAACTTTTGTATCTTGAGAATCACATTGACAAAGTTGATAAGTACATCAAAAGCAATCCGATGATGAACTAGTTGAATCTAGGTTTATTCGCCAGATGGCGCTAGTAAGTATCAGAAACTATATACTTCTGTATCTTGAGAATCATGCCACACAGAAAAATGTCGTCTTCGGAAAAGTTGATCAGAACATCAAGCAATGAAGCTAGTTGATCCTACATTTATCCGTTATGTGACGCTAGTAATTCCTAGAAATTACAATCTTCGGTTTCTCGGGAATGTGTTTTCGGCAAAGTTGCAAGAGCTATACGATGAAGAACTTGTGCATTCTACGTTTAACCGCCAGGTGGCGCTGTTAGTTTAGAATTTCTTATTTGACAAAGTTGATCAGCATTTGAAGAACTAGACTTCAAGATACTTAATGAACTTAATTCTTTCAAGAGTCACTCGATAAATATCTGATGATTTATAATTGAGCCTGTTCTATAGCTTTATCTTTTTTGTCTCAAATGTTTCACCGATGGCAAATGGCAACACTTTTAGAGCTTTCAAATACGCTGATTTGTCGGGGCCCGTGGCGCAGTGGTCCACACGTTCGCTTCATAAGCGGATGGTCATGGGTTCAAACCCAGCCCCGGCACTTGCAATTTTTCGTCAGTTGCTCTTCTTCCCGAGAGCAACTGGCACCTGACCCTCTTCGGAGCATATAGCTCTAACGGACCCGGAATTTGGATAACGGCGAACCGCAACTCACAATGGACCCCCAATCGGACTGGACTGGACTGAACAGCAGCCACATCATCACCATGGACAAGGTAGAAGAGTGAAAGAAGCACAAAGGCAACCCAGTTCAATAAAAGTAGAATAGAATAGAATACATTTAGGCGCTGTACAAAGTGGAAGTGCAGTGTCCAATTGAAATCGCTCACGTAGTACCCTAGTCTACAAAAGAGCTGTAAATTAGGTTAAGTGATTGAGAATTAAAAAAAATACGCTGATTTGCGTGTGCAGTGCAGAGATTATTGTTATGTCGCTCCGTGATGATAGAGAATAAGCACATTCCAAGAAACATTTACAAAAATAACATCTCTCTAATGCAGGGGTTCTCAAACTTTTTCAACTGGCGACTCACTTTTGATTTTCAAGGAATTTGGCGACTCAGCAGCACGAAAGTTTATAAAATTTGTCTTTTTTTGCAAATTTGGAGTGCCTTTTTAAATAAATACATTTTATCATTTTCATAGGTTATGATAAACTTACGTTACGTAGCCCTCGAACGTGAAAAAAGGTGTTTTGTTTATGTATTGTGCTATTGAATCTTGAAACTTCTGATTGAAAACTTATTGTTTAAGAATCGATTTCAGTACGCAGACAGTAGTTTCAATATTCTATATAATCCAGACAAGACTTATAATACAAAATTTTAAATAGAATTAAGGAGAAACTGAAATTCTAGAAATAACTCTTCTGAAATAGATTCTCTAAGGGAGTATTTGAAAATTAGAAAATGACTAGCATTAACATTCGACATAAATTAATAGAATTCGCGACCCACCAAAAACCAGCCCGCGATCCACCAATGGATCGCGACCCATAGTTTGAGAAACGCTGCTCTAATGTATTTCCAATAATATTTCTTCTTCTGAATGATGCTAAGGGATATTTTTTAAATTTTTGCCCCAACCCGTAATATCAACATTTGATAAAACTGTGATTTTTAGAGAAAATGCCTGTAACTTTGAATCAAAAAAAAGATGATGACACTCCCTGCACACAAAAAAGAGATAATGACAATCTCTGCACGAAAAGCAACGCAAATGCTGTTTTTGACGATTTTTATAAGAAATTGAAATTGAAAAAACTACAGCCAGAAATCCGGTATTTCTTGAACCACCCTAAGTTCATTCAGATTTTTTTTTCTAAATCGGTCATTTAAAGTTGCATAAACAACTTTTTTTAGCCAGCTCACTCAAAATTTATAGATTAACAAATTTGCCGGAGAATGCGTATAGTTATTCCAACAAATAAAAAAAGTTAAGTTTTCATTTTTTTTTGAATAATATGGACCACCCTAATTTTTATGTAAATTAGAATGAGGGCTTTATTATTAGGAACATCTTCAAAGAAGACCATATTTGGCTAACACAATCATTCGGAGGAGTTGAATGCATCTTTCTGTAAATAAATAGTTGAAAAGTGTCATTTACATTTTAAAGAATATCAACTATTCCTTTCACCAGTGGAGAATATGCAAGTGAAACGTTGAAAAAACTATTAATATTCTTTTTTTTTATAGTTACTCTATTTATATGAGCTTTGTAAATTATTTGTAGGTCAAATTTTGACCGTAGATTTCCGTATAAAATCAGACACTTTGGGGCATAATTCGGGCGTAAATGGGTTAACCCTCTAATACCCAACCCCGCCTTTAGACGGGGTATAGTTTGAGCATTTTTGTAATTTTTGTTTCGTGGACAATCAAAATTTTTATATTTTTGGGTGATGCTTAGGACTGTTTTGTATATCTTAAAATGGTTTTTGGTGTCTTCTAAAGCGTATTTACATTTTTCAAAAATCATTGAAAAATTTATGTTTTAGTCACCTTAAAGAAATCATTGATTATTTTGTATTGAATCGCTAAAATAAACATATTTTATATTTTTCCCAAAACATTCTATCATAGTAGAATAGTTTAAGGGAGTCGAATACACTCTAAAATTACTTTCTTTAAAATTACACGAAAAATAAAATTTTCATTGAAAAAAATTTTAAATAAAAATATTTCAACAATAATCCTAAAATTTGAAAATGTTTTCGTCTCAAAAAATCCGTATCTCAAAGATAGAAGCCTCTTTGAGATACGGATTTTATAAAAAATATAAAAGTGTGTGGATGTTGAAAAATAAAAATTAGAAAAATCAAAAACCGAAAATCACAAAATCGAGAATTAAAAAGAATCATCTTCCAAAACATGTTTAAATCGATTTTAGATGACTAAAAATGATATTTAAATCAAAATAAAAAATTTGGGTATTAGAGGGTTAACTAATACAAGTGCCAATTTTGGGTAGAAATTGTCGACAAAAAAATATCTCCAGAATTTTTCCATTTTCTTTTTCTTGTTAAACATTAGTTTTGCATGGACTCAAATGGTTTCGCAAACTTTAAAATTTAAAAACATTTTACAAACATAAAAAAAACTTTCTTCTGGCGATTGAAAGAAGATTCATCTATTACTCCGGCTAATGAGATGACTAATGCCGATAATCATTTCTCCAGATTCAAACAATGGTGTTGCCGAGATATCTTTCGAAGAGTACATGGAAGTAATACAATAAAAAATATCTATATATAAAAATTAGTTTGAAATCCCTTTGAGGCAACAAAACTCACAAACGGCTGAACCAATTAGGATGGCTCTTGCACGGTTCGATTCGTTTTCATGGTGGCTGTGTTTATATACATAAAAAGTTACGAAAATCATTCAAGAAGTATAAAAAATGTAGAATTACTGAGTTTTCATGAGCCGGGAAGAAATTTGGCGTGATTGAAATAAAATCAATCTAGAGTGCGTTGCTGTGGTGTCCTCAACAGCTGTCAAACCACCACAGCTTGGCAAGACAAAGTTTGCCGGGACAGCTAGTAAAAAATAAAAAAATAAAAACATAATTTTTTGAAAGACTTTTAATACAGTGTATCATAATAAATTTCTTAGGCGTCTGTCAACCGATTTGAGTTCTCTTATCACCAAATGAAATCTACAACATCCTAGCAGAACGCTTCGAAATTTTATTTCGATTGGATATTTGATTACTGAGATATCTTTCGAAGAGTACTTGGGAGTAATTTCAATAAATTCCTTTTTTATATTATTATATTTGCTTGCTATCTTACATGAGCTACAATCAATATTGTTAATGGCTCTAGGTCTTCAACACGTAAAAGTCATTTATTTGAAATTGAAATTTAAATTCAAATTTAAATACTACATTCTCTTCTAAGAATGCTCGGAAATTATATCGCAGTTTCTCTAAGATCATGTAAGTGAAGCAAGTAAAAAGTAGTATTAGGCTTCGGACCCCGGTTTTGGCCAATCCAAGGGAAATTTTTTTTCAATAAATAAAGCTTCTTTGACCTCATATAAAGAATTTATTGTTACTTAGTGTTACTAGCAGGTTACTGTTTTCAATAAAATTATAAATTACAAATAGAAAGGAATGAGTGATTCTCGATGAGATCGGCCCACTATTTACACCTTGTCTTCAAAAATGTTTAAGGTGGCGATTTTCGAAAAGTCCTCACCAAAAAAGTAATGAAAATGCATTTGGTTACTCAAATTGATGGACCCCCCGTTAGTTAGAGCCACTACAATTTTTGCAGTCCCCTCAATTTTGATCAGACGGTGGCTCATTTAAACCGTTATAACTCTAAAGTTTCGCCAAAAACCACCTCAAAACGAAATGTTGTTGAAAAGAGGGAAGATAGAGCTACTATTTACAATTATAAAAAGTTGGGTCGGCCATATTGATTTTTGCCGCCATCTTGGATTTTTATACCAAAACTTTAATTTCACCTTGATGGCAACCAACGATTTTCAAAATTTTAAAAGTCTGCCTCATGATCTTCGTCCAGCAACATCAATAAACGAAGAAATCATCGAAAATACCAGGGTGTGGTGCACTCGGACTTCCTTCCAGAAGGTCAATCTGTCAATGCTGAATATAATTTGGGCGTTATGAAGCGTTTGCGTGAGAATATTCGTCTCTAAAGGAAAGAATTGTGGGACAACAAGTCATGATTTTTGCATCATGATAATGCACCAGCTTACACATCAAGTTTAGATCGCGATTATTTGACCAAAAACAAAGTCTACATCGTTCCTCAAACGCTGCACGGTGGGACGAACGGCCAAAAACGTGAACTTTTTTCAGCAGCGTCTTTAAACGTGATTTTATCGGCATGGTGTCTTCGGATGAAAAATTTATAAAAATAGGGCGCGTCCAATGGTGTTTAGCTTTAGTTCGCAACTGTAAAATCCAACTTTTTTCTTTACTATTACTTTAGAGCTTTTAGTAGAACTTGTTACTTCAGACTCTAGTTTAATTTAAAAACACTTCACTAATACTGTACTTTTGCAAAAGAAAATAAAAAATGAATAACTCTTTTAAAGAAAAACTAGAAAGGACGAGCAAATTCCTTTTAATTCTACTACTGTGCTTATCTTCGGACAGATAGGCCTATTTCGTCTGTGACTTACAGACTTCTTCAGTGTCAAGTGCTCGACTGAAGAAAACCTCGCATTCGTTGTGGTATTTATACTAGGAGTGTATGTGTAGGTACGTGTGTGGGTAAAAGTGTAGGTATAAAAATGTAGGTACAAAATTGTAGGTACATATTTGTAAAAAAGGGGGTGTATCTGCCTGTTAGAAAACAGGGTGTCAATAAGATACCTAAAGCTAGGAAAATTCCTACCGATTTGGTAGGTAGTCAATTGGTGTTTGTTGTGTTATTTTTTCCTGCCGATTTGGTAGGTAGTCAATTTGTGTTTTGTGTATTGTGTAATGTTTTGTGTGTGTTAGGTAAAAATTTAAACAGCCACGTGTACCCATTGCCCTGATCCTTGTTAAGTAGTTTTTTATTGTTTTGTTTGTAAATTTCTAAACTTTCTGCAACATCAAGTTTCCATGGGTTTGTAATGTGTCGTAAGAGTTTAATATTTGAAGTATTCATAAAATGTCCTTCATTGAAAATATGTTCAGCAACTTTAGATTTAAAATGATGAATGAGTCCCTTGTCTGTGTCTTTGTGTGCTTTTGATACTTCCGTTATGTGTTCTTTGAATCGTGTGTTGAGTGTGCGTTTTGTTTGTCCTATGTATATTTTGTCACAGTGATTACATGTTACTTTGTAAACACCAGATTTTGTTAAGTTGTCCAACGGGTCTTTCGTAGATCCTAAGAGAGTTTGAAGTTGGTTAGCTTTGCTTGTGAAAACTAATTCAAAACCAAACTTTCTGAGAATTGGTCGGAGTTTTTTGGTGTCATTGTTGTAGTTCACAGTTATCCGTTTAAGTGTAGGTTCTGTCCGTGTCAGTGTAGTCAAAGAACGTCTGTATTGTTGTTGTGTCTTTTTGTTGATGATCTGTTGTATTGTTTGTTTTGTGTAACCGTTCAACTGTGCTGTTTCGAAAATGTAATTAAGTTCTTTCGTTTTTCCTGTTTCACTAAGTGGAAGTGTCTGCATTCGGTGTATCATGTGATTGAAGGATGCAATTTTGTGTTGATGTGAGTGATTTGATGAATTTGGAATAGTGCGTTGAGTGTGTGTCGGTTTTCTGTAAATTTCGAAGGAAAGTGTTGATTCTTGTTTTACGATGAGTATGTCCAAAAATGGTAGTTGGTTGTTCTGTTCAATTTCACAAGTGAATTCGATGTTTTTGTGTGCATTATTGATATTGTTCAAGATTTCAGGTAAAAGATGTTTCTTAACAATGCTAAACACGTCGTCAACGTATCTCCACCAGACTTCAGGAAGCTGTTTGTTGTTTTCTAAGCGTTTTTCCAAATTTGCCATAAAAATTTCACTTAAAAATGGAGAAAGTGGATTGCCCATGGGGGCACCATTAAGTTGTTTGTAGGTTTCATTTCTGAACGAAAAATAATTTTCTTCCATACAAAGTTTGGTTGAACAATATCAATAATGCACACAAAAACATCGAATTCACTTGTGAAATTGAACAGAACAACCAACTACCATTTTTGGACATACTCATCGTAAAACAAGAATCAACACTTTCCTTCGAAATTTACAGAAAACCGACACACACTCAACGCACTATTCCAAATTCATCAAATCACTCACATCAACACAAAATTGCATCCTTCAATCACATGATACACCGAATGCAGACACTTCCACTTAGTGAAACAGGAAAAACGAAAGAACTTAATTACATTTTCGAAACAGCACAGTTGAACGGTTACACAAAACAAACAATACAACAGATCATCAACAAAAAGACACAACAACAATACAGACGTTCATTGACTACACTGACACGGACAGAACCTACACTTAAACGGATAACTGTGAACTACAACAATGACACCAAAAAACTCCGACCAATTCTCAGAAAGTTTGGTTTTGAATTAGTTTTCACAAGCAAAGCTAACCAACTTCAAACTCTCTTAGGATCTACGAAAGACCCGTTGGACAACTTAACAAAATCTGGTGTTTACAAAGTAACATGTAATCACTGTGACAAAATATACATAGGACAAACAAAACGCACACTCAACACACGATTCAAAGAACACATAACGGAAGTATCAAAAGCACACAAAGACACAGACAAGGGACTCATTCATCATTTTAAATCTAAAGTTGCTGAACATATTTTCAATGAAGGACATTTTATGAATACTTCAAATATTAAACTCTTACGACACATTACAAACCCATGGAAACTTGATGTTGCAGAAAGTTTAGAAATTTACAAACAAAACAATAAAAAACTACTTAACAAGGATCAGGGCAATGGGTACACGTGGCTGTTTAAATTTTTACCTAACACACACAAAACATTACACAATACACAAAACACAAATTGACTACCTACCAAATCGGCAGGAAAAAATAACACAACAAACACCAATTGACTACCTACCAAATCGGTAGGAATTTTCCTAGCTTTAGGTATCTTATTGACACCCTGTTTTCTAACAGGCAGATACACCCCCTTTTTTACAAATATGTACCTACAATTTTGTACCTACATTTTTATACCTACACTTTTACCCACACACGTACCTACACATACACTCCTAGTATAAATACCACAACGAATGCGAGGTTTTCTTCAGTCGAGCACTTGACGCTGAAGAAGTCTGTAAGTCACAGACGAAATAGGCCTATCTGTCCGAAGATAAGCACAGTAGTAGAATTAAAAGGAATTTGCTCGTCCTTTCTAGTTTTTCTTTAAAAGAGTTATTCATTTTTTATTTTCTTTTGCAAAAGTACAGTATTAGTGAAGTGTTTTTAAATTAAACTAGAGTCTGAACCAACTTTTTTGTTTGACGTTTTTTCAATATGGTGTCTTCGGCAAAGTTGCTCAATACAAATATCTTTGCGAAGACACCAACCCTCTATCTCTTCATTGTTTTAAGATACAGACGTATTTTATGAACGACCCCCCAAAAATCTTTTTATTTATATATTTCGAAAACGCGCAGTTTTAGAAAGTTGCAATGTTCTACAAAGTTATGCAAAATGTCAAAATAAACAACTTTGTAGAAGTGAATAGGGTTCTAAAATGTCAATAGGGTTAGTTATGGCTATTTTTTGAGTAAAAAATGGCCGTTTCTCAAGGCTCATTAACTATCTTGGATGCAAATGGATGCAAATAAAACCCCACCAGGTTCAGTATGTATTACTATTAGTTGAATATCCTGATGTTTTCGGCTGTATCCTCGAGTATCCTTAGCAGGTGTTCTTAATCTTACTAGAGCCTATTTTTTACGCTAAAACAATAATATCAGTTTTTGTATGTCATTTAGAACCCCATTATCTTCTGTGAAGTGATAAATATTAACTAATCGCATAATTGTAAGCATTATTGCGCCTAGAAAAATCAATTATTATCAAATTATTATCATATTTTAAAAACACTGCATAGAAGTGAGCTAAACTAGTCGGTCATATGTATCCAAGTGATCTCACCAGCAAGCAAATACACATATTATTTTTTGCACGTATAGTAACCGTCAGAGATATTTGTATTGAGCATATCTACAACTTTGCCGAAGACACCATATTGATAAAACGTCGAACAAAAAAATTTTGGATTTTACAGCGCCGCCTGTGGCAAAGTTGCGAACTAAAACTAAACGCCATTGGACGCGCCCTATTTTTATAAAATTTTCATCCGAAGACACCATGCCGGTAAAATCACGTTTAAAGACGCTGCTGAAAAAAGTTCACGTTTTTGGCCATTCGTCCCACCGTGCGCTGTATTCACCTTATATGGCACCATGTGGCTTTTTCCTATTCCCCAAACTCAAATTGTCGCTTCGTGGTAAACTTATTCAGACTATTAAAGTCATAAAAAAACAATTCGAAGAAAAAGCGCAATGTGATACCAAAAGAGGCTTATGAAAAGTTCTATAAAGAATGTAAAAAACATTGCATATGTCTAAAGCCTCTAAAAGAGATTATTTTGTAAAAGATAAAATAAATATTAAAGAATAATTAACCGTTTGTGTTTTATTTAACAAATCTCGTTCATATTTGAGCAGAAGGTATGTTGAGCTCATTAAAATATCTCTATAATGTACTTTCAATAATACTTCTTCATTTGAATTAAACCCCAAACCATAACATCAACATTTGAATAAACTGTGATTTTTGGAGAAAATGCCTGCAACTCTTGACACTCTCTGTACAGAAAGCAACGTGTTTTTAAATGCTATTTTTTGACGATTTGGATGAGACATTAAAATTTAAAAAATAATACAGCTAGGCAACCGATATTTTTTGATCCACCCTAAGCTTATTCATTTTTTCCCTTATTTGATCAGATCTAAACTACCAGATTCTAGGAAAATGCATGATATATTTCATAAATGAATATGTGGGAAGCGTGGGTAGAAATTTTCAAGGATTTCTGAAAAAAAAAATACAGATTTTTTCCATCGTTTTTTTTTTCAAACATAAGTTTTGCATGAGCTCATATGGTTTCGTAAACTAATAATAAAAACATTTTACAAACATAAAAAAAACTATTTTCTAACAATTGAAAGAAGATTCATTTAAATTACACCGGCTAATGAGATGACTAATGCCGATAATCATTTCTCCAGATTCAAACAATGGTGTTTTGCGTGAGAGCCGCGCCCCATCTCGCACGCCGAACGAATTCATGCGCTTCACGCAAAATGTATTCCCAAATCAGCATACCCAAAGTTGACCTAGAAGAACGCTGAGCTCATGCCAATGCCAAAATGCTGGCTCTCGTCAATTTCGGCGGCTGTTTGTAATACGTATCTACTGTTTGCTTGCATTTCCATAAGCACCTGTTTGCACTTTAATTTAACGCATGTCGTGTAGAACTCGAGCTCCTAAATTTCTGAAAACTACCGTCGTGATGCATTCATCATCATTCATTATGCATGTGATGCAAGTTTGTCAACATGATTTAAATGCAAATTTCCCTAGTCGTTCTATTGCACATTTTGTTCTAAATTAAATCACAGTGAATGTTGTTCAAACTTATGCAATGTATACTTACCGAATTTGAAGTTACTCCGTATTACTTTTAGTTCTGTAGACGCCTTCTAGCTTGTGCTCTAGAAGTTTGCACTGCTTTGCTCATTATATCCGCAACACTCTTTGATGCTGTTTTATTAATTGAAACTTTTTCCTTTGTCCTTTCCCACAAAGAGGTGTGTTCCCAGAAAAGCCAATGTCTTCGAAATTGGATAGTTTATGGCTATATGTTTTCACATCAAATTTGATTGCATAAACACACAAAGAACGAAAAGTTTTCCTCTCGTTGGAGCCGTTTTTCTCTCTTTTCGCTGCATTCACATGTTCACGTTTAGTTTATCCTCTGGGTTTTACTCGGAAACGAAAACTGTTTCCGCACTCTCACTCTCGCTCGTTCTTAATCTCACTAGACTGGAATGTTTTCGTTCACCAGAACCAGAATGGAGATCCAGCAGCACACAGACATTAGCCGCACTCGTATAAAACAAAAAAAAAACTTCTCAATCAATTATACATGCAGGTGCTTATTCCTACTAATTCCAACATGTAGATGTAAACTCATTTTCTCTTAAAAAAGGAACAATCCAAAAAAGGTGTTGTGGGAATCTTGAGGTTTCCTTTTTTTCCCTAGACCATGGCACGATGAACACACATTTTCCACGTAATTAAAACATCCAAAATGTAAGCTGCTGGGGAATGGAAAATTTCCATTAGTGTGGAGATAGGTCCCTACCCTCCTTTGTGGAAAACTTTTTCTCTGCCAACCACTCCAGGTGATTTTCAACTTTTTGGTATGCCACCCACCAGCAGTTTCTCGTTTCTGTTTTACACGTTCTAAGCCGAGATGCGGTTTAGATAGGTTTTAAAATTAGTACGGTTCTCTCGAATGCCAATAATGCTTCAGAAATAATCACATAAAATGTTTAAAAAAGTTTGACGCCCTAGTTCACGTGCAACGAACAGGTAGCCTCCGAGCTTGTCAACGTCAAATAAAGAACTGTGATGAAAATTCCGTGAACCAGTGAATTTCACCTTCAATTTTCGATGGCCTTCGTGCAATGTTCGGGTCTGGACTCGTGAACCTGCTCACCAATACTTGCGCTCCGGAAAATGTAACCAGTCGGTTCACTCGAGATCACTGGGAGTGGGTGGTCCGTGTTTTATTGTTGATTAATAATTAACCATACAGCTACTGCACATCTATCAAGCTAAGTAACATTTTCTTCCAGAACTATTTTACACACATTAAAACTTGCAGTTAGTTGCCCTACACCAAACTATGGGTCGTTATCACATTTGGATCTTCACATTTTAGAACAGAACTTGCTGCGTCCGATGGTTGGAGCTGACACGTGCGAAATGAGCTTTTCTCCCGTATGAGGGCCGGTTTATAGAGATTCCTTGCTTATCATCGGTCGGGAAACTTCGGAAAAATGGTTGAAGGGGAAACGAATTTCCCCTGTTTTTCTCGACAAGGACACAGTGTGTAATTTCAGATGCGTTTTGGTTACATTGAATGTAATTGAGTTCACATATCAAGTACTACGCAGTGGATGTTTCACATGAATCGAGTACATTTGTTATTATCATATACACAACTGATTTATTGGGCCCATATAAACGTAACGGCAAATGCGCAGATATTCAACAAGTCGATGTAGACGTGGTTGATATCTGGTCACTGCAGGATTTTTTGGTAATGGTAATTATTTACTTTCTGGGCCTTAGTTATAACTGGCACACGACGAATGCAAAAATGATGTATTGGCATAGAAAACTAATTGATGTAGAACCCAAACTTCTGCATCACATGATAAAATACACTTCCAATTTAACAAAGATAGAGCTCTGCACGGATCTTTGCGACTACTTAAGCTCACACAGAATTCCCAGCAAGACTCATTGTTAGCCTTCAAGCTGCTTAAAATGCTCTTCGGAACTTTTAAGTTTATTGATTTGGTTTTGAGCATTTTCAGCTCAACGCACGAATCGTGACCTTTTTCAATTCAAATGAAATTTTGCTCATGTTGAAGCCTCTATCTGAATTTTTTGCCATGTCATATATTTTACAATATTCTTTACCTAACTTTTGAAAAGACCTCATGAAAAAATCCTATTTTTTTCTTCAAAAATGTAGAACTGGAAAATGGTTTGTTGGATTAAAATGATGTCCTCGAAGATGTTAGAAGATGTTTGAAGGACTTTTAGAAGAAAAAATGCACTGAGAGTAGTACTCAACGCGGATCTATGTTAGATGTTATATAGTTTAATTTTTCAAAAACCTTGCCCTTTCAGAGCTTTTTACTATTTTTGTGTAGAAAGCTGACTACCAGCCACTGCCAAGTACCGTCGTGCGGGGCTTCTTTATACACTTTTTCATGGTTTTTCAACTTTATGACATTATAACTCCCAGACTAGTGAATAAATTTCCACAATTTTTATACACAATAATTGTGAGTATGTATGTAGGATGTATGCAAAATTTGAGCTAAATCCATCAATAAACAAAAAAGTTGTTCATACACCAATCGGACACATCTCGTATAGAACCGGGTGGGGGCTACTTTAGACATTTTTATCTATAACAAAACTGCGTTTCAAATTCCAGGGTTATTTGGAAAACTACATTGTACCAATACTGTAGTATACTGTATCATACATAATTTCAATAAAAATATGCGTTTTAAGATGGTTCTGTGCTACCTTTGGTATTATGAGCAGCGTGATATTGCTATATAGATAGCCTGAAAAAAGAGACCATCAATCCTTTATTTGGGCGAAACGGTCATTTATAACGTATAACGATACAAATATTCGATTGTATATGCTACGTTGATACATTTTGAATGAATTGATCAACCCTTTGAAATTTATGAACTGTAGAAACAATGCCTACAGACCAAATGTTCTGATACGTTATGTATATTATATTGGTTTATTCGATGTTTTTTCGCGTCCTGACAAGCAATAAACGGTCTGTGTGAAAAATAATTTCAACCAAATGAAGGGAAAACTATTGCTTTATAATAGTTCCTACGACATCAAACAGATTTGAACCAAATTTTGAATTCAAAAAATCCATATTCAAAAGTGTCCAAAGTAGCCCCGCATTTCAAAAGTAGCCCCGCACGACGGTATCCCAAGAGTCTTAGCAGAGAAGCCTTTCCGTGTTCCTCAGCCCGATCCAATTAAACGTCGCACGACACAAATCCTCCAAAAAGGCTTGCTAGTCAGATTGATAGAGGACACACTTATCAAGTAAGGTCCTCAGTTCAAGGTCGACTAGAACAAGCTAATAAGGATAACCTGTCGCTAGATCCTAAAGAGGCAGCTGTAGGCAGTGGACCTCATAAACCGTTATACTCAGAGGTGACGAACTATATTAGAATTGGCATTCTCCCTGAAGGCTTTCCTAATATAGAACTCAGTACTCAACAACTAACGATGACGCAAAATGAAATACTGAAAAATGTTGCTGCGCAAAGAAAGGAGCGAGTTAAACCTAAGTTTGGCAACTGTTTGTTCCGACCAGGGCATATGATCGTCATCTGCAAGAACCAAGACACAGCCAATTGGTTAAAGGCTAAAATTTCCCTAATCCAACCTTGGGAGAATGCATTCCTTATTGCAGTTGAGGAGAAAGATATACCCAGGCCCGAAGTATTAGTAGGATTTTTCCCACGAAGCGAACAGGATACAAACGACGAAATCCTCGCCTTTGTGGAAAGCCAGAATGAAGGCCTTGTAGTTGATGCTTGGAGGGTTCTTAAGAGATACGTGGTATAACAACATCACGTGGAACTCGTTTTCACTGTAGATGATGTTTCCTTGAAGTCTCTGGAAAACTGCAAGTTTACAATAGACTACAAATTTGGAGTGGCCTATTTAAGAAAACGAAATTCGAAGGCAGAGGGCACTGAAGGTGAGCAAACGGCCGCAGAGGAAGGTCCTATCGGAGAAATTATTAGGGCAAACGAAGTGCAGCCCATACATGATCATGGAAAAGGTACAAAAGAAGAAGACTCTGAAATGGCTGACCCTAACCAACCAGCTTGCAGAATCGAAAGCAAGGAAGCAATGATGGCGACAAAGGTATTTTGCAACTCTTCAAAGTGTGAAAATAAGAGTGATAAATGCCCCAAAACGTCCATCGATTCTTTCCAGGACTCTACTAAGGGTGGGGAAGATTCTTTGGTATACCGCCAAATTCTGCCCCGCAAGACACAATACAAAACAAAGGCGGAAAAACTGCCTGTGGACCATTAAAACAAACAAACAAACAGCTCAATGACTCAAAGAAGCATAAAGTTTATTCAAGAAAACCTTCATCACGCAAAGGCAGCTTCAGCAATCTTAAGTAAAACGTTTATAAAGGGCAAAATTGATGTGGCGCTTTCACAAGAGCCATGGACAAGAAACCGTAAAATATTAGGAATACAAACAACAGGATGTAAGTTAGTTTACGATGATAACACTAGTTTACAAAATAAAACGTAAGTCGTGAACTTCTGTCAACGACCAAAATTTTTGAAGCACAATTTAGTACTGATTTAGCACGGTTTGTGCTTCAAAAATTTTTAAGTAGAGCACTTTTGGAGTTTTAGCTCAATATCGAGTTTTACAACTTTTAAAAATATGGAATTTACTAAAATTCAAATATCTTGCGTTTTGTTCAACCAATTTCAAATCTTTTTCCATAAATTAAAAGCTGAATACAATACCATTCGATCATCTGAATGCAGGTTTTGCGTCAGATTGATGAAATTCAAGATGTTGGCGAGTTTTAGGGACGATCTCTTTAAATTTTAGTCAAATTTCCAAAAATATATGAAGAAATGTATTTTTTACAATAAGAAAAAAACAATCTAAAAATTCTTTCTCAACGTTTATTTGACATATCATATGTAGGCGAGTTACAGTAAAAAATTCAGCTCAATCGGAGCATTGATTACGGAGAATGAGATGTGTGAAGTGAGCTACGTTGCTTAAAAATAGAACAAAAATCGATTTCAAATCATCAACCTTGTATGGAAAGTCGAAAAAATTTCCGCTCTACTGTAATTTTTTTCCTTCGCGTTTTCGAACTCAGGGCATGATTCTACACCAAAAATGATCATCAGCTTACCGAGTTCAAAAATGCTGTAAACTAGTGTAATCAGCTCACTCCAAGAGCTGCAACTCTTGTAAACAGCAATGTCAAATATACACCTATTACAGAATTCATCGGAAGGGACATTGCTGCAATTTCACTAGAGGTACCAACTGCGAAAGGAAAAACATTAATTTATGTAGCGTCCGCTTATTTTCCTGGCGATGTTGAAGATGTACCTCCTCCGGAAGTTGCAGCGTTCGTGGCCCATTGCAGTAAACAAAACAAAGGGTTCATCATCGGCTGTGATGCGAACGCCCATCACACTATATGGAACAGTACAGGAATCAACAGTAGAGGTGAGTCTCTTTTTGATTTCATATCTCAAAACAATATTGACATTTGTAACAGGGGTAATTCTCCTACATTTATAAATGCTATAAGAGAAGAAGTATTAGATTTAACTCTCTGCAATTCAAAAATATCGAACAGTATAGAAAAATGGCAAGTATCTGATGAAATATCTATGTCAGATCATAGACAAATTCTATTCGAATTCGGTGCAAGGCATTTACAAAGGGAAACGTTTAGAGATCCCCGAAAAACAGATTGGGAACTTTACAGTACTCGATTACAACGTCAAAATGAATTAACTTCTTTCAACATTGATACATCTTATGAACTTGAAAAAGCAGCAGACTGCTTAACTGCATTAATAACAGAGGCTTACAGCGAAAGCTGTCCAGCAAAGGTGCGCTCTACCACTAGAGATGTTCCCTGGTGGAATGATAGACTAGAAAAACTTAGAAAAAATGCTCGGAAACAATTCAATCGAGCTAAGCGTATTTCTGATTGGTCCATGTACAGAAAGGCCTTAACAAACTACAATATAGAAATAAGAAGATCAAAGCGGAAAAATTGGAGACATATGTGCGAAGGCATAGAAAGTACTCCTGAAGCGGCAAGACTTCAAAAAGCGCTCACTAAAGATCATACCAATGGTCTTGGAACACTCAAAAAGAAAGATGGTTCTTTCACTGTAAGTTCAAAGGAAACACTGGAAATAATGATGAAAACTCATTTTCCAGGATCTCTTCCTACACTCTCTGTTCAAACCAGAGATCAAAATAACACTTTTTGTAGCTTACCAAACGGATCAGGAATGTCCGATTCGGAGGCCACAGATCTAGCAAATCATATATTTACATATACTAGAATTGAATGGGCATTAGATTCTTTTGATCCCTTCAAATCTCCTGGCTTAGCCGGATTTTTCCCTGTACATCTGCAAAAGAGCAAGGTAAAGATAATTCCAATTTCAATGAAGCTGTTTAAAGGCAGCTTCCTCTTAAGGTATATTCCTACAAAATGGAGACAAGTTCGAGTTGTATTTATACCTAAGAATAACAAAAAAGACAAATCGTCGCCAAAATCATTTCGGCTAATTAGTCTTACATCTGTTTTCTTAAAACTAATGGAAAAACTTATAGATGAGTACATTAAAGTGGAGATACTCAAGGACAAACCTTTAACTAGAGCTCAATTTGCCTATCAGACTGGCAAATCGACAATATCGGCTCTTCATTCATTGGTTACTAAGGTTGAAAAACCCTTCGACACGAAAGAAATACTCTTGGCAGCATTTTTGGATGTAGAAGGAGCATTCGACAATGCAAGTTTTGCATCAATGAAAACTGCAATGAGAAATCATGGGTTCTCCCAAAGTATTATTGATTGGATAGAAGAGATGCTGTCGAAAAGAGAAATATCAGCACATCTTGGAGATACAGTTGTAAAGGTAACAGCTGTTCAGGGCTGTCCCCAAGGGGGAGTAATCTCTCCCCTCCTCTGGTCTCTAGTTGTTGATGATCTTCTTGTAAAACTACAGCATCAAGGGTTCGAAGTAATTGGATTTGCGGATGATATTATCATCATTGTCCGTGGAAAATTTGATAAGATTATTTGTGATCGAATGCAAGCAGCGTTGAATTATACTTTGACGTGGTGTAAAAAGGAGGGGCTAAATATCAATCCTACAAAAACAACAATTGTACCGTTTACTAGACGACGCAAAATGTCTATGACAGAGCTAAAATTAGGAGATACTATGCTGTCTCTTGCTACGGAGGTTAAATACTTAGGAGTAATTTTAGATAGCAAGCTTTGTTGGAACAAACATGTTGAACAACAGTTAGATAAAGCAAGAAATGCTTTCTGGGGCTGCAAGAGAACTTTTGGTAGAAAATGGGGTTTAAAACCAAAGATGATACTTTAGATTTATATGGCCATTGTGAAACCAATTATTTCGTATGCATCTATTATTTGGTGGGAAAAAACCAAACAAGCCACTACTCAAACAAAGTTGAATAAGCTTCAAAGACTTGCTACTGCTTCACTATGTGGGGCAATGCGTAGCACTCCATCTAAAGCTTTAGACGCTATTTTAAATCTTCCTCAATTACATGAGTATATCCCTTTCGTGACGGAGCGCAAAAAAGTGAAATCTCCATACAAATGGCTCAACTTTGGATCTCCAGAACTCTTAGATTTCCTAACAAACCAACAATTATTCATTTGAAAGAACAACTCTTTATCTTTCGATTTCTAGCTTTGACTGCCTTTTTAAATCGGAAATAAAAAATATGTGATAGATAAAACTTTTTCATGTTTTACGGGTTTTGTTAACTTTTTGTTTACATTGTTATGGTAAATCCCACAGGCAACGTAAACAAAAGTTTATTTACACACATACAAGTACAAGTGATGGCTGAATTATGGAAACAGTTTACATCACTTAAAACAATGTCTAAACAGGTGAATAAAATATGCAAACCTGTTACTGCTCAACAGCACAATTGTGCTGGTTCGTCACGAAAGGGATATACAAATGGATGCGGTTAAAAATGCTCTGAGGCTAATAAGGTCCTGTAGATTCACTGAAAGTGATCTAAAGGGACATATGAGCATATTAAAAACTTTCAAAATAAATCCAATATACTCAATGAATGAAGATTATATGTTGAAACGTAACTTTTTCGATCATCTATTCTATGTTCCTGATGTGACTCGTCAGGATTGGGAAATAGAAGAACCACTCTTTCGACCTGGCTCTACAATTTTCTTCACAGATGGGTCAAAACAGGATAACATGGTAGGGGCGGGAGTATTTGGCCCTGGAGTTAATCTGTCATTACCATTGGGAACCTGGCCAACAGTTTTCCAAGCTGAAATTTATGCAATTTTGGAATGTGCCGACATCTGTCTCAAAAGGCGCTACAGAAATGCAAACATTTGTATTTGTTCAGATAGTAAAGCAGCGCTAAATGCGTTGAAGTCCAAAGTATATACGTCAAGTCTAGTGTGGGAATGTACCAAGCTGCTGCAGCAATTGTCCTGTCGCAATAAGGTCAATCTTTATTGGGTTCCTGGTCATTGCGGAATAGAAGGAAATGAAAAAGCTGATCAGTTAGCAAAAATTGGGTCATCCACTCAGTTTACTGGGCCCGAGCCATTCTTCGGAATAGCCCCTTGTGCCCTTAAAATGGAATTAAAGAACTTAGAAAGGGAAAAAGTGAAACTTACCTGGGCTGGTACACCGGATTGTCGTCAATCGAAACGATTCATATTGCCGGATGCTAATAGAACATTAAGGTTAATAAACCTGAATAAACATGATTTAAGTACTTTTACTGGGTTAATAACAGGTCACTGTCCTTGTAAATCTCACCTCAAAACGATTGGAAGAGTGCAAGATGATAAGTGCCGGTTTTGCAAATTAGAGAGCGAAAGCTCTGAGCATTTACTGTGCGAATGTGCTGCGCTTTATCGTAAGCGCTGCCAATACCTTGATAAGGGCCTGTTGGCGCCGTGGGAAATATGGGTCTGCAATCCCAAAAGGGTGCTGAATTTCATTAGAAATGTAGTACCTGATTGGGACACACGCCAACTACTGGGAGGATAATCCCTTCTAAATAGGGACGAATACTTCCAGTACGGCAAAAACAAAGAGGATCACACCACAATAAATGGTCGCAGTGGTATCATGTTCCCAACACAGGAAAAAAAATCCCAAGATGGTCAAATGCTTCTGACTATTTTTTCTCGAATTGTTATTTTTCATATATTTTCAAAACAAGCAAAAGGAAACGATTTCTGAGATTTTTAATATCCACTAAAACAAACTAATCATACTTTTTTCCGTCTAATTTTCTTGAGTTACAGCGAATTAAAAAAAAACACACACAAAAAAGTAATAAATTTTGACTTTGTTAAATGCTATTCGAGACGGCTTGAAAATTCACTTATCTGAGAAATAATTAAACTGCAAAACAGTAAACAAAAATCTCGAATAACATTTCACAAAGTCCCAAACATTTTGTTCAATTTTTTATTTTTTTTTATTCCCTCACAAGTTTAGCTAGATTTAGTTAGAATCTATTTTTATTATCAAAAATTTCAACAATTGTTACATTTACTTGTTTTAAAATCGATGAAACATAAAAATTTGAGAAAAAAAAAACTGTCAAAAGCATATGACCATCTTGAGGAACTTGTCAAGTTTTGGGGCTGGAAGCCAGCTTTCTGCAGAAAAATAGTAAATAAAACATCGAAGGATAAGGTTTTCGGAAAATTGAAATTATATGAAATTTATCATAGATCAGCGATTAATATTACTTTCAGTGTACTTTTTTTCTAAAAGACATTTAAATATCCTCAAATCCTCAAATCTTCGAAGGTGTGGAAAAATGGTTTTATGTTGATGCATAAATCCAGCACATGAACAAAATCTTATTCGAATTAGGTCGAGTAAAAACTGTATTTTTTGTGTGTTTTGGGCTGGAAATGCTATATCTTTATATTTAAATATATAAATGCAGTGGCATACGTGGGACCGCGCATAACTTGCGAACGGATGATTCGATTTGGGTCGTTTAAGTTTTGTTCTGTTAGTTTTGAAAATCCGTCTTCCCTACATTTTGTGACCGGGGACTTGGTTTTGGATAGAAACTTGAAACGTCAAAAAACGCAGTAGGCAAGGCAAAGTTTGCCGGGTACAGCTAGTAACATTATAAATATAATTTTCAAATTTTCAATAGCTTTTTTTTCGTTTTAATTGTTTGTATTTTTTATACTACTTTTACTCGGCCTTATTTCTTCCTAACTGAATGATGATGAATGATAGCTGAATTACAGCTTGAACATCCAGCTCAAGAGTGATGTATTCATCTGTTGTACAGTAATAATGTTTCTTGGGTAAAACTCGAACTTCAGCTATAATTAAAAAACTGGTCTACTCAAACAATTTTCGAACACGAGTCGAGAGTATGAGCTTACCTTGCACAAAATAGATATACCCAGGTATCAATTCGATGGTGTACAAATGTTTTTTTTTTTCAATTATTATAAAGCAGCCTCTTTTTTAACAAATGCTGAACACAAGAAGTACAATCCTTTATTTAGCTCCCAAACATCTCATTTTCAGGAGCGGACCTGGTGTGATGGTTAGAACACTTGACTTTCACGCCGAGGACCTGGGATCGAATCCCACTCCCGACCTACTCGTAAAATGTGAGTTCTTCCTTCGGAAGAGAAGTAAAGCGTGGGTAGGTAAAGGTAAAGATGCAGTAGCCTAGGGCTAAAATCTCGTTAAGGGGCGATTTCTTCACCCTGGCTTAAGCGTTAAGCCAGATTTAACTGTATGGGCCCTAATCGGCCCTAATACAGATAAAAAAACATCTAATTTTAATGATTTTATTCAACTTTTAGCTAATTTGAGGTTGATTGAAAGGCTGATTTAAGGCTTAATATGCGCTTAATCAGTAATCAATCAAATTTATTTATTTAAGTTAAAAATAAAAAAAAAACACTTCCGTAGACATTTTTTACCATTGGTGGCTCTATGTTTCCAGAAGAGATGCTTAGGAATGTATAAATTAATCTACGTATGAGAAAACTGGAAATTGAACTCCTGATTTATAGTCACTCACCTTAGCACCTACACTACAGTATGCGGCAGGAAAAAATGCGAAAGTGTTTTTCAACTTCAAACCTCATTTTCGTCCATTTGACATTAACCTATCTATGTTTCAACGTTCCATGATCTATAATAGGCTAGTTTTCTGAAAAGTTAATTAAAAAATTTCCCATGTTGGTCACTAACCTTTACAGGGCGGCGCCTGAAGATGAAGACAACCAGAATTTTCAAACCGCAAAAAATCGCACAGGTCGCTAAATTTCGCATCTGATAAAACAAAATTTTTGATTTTCTCTACAATATCATCAAATATATGTACTTATTTCATCTGGTATGTGAAACTACATGGCTCTGGATCAATTTGGTCTGGTTGTTCATCGAATTTGAGCTAATTTTGTTACTGTTATAGTCATTTTGTTTAATGACCATTGGGCGCGCAGTTTATTGATATCCGCTTATTAGGCCTACATTATCACATGTTAAACATCAAATGTGTTCATTTTTATTCTTCAGTGCTAGAATATAGACATTGACTGATACACTGTCATGAAAAAATAGTCATATATATCCCATATTTAGCGTGTAATAGTGCCTTGAACTTTTCGCATTTTTTCCTGCCGCACCCTGTACACACCTCGAAAACGAGAGCAATATTTGTCGTGTCTGAATCATCAAGATCATAAGTTGAACTAAGCCTGTATTGAGGCTGAAGACGCTATGTGGACTCTACGAAAACATTGCTTGTGTTAGCTGTCAAATATTGTTTGTTTAAAAGTTGAACGCTAGATGATTGATTCTACATTTTGGTGTCTGTTTTAAAGATGGTTACCCAGATGATTAACATTCTATCATCCAACTTGATATACAGCCATCCATGTATTGCTGGTTAAAGAGGTTGAACAAGCCATACTTCAGATCAATGTTCAGCTATGATTGTCACATATTTTAAGGATGGGCTGGGTTGGGATTGGGTTTACGAGGTTCTCCGCAGCACATCCGGGCGGTATATTTGGCTAGTGTGTTCGTCGCCTTGTAGTGGTGGCACCGACTTGTTGTTTTTCGTCTGCCGTATGGCCAGGAACAAAACAAAAAAGACCAAACAGGAAAACAACTGGGAAAGAGACAACAAGCAAATTAAACTTTTATACAGGCAAAACGGAGAAAGTCGAAAATACATCCCATGTATCTGACATCGCGAGTCCCCAACACATCTTCCACAAGAACATAGGGTTGTCTACCTCAGGCCTCAAGGGTATCCATCCAAAAGTAGTGCGCTGGAGGCGTCATTATCCGAGCACTGCACTCAGCGAAGTAAACTACCGAAATTCATCAAAATACATTATGAAATTTAGCCATAACTGTAAAGTATGGATGCCATAAGAATACCTTATGAAAATTGAACATCCTTATTATTACCTAATTACATAAGATTAACTTATGAAAAGAGCAGAAAAATCGTAAAATGATGCAGACTGGAATCGATCCATGAACGTCGAGATCACTGAGCTCGTGCCCAACCCACGCGGCTATCGACGCTTGAGAATATCGTCTTGCTAAATGTGCATAAAAGCCAAATAGTGAGTCGATTCTGCGTCATAAACCGACCTTATCTAGTTGTTATGAATTGTTTAAAGGCCATTTCATAAGTTAGACCTTATGATAATGTTAGGTTTATTTGCCTGAGTGTGCCAAACTACATGGTCGGTGTCATCATAATCGGAACCGCACTTTTTGACTACGGATAAATAACTACTGTACAGCTATAGATGTCAAGAACAAAACTCGCGGACAGTTGGGACGATTCTGAATGTTCTAAAAGTATATGATATTATAAATTGGGAGACTGAGTTCGGTAGCTTGAGTAGATTATGTGCATCATATGTCACAGAATTTTACACTCTTTTTTCGATCTGGTCAGAATGGTTTGGAAAACCTTTAACGCATATAATAATATCTATTAATCTTCAAGCAGGACCAGATACCATAGTTGATAAATGATAATGTAAAGTTACTTTGGATAGCTGATATGACTACTATTTACTATTACGAGTGTAGATCTGAGGTTCTATACTTCAAGCTAATTTGGATGGCCTGCATTATCCATCAATGATTGGCTTGCGAGTTTCTAAAGGATTAATGGATTACAGCAGATTATGCAACAGTTTTTTGCTAAAACGAACAGAAGTGCTGCAGATATGGAGGACTGAATTCAGAACAGTTTGAAATACCTAGAATACCCCAAAATATGAAAAACTACTCCACATTCATAAGAAAAGCAATTCAAGTACGTATAACTACAAACCATAATCAGCATTCCATGTTTCTGGTGTATCGATTATTTTGTTTTTACAAACTTCTTGTTGTTCAGAATGTTCTAGGATGTCAATGATGTCTCAAACCCAATTATGTATTCATATTTTTCCCCAATAGAGAAGTAGGTTTGCAATAACTTTGCCGCAAAGGGTTAATCTGCTTATAAAAAAAAAACATGAAATTCTGAGAGCCTATGACTCAATATTTTCCCGATATTGAAATCATCCCTTAATCAAACGTTGCAACATTTTCCCATTGTCCAGTCTCACAAAGAGAAGAAAATGAATGTGCGCATGTCACTCCACCACATCCGACTCGGACCCGATTCCATGCGAATGGCAAGTGGGCGTAGGACGCTATTAGCCGCTGTAGGCCGATCTACTAGGTACTCATCGGCGAAACTGTATCGACGGTAATGGTGAAAGAACTCGTTCGATTTGCGTTCATTCCCTTTTATTGTTCTAATGGGAAAAACGATAGTAGTAGCAGTAGGTACACCTACAAATATTTTAGGCATCCTTTCCAACTGTGCCCATCTCAAGGCCTACTAGCTGTTCATAATGCATAAAGAAACAAACAAAAAAAAAAGAGTCGCCAACATCCGATAGGGATGATAGTGAATTTTATGCTTTTTTGTTTGCTATTTTCTGTTCTTTTTGCCGTTGACGACAAGCGCCACCATGGAATGAATGTAGCAAGAATGGTTGTCTCATCGTGTTTCTGAAAATGATCAGTTCTGCTTATAGAAATCGATTTCCGTTACATCAATCATAAACGTTCTACTGCAGATAATGCTCAAAATTTGATTGAAGTCAAAAGTTTTTCAAATTGAGGTTAACTTTTGGGGTGAAAAGGTGACACTTAACCCGTGAACATCTTCTTTTGGTAGAAACGCAATATCTTCTTTGTTTAAAAGTATTTTACCCTGGAGTTATTTTTGTAGTCAACGGGGAATAGTTGGGCTATGGAATGTATGGTACCTCCCCGCTTTGCACCCTCCCTCCTTTTGATGGTTGCCTAAAGTAGGTAGCTTTTTGTAAAAATATTTTTAACTATTGTGAGAGTTTTCCAAAAAATTCTAAAGAAATCTTTTCAAGAATTTTTTCAAGATTTCCTTCAAGAATACCCCAGAAAACTCTGTAAAAATTCCTCCAGAAATTTCTACAAGAATTATTCCAGGAAATACTCCAGAAATCACTCTACAAATACCTCCAGGAATACTCCAAGGAATCCCTTCAGCAAGTTCTCCAGGAATTTCTCCAAAAATGGCCCTAGGGTACTCCTCAAGTTATTCCTGCAGAAATTCCTACACAAATTCTTTTAAAAATTACTCCAGGGATTCCTGCAGGAACTCCTATTATTTAGAATTGCTCCGAGAATACCTTCAGGGATTTCTTCAGAATTCTCTCAAAAAGTTTCTACAAAATCCTCCAGGAATTACTCCAAAAATTTCTGTAGCAATTCCTCCAGAAATTATTCTTTGCATTACTCCAAAAATTTCTTCGGAAATTCTTTAAAAGCTCCTCCAGGAATTCCTTCATAAATTTATCTAGGAAATCCTCAAAAAATATTTAAGGAATTATACTAAGTATTACTGCAGAAATTTATCTCGGGATTGCTCCGATAGTTCCTTCGGGGATTATTTCGAACTTTTTTCCAGAAAATTCTTCAGGAAATCTTCCTGGAATTCCTTCAAGAACTTTGCTAGGCATTATTCCGAGAATTTCTCTTGAAATTTCTCCAAGAATTCCTCCAAAATCATTCAGGTATTGCGCCAGAAAATCCTTTGGGTATTCCACCACGATTTTCTGCCAATAACTCCACCAAGAATTCCTCGTGGAATTTCACAAGATATTCCTTAATTTTTTTCCAGGAGTTCCTCCAATAATTCTGCCAAAAATTCCTACAAGAATCCCTCCCGGAATTTCTCCACGAATTCCTTCAAGAATTTCACCTGAAAATTATCCAAATATTCCTTTTAATCGATACACCAGAAAACTTCTGCCAAGAATTTTTCAAAAAATCCCTCAAAGAATTTATCCTCCAAGAAATCCTCTAAGACTTTTGTCAAGAAATTTTCCAAGTATTCTTCCAGGATTTCCTCCAAAAATTCCATCAGGAATTACCTCCAAGAATTTCTCCAAGAATTCCTCGAAGAAATCCTCTAGAAACGAAGAATTTCCTCATGGAAATCCTCTAGATATTGTTCCAAAAATTGCTTAAGGTATTCCTCCGAGATTACTTCCGTGTATTTCGCCAGAAATTCCTTCAGGAACTCGTCAAGAATTTTTTCACGGAATTACAGAAATTACTTCAGAAATTCCAATAGGAACTTTTTCTAGAGTTCTTAGAAGAATTCTTCCAGGAATTTTTCAGGCATTTCAAATGATTTTTCTGAAGAATTTCTCCAGAAATTCCTTAATGAATACCTCCAAGACTTCTGTCAAGAAATTTTTCAAACATTCCTACAGGATTTCCTCCAAGAATTGCTCCAGGAAATTCACTAGGAATATCTCCAAAAATCCTTCTAGGAATTTCTCCAGAAATTCCTCGAGGAAATCCTCTAGAAACGAAGAATTTCCTCACGGAAATCCTCCAGATATTTTTCCAAAATTTACTTAAGGGATTCCTCAGAGATTTCTTTCAGGTATTTCGCCAGAAATTCCTTCAGGAACTCGTCAAGAATTTTTTTTAAGGAATTACAGAAATTACTTCAGAAATTCCAATAGGAACTTTTTCTAGAATTCCTAGAAGAATTCTTCCAGAATTTTTTCAGGCATTTTAAATGATTTTTTTTAAGAATTTCTCCAGAAATTCCTCAATGAATACCTCCAGGATCCTTCAGGAAGCCTCTAGAAATTTTTCTAGAAATTCCTCCAAAAAATTTCTTGAGGAATTATGCCAAAAATGCCTCCCGAAATTACTCCAGTAACTCCTGTAGGAATTCCTCCAGGAATTACATAATAAATTCTTCTTCGAATCCGCTACGAAATCCTCCATAAATTCCTTCAGAAATTACTCCGGGAATTACTTTGGAAGTCTTCCAGGAATTCTTCCAGGAATTCCTCTCATCTTTAGAAATTCCATCAAGAACTCCTCAAGGGATATCTGTAAGAATCCAGGAATTACTTCAAGACATCTGCCTAGAAAACCTCCAAGAATCCCTCCATGAATTCTTCCAAAAAAAATCCTACAGAAATTTCCCAAAGAATTTCACCAGGGATAAATTCCAAGAATTTATCCAAGAAGCTTTTCAGGAATTTCGCCAGAAATAACCTCAGGGAATTTTTCAAGAAATTCCTTGAAGAATTCATCCATGAAACCCACCAGAAATTCCTTCATGAATACCTCCAAGAATATTCAGGAAACCTACAGAAATTCATCAAAAAATTCTCCTGGGACAACTACAGACTTCTTTGAAGAATTCTTCCACGAGTTCCTCCAAGAATTTCTCCAGGAATTACCCCAAGAATTCTGTTAACCTGTTAACACGTTGAAAAAATCGCGCTTTTTGTACTCAGCATTAGTGT
Organism: Aedes albopictus; assembly: GCF_035046485.1. Taxonomy (NCBI): domain Eukaryota; kingdom Metazoa; phylum Arthropoda; class Insecta; order Diptera; family Culicidae; genus Aedes; species Aedes albopictus. Next base: position 5,465,561 of record NC_085138.1, read on the forward strand.
GGTGCTGACGCAGGTAGTCAACCGCGCGAGTTACGGAAGGTTTTTTTTCCTCCCCTGTTGGAGAATTTAAGCCACTGCGTCCAATAAGCTGAACTTTTGTGGCAAGGAAGGTTAAGAATTCCTCCAAGAATTTCTCCAAGGAATTTCTCCATGAATTCCTCCAAAAAATTCTCCAACAATTCCTTCAAGAATTTCTCCAGACATTCTTCCAATACTTCTGATAATAATTCCTCCACGAATTCATACAGGAATTTCTCCAGAAATTCTTACAAAAATCCCTACAGGAACTCACATAGGAATTTCTTCAAAACTTGCTCTGATACTACTGTTAAAAATTCCTCAGAGAATCTTTTCAGAAATTTGACCATGGATTCTTTTATAAGTTCCTCTAGAAATTCCTCCAGGAATTTATCAGGAATTCTTCCAGGAAATCCTTCATAAAGTTCTCCAGAAATACCAACAGGAATCTCTCCAGAAATTCCTCCAAGAATTCCATCAGGAAATCCTCCTGGAATTCCTCCAAGACATCCGCCAAGACTTTCTCCAACAATCCCTGCCAAGAATTTCTTCAGGAATACCTCCAAGACTTCTTTCAAGAATTCCATCAATAATCTCTCTAGAAATTTCTCCAGGAATTCCTTGAAGAATTCTCCTCCAAGAAGGAATTCCTCCAAGAATTCGTACAAAACTTTGTCAGGAATTTTGTCAAGAATTTCTTGAAGAAATTTCTGGACGGTGGACTAGTGATTTGTGAAGGAGATTATAAAGAAATTCCTGGGGATATTTTTATAGGAATTCCGGGAGGATTTCCTGGAGGAACTCCTGAAGGAATTCTTGAAGTTATTTTTTTTATTTTCTGGAGGAATTTTCGGAGCAATTCATGGAGGGTTTCCTAGAGTGTTTCCTGTAAGAATTCAAAAAGTAATTTCTGGAGGTATTCCTAAAAGAAATACTTCCGGGAGGGATTCCTGAAGTATTTCCCGGAACAATTCCCAGAGTAATTCCTGAAGAAATTCCTGTAGGATCCTCTAGAGTTAGTCCTGGATGATTTCCTGGAGTAATTTATGGAGCAATTCCTGGAGTATTTCTCAGAACAATTCCTAGAGGCATTGCTATAATAATTCATGGAGAAATTCGTAGAGTAATTTCTGGATTATTTTTTAATGCATTTCTACCAAAAGAAGATCATCCCGGGTGTTTACGGGTTAAAGCTTCAATTATACACTACGCGCTCATAGCTCATGCTGAACAGTGAGAGTATAAGCTGAACAATAGCTGGGTAATGGTGTCAGTGACTGAGTACAATGACAGCTGAATATTAGTCTGAAGTATGGCTTGTTCATCCTCTTTAATCAGCAATGCATAGATGACTGAATATCAAGTTGAATAGACTATTATTCATCTGTGCAACCAGCTATGAAACATACACCAACTTGCAGAATTAATCATCTGTTGTTCAACCTTTAATCAAATATTTTTTGACAGCTGATCCGAGTTTGTTTTCGTAAAGTCCACATCGCTTCTTCAGCCCCAATACAGGCTTAGTTCAGCTTATGTTCTTGACTATTCAGACACAACAAGTAATGCTCTTGTTTTCGAGGATAAGTGTACAGTTGTGTGGTGTATGTGCTAAGGGGAGTGACTATAAATCAGGAGGTCCGAGTTCAATTCCCAGTTTTCCCACAGATTTATTTATACATTACTAAACATCTCTTCTGGAAATAAAAGCTGCTAATGGTAAAAATAGGCTCACGAAAGTGTGTGTTTTTTTAAATTTTCACACATTCAATAAATTTATTTGATTACTGATTAAGCGCATATTAAGCCTTAAAACAGCCTTTCTATGAACCTCAAATCAGCTAAAGGTTGAATAAAACCACCAAAATTAGATGTTTAGGAGCTGAATAAAGGATTAAATATCTTGTGCTAAGCTTTTGTTCAAATTAATAACGCTGAATGAGCTTTTCCACAGCATTTCAGGTCATTGGGCGCAGTGGCATCATTTCTCAGCAATGAAATAACTTAAAAAACCAGTAATGTGCATTAAACTAGGTATGTGGAGAAATATCTAACATTCAGGACTTTGAAAATAACCACCTTCACCATGGGCTGCTGAGCTCCAATCGAGTGAACTAAGAACGGTTCAATTAACGTGTCGGTGTGCTAATTATTTGCTAACGATATAATGCAAGCAAGTTCCCCTAATCATCGCATCACACGCACTGCCTAGCTAGCAGGAGGTAATAAACCATGAAAACGGGTTAAAGTGTTGTTGTGCCCTTTTTGTACATAGAGCAATACAACCGAAACCAATAAAAATTACACCATCGAGGTGGAACCTACACTGCATTATCCCGTAGGGATATCCGACCAGTAATTTCCACAGTTCGGTTGGCAGCGTCACAATACCGTAACGGAGAGCACTTCAAAGAAAAATTAATTCCAGGATATAACATATGCAAACCAACCTCCCAGAGGCAGGCACTGCGCTGTTGTATAGTCATATCAAAAGCAAACACTGGGCTAACAAGAGGTGTACCCACCGGATCCCTATTTCTCTGATACGCCATGTGACCAGAAGTTGGTCAACCCAACATAGAGATAATCGTTAAATCATGCTTGTGCACTTTATCTGCTGCCTCGGATATGGTATAGGAGCAACATATATGCGTTCCTACATATATCAATGAACAAAAAACATGCAAGGATGAAACACATCAAACAAACCGCTTTCGGTTGTTCGCTCTATAGCTAAATGCATTATGCAAATAGGTGTATTGTCGCCCTTATCTTGAGTTTTCAGCATATTTCACGGTGCAAACGCACCGTGCGAAATCGCGCTCGTCACTGGTATCGGGATTTTTGGAAAATGCTTCGATTCATCTGCCGCGTAGCGACACAGCAACAGCATAAAAATTCGTCCCCGTTCAGTAGAGCCTTAAACTGTGATTGGCTCGGTGTGAACTTGAACCATTTTTTTTGGCAATCAGAGGCTCGAACCAATCATGGCTGAAGCGGACGCGCGCCGTGTGTGAATAAGGCTGCTCAGGCGTATAAACAGGCTGGTTAAGTGGTTAAGGTGAAACTTATTGGAATTCAATAACGGCCACAAAATGGTTACATTATAGAGCTTCTTAGGTGAAAAGAAAAAAAAATCTTTGATTTGTCATTTCTTTACTATATGTTTGGTCTTGTTCTTCTTCTTGGCGTAACGTTTGGACCAAGCTTGCGTCTCAGCTTAGTGTTCTAAAAGCGGCAACATTAGGCTGCGGCTTATTTTTCAAAAGTTGTTGAAACTTGGAGCTCGTAAGTTCTTTTGGATTTAAATGACACAAAAAGAGAAACCTCTGAGTTTAAGCCAAAAATATTGAGATTTAGAGGTCGCGCAATCGCTTCAAAGTCGAATTTTCGAGTAATAAAAAGGTGTTTTCACTTAAAGTGCCATAACTTTCTCAATTTTCAATCGATTTTCAATAGAGACGAACCAGCCAAGGGCTGAAAGTCTCTCAAATAAAGACAAATCAATCAACCGATTTTCAATCTTTTTTTATGAACTTCTCACAAATTGAATTTCGAATAAACTCGTGGAACATCATTTTTTTCCAAAGTCACGCAAAATATGAGTTTTTGAAGATTTAGTTCATTTTTTTCTTCTTTTTACAAAAAACTTCAACTTTAGAGTCTTATAACTTTTTAACCGTTTGACCAATTTAAAATTTTTTAGCTTACTTTTGTAGATATTTTTGTTGCCTAAGAATGCTGTGAATAAACTGTACCTTAAAAAAAAACCTTTCAAAATAGATAAATACCAAAAACCGTTCAGAAAAACGTATTTTATTAGAAAAATCAGAATTTAGGCAAAATTTTAATAGTTTTCATGCTTAGTTTCGGGCTCAAAGTGAAAAAAATATTCTCAGTAATCATATGGAAGTCTTTGGAGTGTTTTTGGAGTGTTCAGAATCAAAAAAATATTTTCATGTTCGAAAAGCGAGATGAAAAAAAAAATAAAAAAAAAATCCTCCAATGTATTCCATTTCCCTAAATATGATGCTAAGTATCTGGTTTGGAGTAAAAAGTTGCAAATAATCGTCAAAAACTCCAATTTTGCATGAAAAAATCAAGTTTTAAGGCATGTTTTGGCAGTTTTTGGTGAAAAGAATCATAAAAATGACTACTTTGATGAAAAGTTTGTTTAGGACAAAGATAGGCAACAAAAATATCTACAAAAGCAAGCTAAAAACATTTAAATTGGTCAAACGGTTAAAAAGTTATAGGACATTAAGGTTGAAACATTTTGTAAAAAGAAGAAAAAATTGAGTTATATCTTCAAAAACTCACATTTTGCGTGACTTTGGAAAAAAATGATGTTCTACGAGTTTATTCGAAATTTAATTTGTGAGAAATTCATAAAAAAAGATTGAAAATCAGTTGAAAATTGAGAAAGTTATGGCATTTGAAGTAAAAACACCTTTTTATTGCTCGAAAATTCAACTTTGACGCGATTGCGCGACCTCTAAATCTCAATATTTTTGGCTTAAACTCAGAGGTTTCTCTTTTTGTGTCATTTGAATCCAAAAGAGCTTACAAAGTCCAGGTTTCAACAACTTTTGAAAAATAAGCCGCAGCCTAGGCAACATGCAGCACATAGACAGCAGACATGAAAGTCCATCACTCTACCGTAGTCTCCGTCGAAATTCGAACGATCTAGAGAGTTCTTCCGAATTATTTACGCAGTTTCGCCCACCGTTCATCGTTGGTTTTATCGATCTTGTAAGCTTCCCCGGAAAGCTGTCCTCGGCCAGTGCAGAACTCTACGCGGTCAATACTGTTATAGACCGTCTTAGGGCCGATTTCTTCACCTCGGCTTAACTCGTAAGCCAGGCTTACCCATATAGTTAAACCTGGCTTAACGCCTAAGCCAGGGTGAAGAAATCGGCCCTTAATGTCCGTGAATATGATGAGAAGATGCGTGAGGCTATGATATTCACAGCATTACTGGAAAATTGACCGTACAGTAAATATCAGGTACGTTGTCGAGCGACCAACGACGTACCCAGCTTGATAACTTCCCATCCCACGAACTTATTCGTTATAGGTCACCGAACATGATCCGGGGTAGCATGTAGGCGGCATTCAGAATACTGATCCTTTTGTGGAGCCTCGTAGTCGCGCGGTTAGGGTCACCAAGCTTCTAATCGCACCATGCTATTAGGTGAGGGTTCGATTCCCGCTCCGGGCGATGACACTTTTCATGAGAATGTTCAGCTAGGTGCACCACGACCCCAACATCCTTCTAGAGTTAAGCCTCAAAACTATGATAGCCTTTGAATTTTCTATAAAAAACTGTGTTTTGTTCATTTTTATATACCGTCCATGGGGGTGACAATGGGTCTGGGGGGTGAGATTGGGTCAAAACGGAGAAACATAAAATTTGAAATAGCTCATCAACTATCGCTAATTTATATTGAAAACTTTATGTTATTTTAAAGAGGAGATGTTTTTACACGTCATGGTGCAGAATAAGATGTTTAGCAATAATCGTTTTTTGTTAAATTTGTGGCTAAACTTATATGATGAAACTACTAGTAAATCACTCTGAAAAAAATCTCCTTCGTAATGTTTAACACAAGTACCTAATCATAAATTTTCTTAATACCTAATCATAAATTTTCTTATAAGTGATTTGCTGTAGGTATTACCTGGTTGATGCAATGAAAAAAGCGGGATGTCATTGCTCTTTTTATTTCAAAATTCAAAATGTTTGACCCTATGTCTAAATATTAAGAATGGGTCAAGCAAGTTATCGAGTGCACATAACCTTAACTAAAAAATCAACATGTTGTTCAGTCCCCATTTGACGTTAGGTGCCATGTTTACCGTATATTTATAAAAGCACGCTTTCTTTCGAAAATATGTCGAGAAGTGTCAAACGAGTGTGTTCATACGTTTAGTGCCTAAAATCATTTATAATAATACACCCATGCGTTTGGACTGCTCCTCTAATCATCAGCTAATCTTTAGAATACTGCAATATCGTAACCTCACAAAATAGACTTAATAGCGTTCCGTTACTCGGAGTTTTCGGCTATTCAGTCTTATGATTTCAAACGGTAGTTTGTTAACTGGGCAAACTACCGTTTGAAATCATAAGACTGAATAGCCGAAAACTCCGAGAAACAGAATCTACCAGTCGAAAACCACTGTTAATAGCGTTCCTCTATCTCGAGATGGAGTGATTTGCTTTAACAATATAGAGGCCAATGATCATGCTTATGTACATGATCATTGGCCTCTATATTGCTAGTTTATAACGGTTAAACATTTCTTATGCGGTATACTAAAACCATGATGTTTTTTTTACAATCAATTTTTAAATGCACCCCTCCCTCATTGTAATCCCCCTGAATATGGTGGCTAAGAATGGCGATACAGCATACAAACGTTATTTTATCACATTTCAACCATTTTTTTTTCGATGTATTAGGTCTTTTAGGTGGATTAATCGTCTTTTAAAATAACCTAAGGTTTTATTCGTCATGATAACATTTTGTTTTAGGTAGGTTTACTAGATATGATCAATAAAATTAACTTATATTCCTAGATAGGCGATTTCGAATACTTTGACCCATTCTCACCCCTCTAAGGGGTGAGATTGGGTCAATTTTCAATCATTTGTAGTTTAGTAAGCAATTCATATAACGTGATACTTTCTTGCTAAACAATCATTACCATATAGAAGAATATACATTTCAAATTAAAAGTTATTCCGACTTCAATTGCATTTGTTATTTAACAAACAATTATTGAGGATCCTTTTTTGACCCATTCTCACCCCCAACGACGGTACCCATGAATTTTCTCTCAGATACACCATTTTTAGACGATTCTTGTATGAAATTTCCCACACTGTAAAAAACTACAATAATCCGAGATATATGATATTTTTTCCTAAATGCTGATAACTTTTCTATTGTCTTGAATTTTGTTCTGAAAACATTTAAAAAAAATCTTTAAGATTACTTTGTTAAAATTCAGAAAAAATAAGGTAATTTTCATTTCGTTTCTGTCGTCAGGCACTCTTGAAAGCATTTCCTGAAGAAGGTGTTCAGCATTCTGACCAGAAATTTATTCCAAAAACTCCTGTAGAATTCAGATCTACATTTTTTCTTAAAAGTAGCCTTCAGAATTCTGGTAGAAATTCAAGGGGTTTGACATTCTTCAAGGAAATCCTCTAGCTCTACTCCTTGAAAGTTCTACAAAAAATAAAAGATTCAAGTAAACTTACTGAAAAAATTCTATGGCTTTGACAAGCAAGTATTTTAGTTGATAATCTCTTATGTATGAGGAAATTTCTCAGAATTCCGTCAGTAAAAAAACAAACCAGTAATTATTTCGAGAAACAATACTGTTCAAATTCTGTCTCTGTTCAGATTTTTTTTCCCGAAGCATGCTGAAAAAAAAAAACTATTCTAATCATTCTGGTGGAAATTCTGTTTAATATTTAACCTGAAATTCAATCGAGAATCTCTCTGTAAATTATCTTTTATAAATCGGCTATAATCTCTTGGCCACAGAAAATCATTCAGGTTTTTAGAGAGCGTCTTAAGGTGGCATTAGATTGTTTGTCATTATGACAAATATTTGCCATTGAAGTCCGACATTCGTCTATGGTTGCTATGATTCACATTGTGTTGATCATTTGTTGGGCTTGGTTGGCCAAATATTTGCCATTTTTTAATGGAACCTTTAATTGTTTTAAAGTAACGAGAAAAACCCAGATTAATCCACCTAGTGGCGATAGTGCCTTTCTCGTCAAATAAGTATTCATTATATCTCCATTGACATTGGCGGAAGTGTTCTTGAATCATGCTAATACTTTATTCAGAAAAACAACTATATATTTTTTTTTTTTTTAACAAAATCACCTTCACTACCATAAAAGGCCGATCAATATGAATACGATAATCACAAGCTAGATTTTTACTTTTTTCGAAAGCGACAGATCACTTTACGATATACGACAAAGTTTGGTCTGTACACCCTAGGTTTAATTTTTTTGTTAGACTTTCCCTACAAAACTTGCAGTTCTCATTGGCGGAGGAAGCTCTCAATTGATAACTGTGGAAGTGTTCAGAGATTAGTAATCTGATAATCAGGTTTTGTCCTAGCTTGGAAGTAATGCAAAGAAGATGTTTCAATTGGGTGCTCAGTTTGACAAGCCCATCAAGCTTTTGTTCTCTTTCACATTTTAGGGCGTCAACCGTTTTTGCATTATTAGTCTGATCCAACGTTCAACAGGTAGCCAAAAAAAGTCTTGAATATCTTAATAATCGGTTACTTTGGTAATTTCAGCGGCGCACCATGAGCCGGTTCTGTAACACCGCAGGTATTCTCAAACACTAACGAGTGGGATCAAACACAGTTTGAGCTCATTTTCTTCCTCACTGTTCATCAAGTTAGTGAAAAGTCGCAGGTTTATATGTCACTTTTACTTTTGACAATCTCCGGTGGAACACCAGGAACCGGTTTTGAAACACTACCGGTAGTCTATAAAGCGACCTGATGCTATTTACTTGCATGCCAATCAGCAGGTTATCGAAAAAGCCCCGATTTGACATGTCGCGTGGGTTTGGTTCCCTTATACATTTTACCACTTCCGAAGGGAAACCCGAAACTGATTCCGGGGCACTACCTGTTCAGATATGGGCAGAGACTATTTTCCTGCTTACCGTTCATCAGGTTCTTGTCAACCGTTCTTTGGGTTACCTGAAAAGCCATTTGATGTGTCGTATGTATGGGTTTGGTTCTCTTTTGCATTTGACCAGTTCCGATGGGACACCCAGAACCGGTTTCGGAACACTACCGGTAGTTTCTCATGTAGTTCCAGCATATTTTCTTGCTAATTGTTCATCAGGAAAAAGGCGTGATTTGATGTGTCGCAAGCATAGGTTTGGTTCACTTTCATATTTGGCCACTTCTGCTGGGACACCCGGAACCTGTTGCGGAACAATACCGGTTCAGCTATGGTCTGAGACTATTTTCCTGCTTATCGTTCATCAGGTAATCTCTCTCTCTCTCTCTCA